>NC_031768.1:3970144-4044617 GCF_001522545.3 Parus major
TGGGATGGGATGATTTTTATGGTCCCTTCCAACCCAAACCATTCTGTGATTCCATGACATAGAAACCTGATGCTTTTGTTGCTCAGCTGATATAACAGGTTCAGCAGGACATTTAAAATAGCTTTAAATTCTAAGCTCCTTCTCTTTAGGAAGACTGGGAATAATTTCTTTCTTCCATATTCCTTGGGATCCTTATTCTGTGCATATCACTCACTAATAAACAGATTCAATTGATCTGGTGGGAAAAGAGACAAGCAAATTATGCCACACGGGTCACAAGTACTACACCAAGCTGAGTCTTTTAACTGTTAAAAACATAATTAGTTTCTCCCTCTTAAAATACACAAAATATCCTATCAGTCCTAGAACTCTTTTGGGGATGGTGAGTCCCACTTTGTATTTCCCAGCAGCCTGTGCTCAGATGATGCCACGTGTCTCAATCTGAAATATTAAATTTGAAGAACAGATCTTGCATGCAAGAAATTAAAAATGATCAGAAAGAAAAGAGCCCAGATTTCCAAGGGAGGTCTGTGCAAGCCGAAACAGCTCTCTACATTATCTCTACTTGGTTGATATCTAAGTTCAGTTTTACTGTATACAATAGTATTGGTATTATTTGTAGATTAAATTTGGATTTAGCAAAACACAGGTAACACTCATGACAAAAAATAAGAGTTTATGGGAATCCCAGAATATTAATAAACCAGCAAATTCAGTAACTACATTCTGACTTTCTGAAAGCCTTATGTGTGATAACTTTCATTAGAATGGTGAGATGATTCATTAATGTGTCAAGTACAAGAGCAAGATAAATAAATATATGAAACAGCCTTAATCTCAGTTGGTTTGCTGTAGACCTCATTATTAAAGAAAACATATGTTTGCAGAATATTTTTATGAAGTATTTACAGTTACAGTATTTATTACAATTGCAAATGCATGTTTTAGTCCCATAAGGGGATGAAAACCTACTCAGACATCATAACTGCAGCAGAGAGCAGGAACTTCCCCCACAAGAAGTCTGAGGGAAACCATCTAAGAGGAAAAAATACTCAGAATCAACACTGGTGTCAGGTCCACATGAAGTATCTGGGGCTGGTGTAAAAGAGGGGAATGGAAGCAGACGGGCAAAAATGGCATCAATTATATGATTATTTACTGTGAGGCCTAAGGCAGCAGCAAACTCCACTGGAGGCACTGCCCCTTCTCCAGGGACATGCACCTCTGGTCATGCAAGAGGCTCTGCAAGCACTGGGCCATTCTGCTGCCACAAAAACAGCTTTAAATTCTGCTCTGCAATGCCTGCACTCAGTCACTGCCCAATTCCAGGGGCAGCCTTGCTGCAGGAAGATCAGCCCCTGCTTGGCCATCACTCTCCATCCCACCTGTGCTGGCAGGAGCCAAGTGACAAAGAGCAGCAGGAACCACAGGCTGCCTCAGGAATTCCCCTCAGGAATGTGGAGGTGTCTGAGGGATGATGAGACACAAAAGTCCATTCTCCTGCCTGGAGCAGGACTCAGCACTCAGGCTTTGCCCACACTGCCCAAGAACCTCAAGGTTCCTTTGAGGACCTGTCAGCAGTGGTAACAAACACTGGTAGAGGACAGCCAAGTGTTGGAGTCTGAAACACAGAGTGTGTGCCCCTGTCTCTGACACCTGGCTCTGAGATCCAGAACAGTGAATTGCACACAACATGAAATTTATGGGCATGTTTTCACAGTGTTACATGAAAACAACTGTTAAAGTTAGATAGAAAAGCTAAAAGTGTGAATGTGTAGATTAGAGAGTTTTCTTAAGTCACTGGGTGAAAAAGTTAGAGTTTAAACTAGTTTGGACAGCAGAAAGCAAGATGGAAGATTTAGAATGTTGTTTCTTTTCCTTCTTCTTTCTTCTTCATGTTCTTCTTTTTGAGGTTTTTGGGTAATAGTGAGTGATTGGTTAGAAAATGTCACAGTGCAGCACTCAGGTGATGGGTCATTGGGTCATTTACATGTGTATTGTTAATTGGGTAAGAATGAGTATAAAGATAAAAGAACTGTGTGGTTCAGGGCCATTTTGAGCTTTCAGAGCCCAAAGTGAGCCACAAGGGTTGCAGTAAATTGAACTTGTGCAGAAAGTCTGGAAGGACCTGCCAAGTTTTGTGATAACATCCTAATAAACACGAGCAACAAGATCCCAACAGGCTTTGGAGTTTTCTTCTGACCCAGAGAACTGAGATAAATGGGATTCCCCGTGAAGGGGCATCCCCAAGGAGCTCAGTTCAGAGGAGCTGAGAAATCCAGGAGAGAAGAGAAGTGCAGCAGAAGCAGCAGCAGAATCAGGAAAGAGAAAAGAGAAAAGAATTTAAAAAGTTGTACCAAGCAAGAGCATTCCAGGAGCGAGGCTTGTCAGGATGCTCACATGGAGCTGGCAGGAAAAGAGGGAGAAGTCAAAGAATCTCGAAGCACACTTTCAGTTCCTGGCTTTTGAAGGCCCAGTAAACATCACCCTAATGCAAATGCAGCCTTACCTGATGCATTCCAGACTTGAGCTCAGATTCCTTTGTGGTTTTACAATGTAGAGTCAACCTAAACTAGCAATTTTCACACAAAAGCATTGTTACTTTGAAGAAATACCTAATGCTTTTAGCAAAGACACGATTGTTTAAGAAAAAAATCCAACCTATTTTTTACAAATAGATCATTCTTAAAGGATGTGCATTGTCTGCATGGAACATGCACTTTAATTTATACACAGCTGACACTAAAATGCCTTGTTATTGTTGAATTCCCTTCCTGAGCACACATAAACACCCACTTCTTCCTGGTCTTAACATTTCACTGAAAAGAACTTCCTCACTCCTGTTTGGCATAATGAAGAGAAAAGGCTTTGAAACCAAATGAGGGGAAGAAAATAATAAGGCTACACACATTAGGCTTTTACTAACTTTAACAGCAGCTAGGCACAGAAATTATCTGCTCAGGGAGGGAACTGAGGGACTGTCATTAGACCTGTTATGAATATGATCAGTGCAATACTCAAGGGACCACCACAAGATGGAAGGTGGGGGGACAGAAAGATAAAGAGAAAAGGTAAAATAAAAATTAAAAAAAAATTAAAAAAGGAAAATTTAAAAATTAAAAATACCCAGCACACACTTCTTGGCCTAATTAAAGGACTGACCAAATGACCCAGGAGATGGAGAACAGAATTTAGGCCCAGCACCTAAAATATAAAGCAGCAGTTTTATCAGGCTATAGGAAACAAACATAAAGCCAAAGTTAGTGGTTTTTTAAAACAGTCAGTGTTCAAGCCAGGAAGCAGCAGCTATTTTTGTGTTTCTAAATGCCCTTAATGCACTTTCTAGTGGTTCATATTCTAGCAGTATGCTTCTCGTGCACTGTACTTCAAGTGACTCCACTCAAATAATAAGGTCTTTGAACTGACCTTGTGAAAGTCTTCCCTTGGAAATGCACAGATAGAAATGAACTTTAAAGGTCAGCCTTAGAGGGGAGAGAGAAAAGATCTGGTTTCCAGGCTGCAGCTCATATGTGCAGGTAAGGGGTGGCTGCGTTGCTTGCAAATGAGAACTGTAAGATGGAAGCAGACTGATTTTCATTTTAGCTCAGGAAATCAAAACTGGAAATTCTAATAGACTGCTTATCCTTTGTATATCCCTTTATATATTCCTGGATATAACCTACTGGCAGTGCACTTTTTAGCCAAATCATCCATTTGAGAGCCTTTGGAGGTTTAGTGAGAGGATGCAAAAGCACCTCCTCTCTCAAGACCTGCATCCTGCCCTGCACAGCATCACTCGAGGAGACACCCGAGGCACCAGACTGTGCCCAGCTTTTCCACACTCCAAAGGGACCATTCCCACAGAGCAGGAAAGGTTTGGAGAGCAAACACACAGCTCTTCTCCTGCTGGCCACAGGCTGTGAGCAAGGCAGAGGTACAGGTGCTTTTCCTTGCCTTTCCCAGCTGGAAGTGGGGTCACCATGAGCGGGGAAAGGAGGGAATCTGTGGCCTCTCCACAACTTCCCCATCCAGCACCACATCCGTCCTCCTCTCAAATGTCATTGGCCCAATTGAGGAGAAAAATAATTAGTTTCACTCTACTTCCTGCTAATTACAGAGTGTATAATCTGCCAAACGATGTACACGCTCGTGTTGGCTGTGGCCTGCTGCCTCCCCCTGCTATCACAGGCAGCGAATGGCTTACCAGTGACAGCTGGCAAACCAGCCTCTGGGAATAAAACATTTTAGCACTTCATAAATTTCTAACAAGGTTTCAAATTGCTTCAGTTTCCCTCCTCTCAGCTCTGTCAGCCTAGCAAAGGAGTTGAGGGGAGGGGGGACAGAAAGCGGGGGGAGGGAGGTGAACGCTAATTAAATCCGCAGCAGAAAAGTACAACTTGTAAGATAGTTCATTATTTTTAATAAGCAGCAATTAGACCCCAACTCTGAGGAAAGTTGGATGCTTCCTGTGATGCACTGGCAGCAGGGAAAGCTGAAATACATCCTTCTGCCTCAAATTCTCAAGGTAGGAACAAGTAAAGCACTTTAAAGTGCAGCTGCATGAGGCGATAAAACTTAATGGAAAGTGACACACAATGCACTGAAAACTCGGAGGGAACATGCAGCATGGTTGGCATTAATGTTAAGGTTTCATATCACCATTCAGATAACAAATGGTTTCCAAATCCCCCCATGAAGCTGCCATCAGGATAAAAAAGCTGTCTTATCATTATTACTATTGATTAGACAACATACCACATTACACTGAATCTGACATCCTGACCACAGGAATGTGCCCAGAATAAAAATAATAGGATGCAAACAGCTATTGATCATATTTATAGCAGGTGTAAGCCAGCAAGTCTCCACTCAGTATGAGCAGACAAAACACAGGGACTGATTTAGTAGGCCAAATGTCCCAGGAAAATCAAATATTTGTGCATTTGACATTACAGAAGTGTTGTAAAGCATGGAGATTTTACATGGGATTGTAGGAAAGACTAAAGTAGAAATAAGTACTTGGTGAAAACAGAATCAATGTGTTTAAAAGGAAATAAACAGCAGAGTAGAATAACAGTGTCACATTGCTGGAGCTACGCTTCCTTTGCCAAAATTGACCCTTATTTTGCTTTCATTTTACTAGCAGTTGAAACAAAAAGCCAGAAACTGAACAGATTTATTCTTTTTCATTATGTTTAGCACTGAAAGGTCAGAATGGTGCTGGTTTCTACTTGGGAAATAATAGAAAACAAAGAAGAGGCAGAAAGGTACCAAATCTGGCCTGTGAGTCCTTCAGTGCAAAATCCTTCAGGAGGGAATTAAGACCAAAAAAGATACCCAAACCCAAAACAAATGCACAGCAGAGAAAGTGCTTTTATATCACAGGAAGAAAGAATTTGCCAAGGCCACCATTTGCTGTGTCCTCTTTCCAGGAGAATCTCTAACCACAGATAATTTCCAGGTAAAGATATTCACCTAAAACATGTTTACTTTTAAGTCAAAGCTGAATGTCTGCAGGAAAAAAGCTGTAAAATACTTTTCATTTTCATTTGAGGAGGCTGAGGCACTGAGGGCCTTATTCACCTCAGTGTTTAATTGCAAGAGCAGCCTTAGGAATCCCAAACTCTTTCCCCAGAGACCATGGAGAAAGGCTGGAGCAGGAAGACCTTGGTGGAAGAGGATGAGGTCAGGGAATACATAAATGAACAAAACTTATATAAATCCATGGATCCTGGTGAAGTGTTTAATGTTTCTTCTGTAAATGAAGTTCACCTCCTATTTCTTAACTCAGAAATTCACCCACAAAAAGTAATCACACTTTGCTTCCTCATGCCCAACATTCAATTTACTTCAAATTTCAATTTTATTTTTATGTGTTTATAACACATATAAAGAACTCAAAATTCACCCGTTTCTTTCTCTTGTTGCTTCATCAGGAGGCAGGAGGGATCTTAAGCTCAGAGGAGACAGGGAAGAAGGTGAAAGAAGAGGAAGAAAGGGAAGGAAAGAAGAGGGAAAATGGGATGGAGGGAAGTGAAAATGAAAGCAGGGCAAGAGAAGAGCTGATGAAGAAGCACAATGCATTTCTATCAGAACTTAATTCTAAAAGAGACCACAATTCCAACAGAACTAAATCCAAAATCTTTACTTGCCTGTCATTTCTCAAGCACAAACCAAAATGTCCTCAAAAAATAAGACCACCAGCAACTAAAACCTCAATGCTTTGCTGTGAAAATGAGTGACAAATGTATTTTAAACCAATTTTTTTTCATCTTACCCAAGTGACTGCCCAAGGAATAACTCTGGAGACATTCAGTGCTGCTGTGAGGGAGACCTGGCTGCTGCTCCATATGTTTGTAGCCATGGAATTTTGAGCAAAGGAGGTGCCACTCGTTTCAGCCACAGCCCCAAAAGTGCCAGTCAGCAACATTGAAGCAAGAAATAAAATACATCTAAAACAAATAAATGCATCTGAGGGGAAAAATAAGTATAAAAGAGTGTTCAGGAGGCCTGAAGCTGCTCAGGAAATAAATCCTCTGTGTTATTTAACAATGAAAGAGGCAGTAACAACTTTTAAAATGACCTCTTATTCTCCCCAAATGAGGGTGTAAAGGAAAAATGTTATTTTTCTCTCAAGAGAAAAAAAATCATAAAGAACAATTTTATTCTGACTAGGAAAAAAAAAAAGTTTTGTATTAAAGATGGCACAATGGAGCCTGCTAACTTTATTCTGAAAACACATGTAAGTGTTCACCTGCACTAATTTTCATTGCACTTTTAAAACTGGTGATATAAAAAAACCTGGCAACTTTATTGAGTATGTTGTGGAATTAGAATTTCATCAAAATAGTTTTCCTCATTACAAACAAAGTTTGGACATGTTACACCTGGGACAAGTCTCATTAGAAAATACAGTTAAGAGGAAAAAGTGGAATGCTAAGAGAATAAAGAAAATGGTAGCTAGGGAAAGGAGAAAATGAAGATTTTAGATTTGCTTTCATAAATGTGGAAAATGCAGGGATTGTCCAGGGATGTGGGTCTGGTTTTGCAGATGCCATGGGGAAGCTGAAGGATCTCTGTGGGCACAGTTACATGCAGCTCCCCACACTGAAACCCCCCGAGATGCTCCTATTTGTGTGTTACAGGGTAAGGAACCCCCACCCCACACCCCTGTGCACCCCAAGTGCCCCATTCTGGGGGCTTCTCACCTAATCTTCTAGTCTTTAAAATGAGCAGGTATGTAAATTTGTAATATCTTTCAGCTTATGGATTTTTCCCTTGTAGAAAAAAGACATTTTTCTCTAGAGAGTTTTTCCTCTCACTGTTTAAAGCAACATCACATTTTGCAAGAACTCAGCAGAGCCACCACAAGCTAAAGTTCACCTTTACCTAAATTCTCTTACAGTGGGATAAGGTCACAAAAAACCAATTTCTGGGTCAGTCCAAAGCTTTTTTTTCATCCTGGAGCACATGCTGCTCCTAATCCCTGCTCTCATTACAGCCCACAACACATCCATAAACCTAAGTAACCTGCATTACATAATTGGAGGGACAGTGTCCTGAGAACTTCCTGCAGCAGCACCGAGGACACACAGCCACTAAAAATGAGCAGCACACATCACCTCACCACCAGAGCAAATTAAATAGCAGGACAAATGTGTAATGGGCAATATTTTGTGTAGCACTGCCACAATAAAGATATAACTGTGTCACCCTCTTGCCTAATCCTCCCAGGACAAGGCACAATCTCCTCCAGAGCAGCCCAAATGCAGGGGGATGAGCCGAGCCTGGCACTGCTCCCACAGCAAGTTTGACTTTCATCTTTGACAGGCAGCAAGGCTGAGCAGATTAATGGGTCTGGCCAGGGGTGGCTGGGGCTGCCTGCATGTGAATTCTGTCCCCCAGGGCTGCCTCCCCACCCTGCACCCCCTCCCCACCCCTTCATCCTCCTCTCCCAAAGGGAGAAAGGCTGGGCTGGCGCTGGCACGATGCTCTGACCTGGCCAAAGGAGATGTGGCACCTGAGCTCACTTCCCTGGTGCTGTCCCACAGCCTCAGCTCGGGTTTTACACCTCGAAATCCAATTTCCCACCTGATGTGGAAATAGCAGTGCAGGGAAGCAAGGGGGCTGATGCAGGAACCTGCTACAGGTGTCAGTCTGAGAGCAGTTACTGCACCCACAGAGGAAACAAAGATTGAGGGTGTCTCATGCTGGCTTTATGTGGAAACCCCAGTTGCTTTGCTGGTCCTGGCTTTGCTCCACTTGTCCTGCGCCCTGCCCTGCCAGAAGTTCCTCTTCACTGCATTATGTTGTATTCCATCTGGTTTTTATTGCCCATAATAATCTTTTAATTCCTTGACCTTTCCTTAACCCAAATTTTCCAGATCCCAAATCTAATTTCTTACAAATCATTAGCTTAGAAAAATCAGAGGCCATCCCCATCAAAAATACTGACAGATCTCACTGCCAGCTGTTAAAAACCCAGCAATCCCTTCTTCAGCTTGCAGATTCAGGCAACAAGTTAACATTTGCAAAGAATCTTTCAAAGCTTTGCCAAACTATTAAAGAAAAAAACCAAACACACACAAAAACCCCTTTTCAATGTATTGCTCACTAAGTGAAAAGCTTAAAAAGTCTTTCATTTCATATCAGCATTGCCTAAAAGTTATCAAAGTAAATATGGAATGGAGCATATTTTAATTAGAATAAGTCCACATATGGAAAGCCCCTTCTGAGTGATGCATTTGCCTCATCACCTTGAATTTACATCTTCCAGGTTTTGGTTAAAGGATAAGGAGAAAGAATGTTTAAGCCCAGGTGAGCCATTTGAGGCCTCCATAAATCTGCATACCTAGAGCTTTCACCACGCCATCAAATATTCATCAGTGCTCTTACACTGTGCAGAGACAACAATTTAAAAGTATAAAGCCACTAAAAGATCTTCATTTAAAAACCTTTCATTCCATATCCTTTATTCCACATGAATTCTTGTGGCTGGGAGGCATTTGGGATTGAAATACTGCACACCTGGAGCAGAGAACTGGACAACCTTAAAAATAAGTGTTTTTTCCATGCCTTCAAACTTCACAGACAACCCCAATAAAGTCCAGGCCCAGGGGTGAACGTGGCAGATGTGGGGTGACAGAAATGTGATTACCACTGCAAAGGACACGTGGATAGGTCAAGCAGGATATCAGACACCACCATAAATGCTCATAAAGACAAAAAACCCCCATCTGCTCCCAATTCCATTTACATATAGATGTTAGAAGAGATGTTGGATACCTGGCTGTGATTTACAGAATATTATTACGCCATTATGCTGCTGCATTATCAAAGTGAGATAAGTGTTACTTTATGATATAATGAGCATATGTTATGCCTAATACCTTAATAGAGAGTTTCACTGACCTTTGAATGTCAGAACTAACAGCAAAATTCATCAAAAATTCTGCTTCAGTTCAAAGCAGAGTGTGGACAAAAATTTCTGGAGATACAAAGCACCAGAAAGGAATATCCAACAGTGACTTGTTTTAAAAGAATATTACAACTTTTAATGCTCATTTAAGTAGGATTTAGACATTTTTTTTCCCCTGATGTTAATGCTCAGTGCTAACAATATTTTAGGGTACTGCATTTTACCCTGATGAACACATACATTAAGGAGTGATTTTAAAGGAGATATTAACATAACATTTACTGCTATTTTAAAAGTGAAATGGTGACATGGAAGAGCAGGAGAAGGATGAGGGCACATTTCCAAGATGTAAAATGATCTTAGCAGGACAGATTCGGAGTGATAATTTTATGACATAATTTTAAAACGTCATTTTTCATCTTCAGGAGTATTTCCACAGACTCCTGCAGCATCTGTGCCCTTTAGGGGATGCAAGGAGGAGGCAGAGGGGCTGCTGCTGGTTCTCTCAGTGTACAAAAAATGGTCATGTCAGGGAGAGTGCAACTACAGAACAGCAGAAGGCTGATAAGGGAACTGAGGAAGATGTAAAATATTTTTGGGTAAAAAAATCAGCCACTACCTTAACATGCACTGATGAACTGCTTATGTGATTAGAGTGTCAGATAATACAGTGATACAGGCAGATTTTCCACCCTATTTCCTGAGGTTATATATTCACTCCTGCACCAAAAAGGTGAGCCCCAGTGCCAGGGGGAGCACTGGAATCCTTACAAGTGCACTGACACTTCCCTTTCCAAGCCACAACAGCGTGGTTACATCCTGCTGCTAAATGAAATGAGTGTTTTCCCTTGCATTTTGAAACAGCTGATTTAAAAGGGATTGTTACACACACAAAAGAGTTGCTTCTTTCAAAAGGTGTGATTGAAAGAAAGCAGAGGAGAGCAGTGTTTTATCAAATAATGTATATTGCAATATCAAATTTAACAAAATTAAATTAAGTGTCAAAAGGTGCCAGGCAAATCCCACACGGAACTCAAATAAAATGCTCGATGATTCATTTTTTACTCTATGAGATTCTTTGGAAGAAAATGCATCTAATTTTGTTCAATTATGTTTGTATCTGATTTCTAATGCACAGAAGTTAATGGAAAGATATAAATACTGTCCTCCTCCAAGCATAATTATATCAGGGAGGTGCACACTGAGGGAGTAGGAGAAATGTTTAAGCTGAAGCATAATCCTGGTAGAACAACAAAGCTGGCTGTGAAAATATTTAGGGTGGGAAATTAGAAGGCTGGTTTAAAAGCAAAACAAATCAAGTTCTCTCCATACAAATAAGAGATCATCTTGCTTCTCCATGAACAGAACATGATTTTGAGGAAAAAAAAACCCTTAAAGAACATAATGGGGATGGAAGTTACAGCAGTGGTTGGGAGTTTGGGTATAGACTTTAACAAAATCTCCAATGCCACTAGGCCATCAAGATTTCCTTTAAATGATGCTTAAACTACCCTGAACAGAGGTGAGAAAATCAAAAGGTGAAATGCAATTGTTAGGAATTTTTCCAAACTGCTGGAATTTTCACATCTATTTATTCCTATCCCCAGCTGCCCAAATCTTCCTCCATTCTTATTTTAGCCATTACATTTAATGTTTGTTATAGAAAAGATCTTGTCCCAGACTCTTTGGCCTGTACACTCTCCTAAGAATCTTATTTTTCCTGTTTTTTTGCTTTTGTTTTTTTTTTCCATCTTCACTTTGAAGTTTCTGGTTTAAATTCAGTTGGGAATAAAAAGAAAAACAAAACAAAAACAAGACAATTTTCTGATTTCTGTCCTAATCTGTCAATCCACCCCAGTATAACCAGCACTGTTGTTTCTCTTTAAGGCTGTTGGAAGATTCCCCTGTGAAATTTAGCAAGATCACAGCACTCCTTGTTTACAGCAAAATTTCAACACACAGATACAAATCACGGGTTTCCACCACATTTTGAACATATTCCACTTGGAGCCTTGCCATATTAGGACTACTTGACTAGATTTGCAAGAATGATGAGCTTTAGTTTGTGTAAATCACCAGCTGAAGCTCATTTTCAAATAGAGCTAATCAGAAATTATTACTGAACCCAAAAGTGAAGAGGCCAGCTCTGTAACTGTGGTGCTCACTAGGGTTGCAAACTAATTCATCGAAGTTCAGCTACCTGATTTTGTATGTTATGTTCTTCAATGAAGAATTCCTTTTCCTTACTTTACTTCATTAAAAAAAAAAAAAAAAAATATTAATTTTTAGAGGGAAAAATTATTCCCCAGCCACTTTATCACATAATAAACCCACAATCTCAGTGCAGCCTGTTGGCACAGGGACCCTTGAACAGAAGGCCTGGGGTGGTGCTACCTCTGGAGAGCTGCTTCTGCAGCTTTCCATGCACGAGCCAGCAGTGGGGGCTAAGACAAATGTCAGGGAACAGAAAAGCAGCTGTTGAACTACATAAATCAAAGAATGATTCAGGCTGGAAAAGCCTTCCCAGCCCATGGAGTCCCAGCTGTGCCCGATGCCCACCTTGTCCCCAGCCCAGAGCCCTGAGTGCCACGTCCAGGTGACACCTCCAGGGATGGGCACTGCAAAGCTCCCTGGGCAGCCCCTGCCAAGGCCTGAGCTCCCTTTCCATGGGCAAATTCCTGCTGCTGCCCACCCTGAGCCTCCCCTGGCCCAGCCTGAGGCCTGAGCTCTCCTCCTGTCCCTGTTCCCTGGCAGCAGAGCCCGACCCCCCCGGCTGTCCCCTCCTGCCAGGGACTTGTGCAGAGCCACAAGGGCCCCCTGAGCCTCCTTTGCTCCAGGCTCAGCCCCTTTCCCAGCTCCCTCAGCCCCTCCTGGGGCTCCAGCCCCTTCCCAGCTCCGTTCCCTGCCCTGGACACGCTCCAGCCCCTCCAGGGCTCTCCTGCACCAGCCACAACTGGAGCCAGCCCTGGAGGGGCCTCTCAGAGCCAGCACAGAGGGACAATCCCTGCCCTGGACACACCACGTACTGGGTAATTACCACAAGTGACATGTGCATTATTAGCCTCAAAACAAAATATCTGTGTCATTAACACATGATCCATGAGTCTGTAATACTGCCTTGGGAAAATGCTAAAATCTTAAACGACAAAATACACCCTTGGAATGAAAAGCCTCAGCTGATCGGGTGGGAATGTGAAGAAACCTAAGACCAAAGAGCTTTTTCTTCAGCACTTCTCTACTACACCTTCAGCCTCAACTTAATTCCAAAACCTTGTTTCCCTCCACCGCCCTCTCTCTGATTCTTTTATTAGGCTAAAAAAATTGGGCTGTCCAGATCCGTACATTAAATGTACTTTAAATGAGGAAAGGGGAAAAAAAAGTCCCAATGCTTTCCCATCAAATGCTTCATCAGAAATGCATACTCAGAAGCTCTCCTCAGGAAATTCAGAACAGAAAACAGTGGAAGAAGCTTATCAAATCATTAAATATAGATGTGCACAGCTGACCTGTTGGGCATCAGGATTTCTGTGTATCATAAAGAGAAAATACAAAAATGGAATTCAAATGGAAACTGGAATATTAATTTTTTTTGCACAAAGCCTTTGGTTTCTAAGAGTTACAGCAAAATAACCATAAAATTATTTTAATAGTAATGAAACTCCTCAATAATCAAAAAGGTCTCTGTTTTAGGGTCAGAGAGGACAGAACCAGTGGCTGAGGAATTCACTCTTGCTGATAAAAAAAATACAGCAACAGAAAAACTAACACAAACTACTCTGGTGTTAAAATTTTCCCTCAAGTGCACGTGTGTATGCTAATCACTCACTGCCCTGAAGACAGCTGTAGAGCTAATTTCATCTTGCTTTCCCAGGTATCAAAGTTATCATAAAATCACAGAACAGCTTGGGTTGAAAGCGACCTAAAAGATCATAAAGTTCCAATGCCATGGGAAGGCACTTTCCTCTATTCCAGGCTGCTCAAACTCCAGGCCCCCTGAACTTGGACACTTCCAGGGATGAGGCAGCCACTGCTTCCTTGGCAATCTGTGCCAGGGCCTCACCAAATTCACAGTCAAGAATTGTTTCCTAATATCCCATCTAACCCTACTCTGTCCTATTGAAGCCATTCCCCCCTGTCCTTGGAAATTGTCTCTCCCTTCATCTTTCTTGTTGGCTCCATCAGGCACTGGAAGGCCACAATTAGGTCACCCCAAAGCTTCTCTTCTCCAGGCTGAACAATATTTCATTTGGGATTTCCCCAGCCTTGGTGCAGCACCAGCTCTTGGCCTAATCAAACCTCATCATTTCCTTACACCTTCCTGTTCACTCACAGTCACCAGATGCTGCTCTGATTCCATCTCTGCTGATTTTGGTCTCCTCCTGACGTTATCCCCAACCAAGTTCTAATAAAAACCCCCATTTCACACCACATCCAATACATTTCCCTCGCAGCCATCCGCAGATGTAAGCATATATGTACTCTGCATATACAATTTTGAGCAGGAAAATTGCATAGCGGAAACTGAAACAAAACAGGAGACTATTAACTGAAAGCAAAAGCAGTAATTTGAAGCAATTAGGACATATTTTGTGCTTCAGATGAGAGCCATCAGCATACAGCTACTATATATACACATCTTTAAACTTGAGGAAAACACAGAGACATAAAGACACAAAACTCTGGAGAAATAAATGTAGCCCTAAATGTAGAACCCTTGAAATTATTAGAACCAAGACATAGGAGTAAAGAGGGTGAAAAATCAGCATCAGGGATATCAGGATCATGAATTATTTTTTATCTTTATAGACCACAGACATAATTTTCAAGGCTGAAGATCTTTCAGTGGAGCAGAGTGAGACTGAGAATGTTTGGGGCAATATTTGAGGTGCTGTCCCTGAGTACAGAGGAAAAGAACCTGCTAATTCCATGTGTTTCCTGCTCCCACTCCATTCATCATGGCTGAGTCCAATATAAATAGTTTCACAAGGTCAAAAATAAATGGGAAAACCCATTATCAGTAATACCAAGGAGCCAGTTAGGGCCAGAGGAGAGGAATGAATCATCTTTCGTTACTCTTGAGGAAATGGGATATTATAATTAATGGGGGAAAACTGCATCTATTTCATGCATATAACATGAATTCTAAGGGAACCGAGACATTTTTGATAAATTGGACATTGCACACAACATACTTATTAATTTATAAATTAAAAATATAATCTGTTACCCTATCAAAGGAAATTTTGCTTGTTTCTGTCTCTCTCAGAAATCTTTTTCCTTTTTCCTTTTTATCACCCATGTTGCCAAAAGAAAAGAAAAAAGAAAGCTCACGTTTTTGAAAGAAAATCATGAAGATCATAAAGGAGTTCACATCCATCTTGAACCATCATGCTTCTCTGCATTTCAGATTGAGTTGAAATTTCTAATTGAAATGATTTTTTCATGAGTTAAACTATAAAGGAGAAATAAGTGATACATTTAAATTATTTATCCATCTTATTTATAATTAATTAGGTTTTTCTCTGTGCACAGCCAGGCTATACCAGAGCGTTTGATTTTTAAAAACTCCTCTATCATCAGGCAACAATGGGTGACTGCTTTTCTCATGTCACTTTTGTTTTAGTTTGCACCAGAGATTCAGACAACCCCCGTTGGCTTCTTGGTTAGCTTTAATGCATTAACCCTCTCAAGACACAAAGGACAGCAAGAACCTTTCCAGGGAGAGGTGCTGGGCAAATCTGTGCCCAGACCACACCTGCACGAGCTGCTGGAGGTGTAGAGGTGAGGAGGGAAAGGTTGGGATCAATCCCAGTTTAACCCAGCTCTTTCCTCCTCATTTCCACTGAAGGACAAGAGGAAAAAGTTGTAGCAAGTGAACAGCCCCCAAGGGCACTTCTGCTTTCAGCAAGGCAAGCAATTTCTTTCCTTCACCTAAAAAAAAGAAGGGAAACTGCTTACAAGAAGCATGGGAGGCAAGAAATTCTGAAGGAAAATAGGAGTAAGATGCTCCATGTTGTTCTTACCAGGACACTGCCCCAGGGATGGCTCCATCCCACTCTGAGCACAGAGGGAGGAGCAGCAGAACTTCCCCATGGGGCACTGATGGGAGCACTGGGAGTTGCTCCTCACACCTGCCTGCCCCAAAACACGCTCCCCACAGCCCAAAGAACCACAATTTTTTATCCTACCATGTTTATCCTAGCTGGAAATAAACAGGGAGAAGGGTTGGGGTTGTTTTGGACACCGGTGTTGAGTAAGTGGCAGGAGGGGGGAGTGTAAGCCCTCTCAGAGTGGTGTCTTAAAAAATGTAAAAAAATTAAAAAATTTTAAAAAAATCAAGATTTCAAAGTTTCCTTTTGTCTCTGGTTAAAATTATAAGCTTTAAAATGATTAGCTTTAAAATTCTAAGTAGAAAAGAAAAGATTCAAGATTTCTTCTCTGGTCTCAAGAGTCAGAATAATCCCTTTTTTTAAACAAAGGCTGACAGGCATATGCCATCACAGGGCTCCATGTACAGGTGGGCTTTTTAAAAGAAAAGAAAAAGTATTTTGCTGTTCAATAAAATCCAAGGCAACTTAAAAAGATTTATTTTTTTTTATTCTAAGAGACAAAAGGTGCTGCACTTATAAAACAAAGAAAATGTTAAAAAAAAAAACCAAAAAAACCCTTAGGACTGGATAATTTTCACAAATGTATTATTTTTAATGGAGGCTTAAGAAATTGCTAAAGCTCGCTTTCTCCCAAGAAACCTGGTGACAGTGCAACAAAAGCTGCATTTCCCCTGTATAAATGACAAAACTCAGAATGTGAGGCCTCAAGAAAGCACAGAACTCTGCAGTCAGACCTCAGCATGCAGTAACACCCTAGCTCTAACAGATATTTTATGTTTTCCAACTCTTACAATACCCTGCCTCAATTTTACAATTGACTAAGAAACAATGAGACTTTTAACGAAGAATAATGGAAAGGTGTTGTGAAATCTGCACCAGTGAATTGCCACATGGAAAGGGAGAGGAGGACTGAGCTGCTTCATCCCAAATCCGAGCTGAGGGGGAGAGTGGCAGCATCCCTGTGCATGCCCAGCTTGAGGGAGGTGGGGTATCCACAAGGTGTCCTCCACAGCCCCAGGGAGCTCACCAAGCTCTGGAGCACAGAGATTTATGTGGGAAGCAGGAAAAAACAGGGTTCAGATCATGGGGTCCATCTGGCAGCAAGCCCAGAGGGGCCCTGGCAGTGCCAACCCAGCAAAGAGCCACGATAACCTGAGCACTCCCTGTGCCACCCCTCTGATGCCCTTCCAACCACTCTGTCCTATGAAAATCTTGTTTATTTGTGCACTGGCTCTGTGAGACCACAGATCTCACCCCTGCCACATCTGAGATGGAATCACTTAGGGTGGAAAAATCCTCTAAGCTCACTGGCTCTGAGCACTAACCCGACACTGCCAAGCACAGCACTAAACTGTGCCTGCAAGTGCCTCTTCTACATGGGCTTCAAAATCATAGAATCACAAAATGAGATGGGTTGGAAAGGACTTTAGGGATCATCTCATCCCACCCCAGCCATGGCAGGGACACCTGCCACTGTCCCAGGAGCTCCCAATGTCCAGCCTGGCCTTGGGCACTGCCAGGGATCCAGGGGCAGCCCCAGCTGCTCTGGCAATTCCATCCCAGCCCCTGCCCACCCTGCCAGGGAAGGATTTACTAAAAATACCTCCAGGGCTCTTTGTGCAAGACCTCCATGGTCCCAGGAGCTGAACCAAGAGGAATTCTCAGCAAACCTCCTGCAGCTCCCTCCCGGCTCCTCAGCACAGCCAGGGCTCAGCAGCACATCAGGGTTCCTACAGGTGCTCCAGAGATGCTCCCCAGCTCCAGGGATTGCTGGATCCTCCTCAGGTTTGGAGCACTGGCTGCTGCTGCTCACAGAGGATCACTGCACCCTTGTCTCACACTGAAAACAACCAAATTTTAAAAAGTTTACAGATCTCACACCTCCCCAAAACACAGAGAGGGAGAAAGCTCCGTACACACCTACCATCATCACCTTAACACGTCCTGCGGGTAGAGTGAATCAGTCAGGACGCTGAAAGTCAGCAGCCAAAACAAATATAAACTGAAAAGCAAATAAAACAGATCTCTTCGCTTTGGGGGGCCCATCCTTCCTCTACAAAGGATGTTTTACTGGCACATCCAGCTCAGAAAACGTGAGGAACTCTGTGAGACACAACTAAATGTGAACCAAGGTGAGCAATACACCATCCTGCCGCAGGATCCTTGCATTCTTAAAATGCAAGAACAATCCAATTCTTCCCCAAAATAAATATGGTTTTCAGCCCTTCTATGTAAAGCTGCTATATTGCACTGTTTATTTCTAATATGAAAGTTATATAGGATTGCACATGGTTCTTCCTTCCTTACAGAGGCTCCATTTCACCTTTTGATTTAATCTTGTTTGGATGTTCCCCTCACCATTTTAGAAATGTTTTCAAAGCAGACAATCTCCTACTGAATCTCCCTCTTAAAATAAAGGCTTATTATGGTTGATGATTTATGTAAGTCAAGAATAGTTTTACAAATCCTCATGCAAATAAAACTTGAAGCAAAAACCCCCACAGGGATTCCCATGCCCTCAGGTACTACAATGTTTTAATTCAGTTGGTTGCACAAACCCTACCTTTCCAAAAACCATTTTTGTTTTTCTTTGTCAGAAGCACAAACTTTCTTGTTTCCTGGCCTAAGGGCTTCTTTTGTTTGTTTGTTTAGTTAAAAAGCTGTGGGTTTGGCAGCCTGCCTGGTGATGCTGCAGGGATTTCAAGTGCTTTCCTATCACTTGCAGGTATTTTTTGTTGTCACAGATTTAGGGCTTGACTCTCAACCCCAGGTTCTACCAAAAGCTTCAGGAGCCACCCTCAGACACTGAGCAGGACCCCAAGCTGGGGAAGAAGACTTTAGCTTCCTTCTCCCCACAGAAAATCCCTGACAAGTAGTAGCCCTATATAGAGGATTAATGTTTTATATAGATTTGTAGGTGATACAGGTGATCCTGTGGTTATAAAGGGACATCTCAAGGTAAGCAGCCAATCATGACAGAAATAAAAATTAAAGAAAAAAAATTAAAAATAAATAGAAAGTGAAAAAGACAAAGAATAATTTTTTAAAACAATGGAGGGCAAGATGGAAGAAAGGAAAATAACAAGTTGTCTTGTGATCTTGGCACCTGACTTCAACCTGTAGCACATTACACCCCTCAGCTTTTAAAAGACACTCCCAGACACAAACAGACTAAAATGACACTGTGCACCTGAGCAGTCACTCTGAGCCCCCTGCACCTCTCAAGGTTCATCTTTGGACCTCAACAAGCACCTGATCAAAAGGTGCATTAACTTTGTGTGCTGCCCAAAGCCAATGCTAGCCAAGTGAGTTGCTGTTTCAGTCCTGATGAATGATGAAACAGATAATAGCAATGACTAATAGAACAGTGTAAATAACATGAGAAAGAAGAATTTAATTTTTCACTCTGTTACGCAAGATTTATTTCACCAACAGGGTTGGCTTTTCTTAAAGACTTGGAGATGATGCTGTGGAATTGAATCACTGGGGCTGAGTATTGGCCTCAGACCCTCACAGAGCAAACCTCCCAGTCAAAAAAAAAAAGAGATAATTTAAGGGGGAGGAGGGCTGGGGTTGAAGGCAACATCATTTTAGTTGGATGAGAAACTTAATGGCATCATTCCCTATTTTTTATGAAAAAGCATTTCCAGTTCTAAGAAACCCCCTGTAGGAAGGAAGGGGCAGCTCCCTCTTGCCTGTCTGGACACTTCCAGCAGAGAAGTTCAGAGGAAAACACCTTTTGTTGCTTATTCAATTGCTGGGGGGCTCTGTTTGTTCTAATTCAATCATACAGTTGAGCTGCAGTCCAAACAGATACAGATGGGACCACAACTGGCAGGTTTTAATTCTTCTCACTGATTCTGTAGTGCTGAAAGGAAAAAGAAGATGCTTCATGCCAGCTCAAAAATGTGTGCTTGTAAGGAGGAGGAGAGGAAAGCATCAGGGGAAGATGGAAAGAACTCCACTCCTCCAGAAAAGCCAGGATCTCTCCAGATTCCTGCCCCCAAATATATCTAAAACTACATATGTCTAAAACTATGTATATCTGAAACACCACAGCACTCCAACCAGGCTTTTTTCTTACTTTTACTGAAGAGAACCCATTGTTTTAAAGTGCAGCAACACAGAATGACAGAATGGCTTGGGTTGGAAGGGACCTTAAAGGGCATCCAGGCACAACCCCTGCTATGGGCAGGGACACCTTCCACTCCTCCAGCTTGCTCAGAGCTCCATCCAAACTGGTTTTAAACACATTTTTAACACCAGGGGCAGCTTCCCAGCTGTCCTTCTTTTTCAGGATGCACCCACAAGGTCATACAAGCTACAGCCTGGGTGAAGACAACAAATAAAGATGCAGAGCAGTGATTTCTACCACACAGCAACAACTTCAGGTTGCTGAGAGTCACTCTCAGGAGGAATTAATTGGTAGCATTTTACAGGCTCCAAAAAAAAAATCACACATCCCTCATCCACCTTGTCATTTGATGATGCTGCCTCTACAAATCAGGCAATCTGCATTAAAAACATTAAACTATTTAGATGTATAAAATGAAGCCTATTTTTCCACTGATAAATACATTTAGCTCATCAACGTTAATGGGAGCTCGAGGCAACATAATTACAGAACACATATAATTTGAATTAGCTACTGTGAATCAAAAGTACAGTTTAGTTTTACCCCGTCTTCCTCTCCTCTCTGCAGCCATCCAAATACACCTTTCTGCCACATTTTAAGACTGCAAAGCTGCAAAACAATTTTACTGGTATAAAGTTAAACATAATTTCCTTTGTTTTTAAAGTATAAAAACATCAGCTAATTAGACAGCACTTTTTAAAAAATATATAAATACTTCAAACCCTCTTTAACTCTCTCAACACCAAATTGTGTCTTCAAGTCTTATCCAAGCTCATGATGGAGCCTTTCCAATTCTAAAAAGTACTTTTCTCCATTTCCACTGATACACAAACAAAATTTTCATCTTGCCTACTTTTTATCTCACTCAGTATCCTCAAATTCCACAAGTGTCCTCTAACTTCATCTTCAATGCCTTTTTTCTCTGGGGAAGAGGAAAGAGATCAAAAGAAAGGAAGTGCAAGGAAAGCAGGGAAGAAAAATTCTTTTGATAAAAAATAGAAGTCATGATAACTCTGTATTTTAAAGAATAACATCAAATTTTGTTGGAAATGTACATGTTCCCAGATTAAAACTTTAATTACAGTAACTGTCAGGTCAATTATAATTGTTTACAACATCTGACAAGCAAGAAAAAATCCTAAATAATAAATGATTGCCCCACCCTTGGATCCAGAGCAGGATCGAGACTTTCACATAAATAAATAAAAAAATGAGGATTACCCTCTTTTTCCTGTGGAAAAAACCCATTCCATGGAGAAAGAGACTAGGAAATCTCTTAGAAAATATCTTCTCCTCCACTTTGTCGTGGCATTTGTCTGCTAAACTGGGGCATCCAGCTATTTCACACTGAAAAACAGCTTTTCCCCCCACCTTTATCTCCCCCTGTTGATAATGTTTTGTTTAACCTGACAAACTGGACATGATCAGGTGTGTTTGACCAAGGCACAGGTCCTGCACCCACCTTTTGATTCAAATAAACCACATGGCTGGGCTTTTGCCATGGCTACTGTGCTCACAAGGTGTTGCTACTGAATTAATGCTATTAAACAGCCAAAGCCATCACCTGCACAGATGAGTGGTGAGAAAAAGGGGGTGAATTACTGTCCCAGACAGTGTTTCTGTGCAAAGGGACATCCAGCTTCTTCTTTATAAACAGTTTATAAACCTCAGTATATGCCACTGGCTTCAGCCTTGACAGACCACCAAGAGCAAGTCAAGCATGAATTCTCTCATTGTCAAATTTAATAGAATCTCAGCAAAGGGAAAATCCTCATTCTGTGCTGCAAACATTCAAAGTCACAGCCTGCTGCTCGTTTCTTAATTATGTACAAGCCTATTTAGCACTTCCACTCAGAATGCCATTTCTATCTGACTGAAACTTTTAGGAAGTATTTTTAAAATGGAAGGAGAGAGTTCTCAGTCAGGAATTAACAGCAATAGGAGGTTTTGTTTTACACAAGACAAAGTTTCTTACTAAATAAAAAGAGGCATGAATTTTCCAAATTATTTCCTCTCTTTTTGTTTTCCTTAAAGACAAGTTCTGTGAATATTTTTGGTTAATTGTTAAGAATCAGACCGAGTCTTTCTCCTCACTTCTAGTCACACATTCCCATTCTGTGCTCAGTAGAGGCAGATTCTGAAACAAAGACATTAATAATAATGCAATCAAGAATTCATTAAAACTTAATTTTTTACTACATGTTAAAAAAAAATAAAACTAAAAAACACACACACAAAGAGGAAAAATAAAAAAAGAATTAAGCAATCTACAAAACAACCACAAGTCTTACTCCATTTTTGCAATGGAAAAGGCTAATTGACCACGTTGAGAAAGTTTTAAGGGTTAAAAAAAGGAATGTGAGTCAAGGTTTGCTGCTCAATCTTTGACCACTACCTGCAGCTCTCTCTGTTGCCAGCCTGAATATCAAATGCAAATAATAGCTTAACATTCCTTGTTAAAATTCAGCCTGAACACTGTGTTTTCTAGTAAACATTTCTACTAAATCTTCTAACAACAATACAGGTTACCCAGCACTAGAAACATGCTGTGCCTCATTATGCATTTTTACTTTCTCCTCTTCTTTTCTCTTTTGATGCACAGAGAAAAAAAAAAGATACCATGCACAGGCTTATCCTTATTTAGGTTTACTACACAAAACCACTGCATTTTTACAGAGCCATGATGCCATAAAATATTTATAAGGACAAACAAAACCAGCAGAGATCTTTGCAAAACCATTTAATACCACCAGCTTTCTCCAATTCCTGCAGAAGGTGACTGAAAGAACCTTGTTAGTTCAACAGGAGGGAGCCCAAACTAACAAGGCACATGTGCTGAACATGCTCAGATTGGAGTCAGCAGCACAAGAACACAACCTCGTTGTGCTTTCTTCTCAAGAGATGCCTGAAAGCTTTGTCTAAACAACAGGGGCACAGTGGAGAGGGAATGATCCAGCAAGAATTTCTCCATAATATCAAAATTCCCTTTGATTCAGCTGGCAGCACCTGAGAATAGTAAGGATTTAAGTTTTGTGTGGGATAAATTCGGAAAGCTCAGGCTTAGCCAAGTGTGTCAGGGCAGAAATTGCTGGAAGGGGACAAACACCATTCCTGCTAGAAGGGAAGGTGCAAGAGAATCCATCCTGGAGACATCAGGTATTTTAGGTATTGCCTTTTCACAAGGGCATGGAGTGACAGAATGGGGGGAATGGCCTTCAGCTGGAGGAAGGCAGGGTTAGATAACAGGAAAAAATCCTTTCCTGTGATTGTGGCAAGGCCCTGGCACAGAATTGTCAGAGCAGCTGGAGCTGCCCCTGGATCCCTGGCAGTGCCCAAGGCCAGGCTGGACATTGGGAGCTCCTGGGACAGTGGGAGGTGTCCCTGCCATGGCTGGGGTGGCACTGGGAGATCTTTGAGGTCCTTTCCAACCCAAACCATCCTGTGACCCTGAGCAGAGGCTGCTGCTCCCTGCCCTGGCAGCACAGAAGGGAACACATGAGTAATTTTTTCTACATCTTTGCAGAAGTTTGACCAGGCATGGAGGCAAGTGTCAGGATTTCATATCCCAAATCCTCCCCAGAGCAGCAACACCAAAGGTATTGTTACAGTTTCACTGAATTTGGCCATATAGGGTGAGGGAAAATCAACAATTATCATTCTCTAACCACAAAGTTGGAAAAACATAAGAAGGAAGAGTAAATACAGAAAAAAAAAGAACAAATCAATTCATTTAAAAACCTCCTGGCAAAACCCCCAAACCAAAACCGCAGGTTTCAGCTTGAGGCAGAAACTGGAGCCAGTCTGGAGGTACAGAGCATGTACAAAGGTAGAAGAGATTGTTTTGGGGTTTGGTGGTTTATTTACCTTTAAAAAAGTGGGGTGCAACTACCAGGCAATTATTCTGAGTATATGGATGGGGGGGACACACAGATTTCAGATTTTCCTGATCAGCATCTCAGCAAACAAATGTAGCTGCCAATTATCTGTGGGTCAGCACCAGTATCATCTGTAATGTCCACAGTGACACTGAAATTTCATTTCCCCAACCCTGAAATACAAAATATTGGATTCTACTTGCCTCCTGGGGAGGCAGTGTATTTTTATTTTTCCCTCCTCTCTCAAATCCATTGCCTGCTGTGACTCCATAAAAATCTACTCAGATTTTCTCTCTCTCCCTTATTTACAGGATGCAGCCTATGCAAGCTCTATGACTATTTACAAAATAGGTTTTATTAAAGAAATGAATGCACAATTCTCTTCTTTGTTCCTCTTGTACCTGTGCAGAACCTAAATATCAAACTGATTTCAAGGGAACAGGCAATATTTACTTGATGGAGAGAGGCAAGATGAAAAAGCAGCTCTGGCACTATTGTATCCCATCAGCTTTTCAAACAGCCTCACTACCAATTTATTTTTCAGTTATGTGCATGTCTGGGTGGGGAAAAACAAGGTAAAGAAATCAAATTCTGAGCATCAGCAGTAATTTGCAGGTGGCCTCAAAGGAGGCAGGGTCGAACACTCCCATGTTTGAGGCAGCAACACCCACATTCTGCCATTTTTAGTTTATAAAACATGAGGTTTTCATCCAGTTCCTTGGAAAAAAAAGGTGACTTTCCCTTGATGACTACCTGTCAGCTAATTATTAGTGTGCTTCTAAGTGTCTCTAAGTTTGCCCATCCTCTCATTTCCAGGTTCTGCAATTCCTTGGAAACAGAATATGACATCACAGGAAGGTTTTGCAGAAGCTCTCCCTGGATGTCCACTTGGATTAGTTTCATCATCCATAACAAGTGTTTAAAAAGCAGAAAAACAACCATGATGCATAATGCATTGTGTCATGATGCATAATAATAATAATTAAAACCCCTCCCCCAGCTCCTGAGGTTTAAAAATCTTTCCAAGTAAGCATTTCAGCGGAAAGGCTTTGACAAAAATGCCATTTAGGAACTTTCAAATTTACAGCCCTGCAATTTGTCATCATTTATATTAGCAAGAAGGTTTAAAATAAAAACAACAACAATGAAAGGAAGATAATATAATGCAATTTTGTACTTGATGAATCTCCTGTTGACTAAAAACCCCTATGCCTGGCAGTCAGAAAAGTTATTAACCTGCCAAATTACAGATGGAATTGGTGTATTTTTTTTCCCCTAGAATCCTTTAAGCAGAAGAATATAGAGTATCCCACATTCAAGTATTAGCAAAGGTTACTTGTCTCTGGAATATTGATTAGCACAACCCTTGTGGGAATTATTTCACTTTTCCAAAGCAAATTAAAGATCTGAAAAGCAATTCTCAACTTAACTTCAAATGCAGTTATTTAAAAATGGATGATTAACGCAATTACTGCCTGGCACAGAGAGCACAGCTTTCCAGAGGCAGCCAGCAGAATTCACAGAGAATGCTGAAATCAGATTACCTTGAAAGAGCTCCCTTGATCCAGGGAAGAAAAAATAAAATTGATACCTGGGAGCTTATTTCTCACCTGAATAACACATTTTTCCTTCTCAGCCACAGACTGCATTGCAATTGGCTGTGTGTGCACTCCAGCTCAGGTTTTCTGTCTTTTCCACACTAAAATACACAGGAGGGATTGATTTATTTGCATCCCACGACTCGTTCTCCAATCACCCCCAAGGTTTCTGAAGTGCCTGCTGAACAGTGCAAACACTGCTTAAAATAAGCATTTCTGCAGGCTATTTTCTTTAGCAATGATTCACTCAACAGCAAATTAATTTGGTTTTCCTTTTGGACTTCCATGTAGGAACCAGCAGCATGGAGTGCATCTCTCGTGTTCCTGAGCACGGGATATTCTCATTTGTTGAGGAACCCATGAAAAACACGTAGATTTTTCTGCCTCTGCACCTGAAAACAGGTAACAAAGCTGGGATTTGAGCTCAGGTCTTCTATGCTAATGCTAAACCACGTAACTCTGTTCCTCTGCCTCATTCTGGAGCCATTAAGATCTAACACAGTTTCAAAATCCTGGCAGAAATATTTCCACTGAAACTTCACGTCAATTGCTGCTGAGTTTTAAAACACCAGTACATCCTCCTGCTAAAAGAAGGATTTGATAAGGCCAGTAATACACATTTCAGAGGTAATTATTTTAGTCTTTTATTTTTTTTTTTTCTTATTCCTATTTCAGGTTCTAAAAATGTGGCAGTTTTAAATCTTTACCAGAGAGCATAAGTGATAATGAGCTGTAAATCCACAGAACTCAAATGTTGCTGGGAGCACTACTTATGACTTGTCAATCAGTGTGTCTAAAAGTATAACAGGAGTCTAGAAAGTGATGGGATTTTTCTTCCATCACATACATTAAACCACAAACTATGAACACAAAACTGAAGATGTCTATATGTCTTTATTTTTATTTTTTTAATAGTTCTAGGAATGGGTCATATAACAACATTTTTTATTTATTGCCCAATGTGATGGCTCAGTGATGAGTTTTTCTTTCTTTTCTGAATAAAGAGAAGAGCAGGCTGGCAAATGTGAGCTGCTATTTAATCCTATATTATCTTGTGTTTCATGTTCCAATCAATCTATTAATGAATTGGGAAGCAGTGTAAAGGCAACTGGAATTGTCAGCCAAATCCAAAAGCAATGAGCTACAGTCAAGAGCAAGTAAATCTTTATTACATGTACTAGAATATTTAGGAATTTTTTTAAGTGCACAAAACAAAGTGTCTTTATTAATGTTTATTACCTGGGAAGGTCTCAAGAAGCTGGAATGCTGCCTCAATTTTATTCCCTGGGTCCTGGAGCACCACAACTCTGTCTATGATGAGGAATAAATTGTGAATTGTCCATTTCAGACAGAAGGAATTTTGAGCTATGACAGGTCAGCAGTAAAAATTCAAATATAAGAAGGATTTTAATTGCATTTCCAACTGCAGTTACAGCTTAGTGGGGGGAAAAAAAATTGTAGAGAGTCCTTTTTCCAGAAGCACAATTATGTGTCCATCAGGTGTTAATATTTGCCACAGCCACCATCCAGAAAGGAGTCTCAATTTCTGTACTTAGAGTTCATTTGCTGTGGTTCTAACACTCTTATCCTGGAATAATCCCAAAAGATCATTTATACACAAAAAACTGTAGACTAGATCCTCACCAATTGCTCAGACCCAACACAAACAGAAGAGCTCTGTAATTCCTGAAAGGCAAGGACAGAGAAAACAGAAATAACAGAATCTTTTAGGGGCCAATTCCTCGTGTGGTTTAGGTCAAATTGTGCAGGGTTTGAGGGCTATGTAGCCACTTTTAATCAGGTGTAATGAACTGGACAGGGTCTCATTTATGAGAGGATGAAAATGGTCTGGGTATTCTGAAAAATAATTCAAGATACACCTTTTCCACTCTTTGGTTAACTCCTTGCTGTTGATGTGTCTGGTCCATTGAGAAGCTCAGCCCTGAAAGGACAGGTTTTCTCCAACATTTACACATTTATGCCAGAGCACAACACATTTGTTGTGCCAGGAACTGCACATTTGTTAGAGCCTCTCACCATCAAAAGCTGTGGATGTTAATGGTTTTGCAGAAGTACACGTGCTCATCTTGAAATTGCATGCCAGGCTTTGGTTTTTGAGGTTTCATAAAATTACTTTTTTCTATGATATTTGCTCAAAGAAGTTTATTTTCTAGAGATACCAGTAAAACATAACTGGTCCCAAATGTAAGATTGCTGGCTGATAAAATTAAATCACTTCAATTCTTTTTTCTGTGGAAATCTCATTGATCTAATCTGTGATCTCTTCCTTTGCCAGAAAGCATTTTTGTGAATACTCTTTCTAAGCATTCTCCCACATACACACCCCAAGCTGATGAAAGCACAGGCAGAACTTGAAAGGAATATTGACTTTGTAGAAGCACATTTATTATCATTAAGTCAGTTTTTCCAAGAGGGAGTGAGATCCACTCCAGGTGTATGAATCCAAACTTCTTTCTGGCAGAGCTAAAGAAAAATTTCTCATACAATTTTAGTCATCTCTGGGGATGAATATTTACATATCTGGTGCGACTGAGGAAGGACAGAAAAGGGAACAGTGGGAGAAAAATAAGTTAAAACACGGGTAAATTACTCTCCTCACTTTCAAACCAATTTTTTTGGGGGACTGGCAATTGCTGTGAGATGGCACCAGAGACAGCCCTGGGCAGGAGAAGGGAGAACAGCAGGAAGAAGCAGCTTTTCCTCCTGAGGTGAGAGCTAGTGCTGCACTAGCTGTTAATGCAAGAGGAAAAGGCAAAAGACACAAAAATTTAAATTTTCCTGCCCTCTGGCCAAGAAAACCTTCCACACATGGGTGGCCCAGAGCTGAAGTGCATACAGCAGCTAAACAGTTTGGATTCATTAATTCCACTTTGAAAATAAAGCATATGGGTTATCCAGTGATTTTTGCTGGGATTTTTTTTTCCCCCCCTCTCCCCAGACAATCTTATTTCTGCTCTGTTTGGTTGTTGTTGCTAGGCATTATTAATTGTCATTCATGGCAAACGTAGTCAGCTGCTCACGGACCCAATTCCAAGAGGAAGCTGCAGGCTCTTTTTCTTCCTTTTTTTTTTTTTAAATATCCAGGTTAGTGCCAGAGGATCATTTCCTCATTCTAATAACCTCCTGCACCTCCTTTCCTCTTGAGATATACAGAAAATAGACATTGCAAACAGCAGAGGACTGAGTCACCTGCAAGACACAGGGATTTTTCAGAGACTGGACAGGACTAACTGCATCTACTTGTTCCAAACTATTTACAGGGTTTGGGGGCAGTCTGGAGCTGCACCTGATACAAGCCATATTTTCCAGAAAAAAAGAAAAAATAAGACAAGGAGATAGCTGACAATATTTCTCACTGTCCAATGTGTAAGTGCTGATTTCTGGGGAAAAAAAGAGAAAAATTAGAAGTCAGTGGTACAAATGAGATATAGATATATTGGAGAGTGGGATAACCTTGAGGTGAGGGTGTCCTCAGAATCAAAGACTTAAAAAGGAAAGGACCAGCTTTGTGAACCTGTTCTTTCTCCTTTCCCCACTATCAGATGAAATTGTGTGCAGCCCTGACCAGGAAGAACAACCTGAGCTGATCCTCCCTTTAAAACAGCACACTCAAACAGCAACCAAACCAAGCAGCCAACCCCAAACACACTGAGAAAGTGTGAAGGTCAGGGAGAGAAGCAGAGCAAGGTTTACACCCATTAAAACCAGCCAGGGAAGCGTGACTGCCCCCAGACAAGGCAATAGGTGTGCCAGGCAGAACAGCAGCACTCTGACAAACCTGCTGCTGCTCAGGGAAAAAGGAGTATGAAAACACTCAATGCCATGCTTAAAAAGGAGGAAGAAATCCATCAAATATCTGTGCAAGCCTCAGGAGACTTTAACTGAGGTCAGAGCTGAATGTCAACCATGTGTCTCTCCCCCAAAGAAAGACCCTCTCCAAAATTTGTCTATTTGTAGCTGCCTGAAGGTGGGAAGCCAAACTAGTTCCAGATTTATTGAGCTCTGATTCGGTAGCATTTAGGAATTTTATGCTTAAAACAGCAGCACTTTGTGCACCTGGATGGTGATATCCTATCAACAGCTCCCAGTTTTTACATGAGGAACCCAGGGGAAACACAGCTGTGACACCACTGGCAGTGAAGAGTGTGGTGGGGTGTTTTTTGGACACAGGGGATGTGGATAGGTTACCCCTTCCTTGGGAGCTCAGATTTGCCTCTCCAATGCAAATCAGCACTGACCTCTGCTGCTGGACTATTGGAATGTGTTCTTCCCAGGGAAAGAGCAAGGATGACTCAGTGACACGGAGATGGCGTTTTCCAAAGGTTTCTTCACACTGCTCACCACGGATTCCTCTACTTCCAGAGGTTCACAGCTCTAAGGATATTTATATCCACCCAAAAAAGCACTTGTCAGGTGGGCAGGGGATGTGTTCCCACTGCACAGGCAGGGAGGTGAGTTAGAGACTTCAGTGGAATAGCCTGGAATCCAGCACAGCCATTTTCCACATCTTTCCCCTACTCCAAGATCACCTTTGCAAAGCTGATTTCTGTCTGGAGGACCTCACTGAGGGTGCTAAATAAACAAAACCAAACCAAAAATAAAATAAATAAATAAACAAAAAGGCAGGCATCCAGTTATCTCCCATGGAATTCCCAGGGCACTTCCCACACATGCTTTAGTGTATTTTGCAGTAACGTCCTCAGCTCACAAGCTTAAGTAGCTTACCCAAGGCCAGGCAGAGTCTGAGGACCTGTCCACATGGGGATACTCAGGAAATGAATCTGAAATTAAACTTTTAAAAAGAATGAGCTAAGCAGCATCCTAAGCTAGCACTTTCATTTAGAATTAGAGCCTTAATTCAGCTTAGCCTAATTCTTTCGGTTCTAAAATGAGGATGGTGACACAAGCCTACTTCCAGATCTATTTATCTGCATGGGTTGAAGGTATTACTGCCTGCAGCTTCTCATCACTGCCTTCCAGATGGAGCACTGCACCCCACAAACCCTGAAGGCAGAGGGGTTCACAGAGTGGCCCAGCTGCCATATAAAGCAGGGGTTTTGCATCCATCCTGTGTGGGATCGGGGCAATTCCCCCTCCCAAACACATAGCAGGAGACAGCCATAGGTTTAAATTCCTTAAATCTGTGCAGATGTTGGCAGAACCAACATCTGCCCACAATCTGTTTGGAGGGAGTAGCACTGAGGCAAGAATGCAAACTGGTGAGCCAAGGGTGAGGGAAGGCTCCCAGGATGGGGTCTCTGGCAAAGGACGAGGCTGAAATCATTGGCAGGGCACAGATTTTATTAAATGACGAGATCTCAGGGTTCCATCACAGCCACACACCTGCACTTGAGAGAGTGAAGGTGCTTTTGGCCTCTGTGGCTTTACTAGCAGAGGACTCATTTACCCCACACTGGTTTGTAGCTGGCAATAGATTGTAGCATGCCAGTCACCTCACAGGTAAAATCTCTTTCCTAGACAGTCTGAAAGGAGCAAAATAAGATGTTAAAGGAGCTCTATGAATCTCTGACAGCTTTTTGGGTAAACAAAGGGAAGGAGAGGGAAGAGAAAACATCCTTTACATCCCTATTCCCTCGCTCTACCTTCCCACACCTGGGGTACAAAGAAGCAAAATCCCCCTAGACAGGTCTTGGCAACCCTGTGCTCAATCTGTTTCACACTTCCCCTGAGATAAATGCAGGAGAGGGAGAGAGGGGAAGAGGGAGGGAGGCTGTTCCATGGTAGTGTTTTCTGCACTGTAGGATGGAAACAAACCAAGGGATTTAAATTTAACATCCTCCCTCTAAACTCCAGCCACTCATTACTATCTGACAGAGGGACACTGGTGCCTACCTCCATAAAAAACAGAGAAGCCAGTTAACATGTTCAGCTATGTAACACCTGTAAATATTTAATATTGAAAGCTAAACCACCTCATGTTTAAGAAATTTTAATGTTATTATTGGTTCTTTTGTTTTTCTCAAGCACTGTAGAACTGACTTATATGAAATTAGATGACCTAAAAATGCAGGACCCCAAAGACAAAGAAAGCAATGCTGCAGCTGAGCATTAATCTCTCAGCAGCACCAAGGTTGTAATTTCAGTGTGTTCTTCATTCCACACCCTTGCTGGAGATTACCTCCTAGAGATGGCATGCAAAAATAAACCTGGTGGAAAAAGGAGGGCAAAGCAGGTAGTAGGAGTAGAGACAACCTTCTCTCTCTCTCTACCCCACTCTCACACAGACAGAAAATTCGTTCTGCAAAGAAGAGAGTCTCTGGACCAAAACAATAGATTTTTGCTTTGAAAAGGAGGGAATTATTTGGGGAAAAAAACACTCAGAATGCAAACAGACTGAGGATTTAGCTGTACCAGTTTTTTGCCTTGGGAAGTTATGAGTTATGAATGGGACATGGGGTGAGTATACATCAACAGAAAATAAAAAGCTTAGAACCTTTTTCCCCTCTGTTATTTTTTGTAACCCCTGGAAACCTTCAAATCCTCTAGGAGGAACCTACTTACTCCTGGCTCTGTGCAGCAGAGGAGGAAAACAAAAAGCCCTTTCCCCTGCATCCCAGTGTTACAAGGAACCGTAGTGGGTTTAATACAGAAAATCCATTAGGCACGGGGAAAGGCAGGAGCCTCCTATCAAGCTGCAAACAGGAATGCTTAAGCACAAGGCATTCAGGCAGTGGAAATGCATTCAGAGCGTTTAGCACGTAGGATTAATCGAATTATAATTTAATCATCTGATCAAACACTAATTAGCATAATCACTTGAGGGGAAAAGCTGCCAGAGGAACAGACGAAGAAACACCTTGGGCACCCAGCACATTTTAATGACGTGAGATCGTGCACAGATAATTTTATTTATTTTTTTTTTCCCCCTTAATAAAACACAACAGAGATTGAGGATTGTGGTGCTGAAGAAGCAGTTTGAAGCAGTGCTGGATCACACAGTGGAAGATGTTGGAGCAGGGTCTGCAGGCTTTAGTTTATTCAGATTTAAGAGCTGTGAAAGCACAGGAACACTCCACTACACCCTGGTTTGCCTTGTGAGGGCTCGAGCACGAGCACACACTTCAGCCCACTGTGTTTCCATTATAATCATCCCTTACTGTTTCCCCCAGAGTCTCCCACATGAATGTTTAACTATGGATCGCTTAGATGACCTTCAGGGATACAGCAAAGTATTAGCATCCTTTTACAAACTGCATTTGAAATAATTAGTCTAAATCAGCTGGGTTTCTTTGGCTCGGGGCAGGCAAGAATGGAAAAGCAGGAGATATTAAGGGAGCTTTGCTGTGAAAAACTGTCTGGCTTTCCTGGCAAAATCATACCACTTTTATAAGGCAGAAATCTGGGGAGACCAGGAAAATCACCCCTGGTGTTTACCCACACAATCAAATGACACTCGTTAGGATGAGATATATGGACGGGAAGAATTTATGGAAAGGAGGAAGGGGAGAAGCAGGACTTGGACAGGGAAAAGAATCTTCAGAGGTGTCTCTTGTTTGATTTTTTTACACAAAATAACACAGCTGAATTACTCTGGATAAGTGTTTATGTTTTCAAGTGGATAATTCTGGACATAAAAAAACATCCAAATGTAATGGACTGCAACATTTATAGAGAGAAGATCATAAAATCACTGAGATTAGAAGAGACCTCAGAGATCATGGAATCCAATCACTGGCCCACAATTAACCATGTGCCTACGTGCCACAAGATTGGGCTTGGGAAAAGTTTCCTACAATGTTATGTAAGGGAGCAAAATGATGAGCTGCTTACCTACATTTTAAAGGCACCAGATCACACAGGCTCAAGCGTGAGCTAATTTAAATTGATTGTATCCCTCTTACAGAGCTATTACTAATAATCCTTTCAGCTCCTCAGAATGAGTGTACACTAATAAAATAAGGTAGCCAGATAGAGCACAGGGAAAATTTACCTTGGGGTTTGCCCATATTGGGCACCCTCCTACGTGCAATCAATATTGAGAGTCTGGAAACTCTCAAGAAAGCAGGAAGCAGCTCTTCTTTGCAGGGGATGATGCCAGAAAACCTCCCAGCAACACAGTTGCATGTTCCTTTAAAGCACTGTCACACTTTCAGTAAGTGATGATAGATGAAAAATAATAAAATAATAAAAAAACCCCACATGGAATGGTTTGTGGTTGGAAGGGACCTTAAAGATGCTCCAATCCCCCTGCCATGGGCACCTTCCACTAGACCAGGTTGTTCAGGTCACCCAATTTTATAAGGCAATAAATCAGATTCTCACTGACAGGAAGGTAAAATCACCATACTGCACACACTCCTGACTCAGAGAGATCCTATACCACCAAATGTGGAGACAATTTTTTAATTAAAAAGTGAAAGTACTTCCATTAAGATTTAAAAGTTACGAGGTCTAAAATATGTTACTTGTTTAAAACATTTAGTTTTAAATTCCTGTTTGTTTCTTTCCAAGCAACAGCTTGGAAGCAAACTCAGGAGATTTTGTACCTCACCCCAAAAGCTGCAACAAGGCAAAGTGTGAGGGGAGGTATGCAGAGCTGGTAACATCACCTGAGACTGCACCGTGATCAGAGACATGGAACACAGCAACCATCCCCCCAAAATCACCCCTAAATCTCTCTTCCTGCCCTCTGGAAGGTGCTGAGCCAAGTGAGAGCATCCCCTGCTGCAAACCCAGCCCAGCTCCCTGCATCTCCCACGTCCCACCCCGTAGGAGCACCAGCACTGTGCCATGCCATGATGCCTTCATTTTCCACTTGGAAGATGTTTCATACCTGCTACTTATTTTGTGTAAATTTTTCTGAGCACCAGCCCAGCTGCACATGCCTTAGGAAATGGCAGAGCTGAGATGCTCTGCTGACCTTAACCCCCACCCCAATTATTCCAATGAGTGTCCACGGCAGGGACTGAAAGCAGCAGGAACTGTGGGGAAGGAGAGCAACTGCATCACATGGTGAGCAAACAAGGCTGTTATCCTGGAACACAGACAGGACAGAAACTCAATTTACTGACACCAAAAAATCTCAAAACCTCTTGAAATTAAGTAGCAGTCAGATTACTATTATTTATAATTTTTTATTTTTTTTTTAAATCTCATTAAGTCTGTTTGAAACTACTAAGGCCCAGCATTATTCTCTTCTATGGAAACACATTTTGAGATGTGGTAGAAATGCTGTAATTGCTTTTATCCACTAGGGACTAACTTTTGGACTTAATAAATATGCACTGAACTGCTGCAGCTGGAGCATCTTCAGACAGGCATTTCTCTTGCCCTGCACTGCCTTCACGTGTGCCAGTGGCTGGATATCCCAAAAGGCCTCCAGCTCCATCACCAGTGGGACAAGCACAGTTTGAGCACATGCAGTCACATCTCTGAAACCACACTGCCCCTCAAGCATGAGCACAACAGATAAAGGCAAAAACTGCCAAAGAACAGAAGATTTTTGGACAAGATTTTTACTCTAGAGTAGGACAGAAAAGATAAAACCTAATCTTTTCCTTCTTCCCCTGAAAAAATAAAAATAAAAATAAAAGCAAACATTCCCTACTGCAGGCTGTGTTCCCACCATGACTGTTTGGTGTTCCTCAGGACTCAATGAGGACTCAGATCTCTCCAGTTTGCTACAGAGATCTGCTCTCCAGTGGGGAACTGGGGAGCTGCTCCTCTCCAGGAGTGCTCCCACAATTTCCCACCCCGAGAGGCCCCGGCAGCCAGGCTGGGAGATCTGCTCTGAGCAAACCCCACTGCAGCAAACCTGACAGCTCCCAACAGCTGAACAGCAAATCACCCCTGCCAGGGCTCCTCTGAGAGCCTGACAGCTCAGCCTCTTTTCCTGAGGATTAATTATCTCCCTCCTGCCCAATAAAGGAGCTCAGCTCCTTCCTCCTTTGCTCAGATGAGGAACTTGCCCTTCCTACCCTACAGCCACACTGACATTCATGAGATTGCTGTCCATCCTTGATCTCCTCCGCTCCCCCAAATCCATTTGCCTCAGGGGAAGAGGCAAAATAAATATAAATAGCTATGAAAAATGCAGAGAGAAGACAGGTAGTAGGCCTCAAATTTAAGCCTAGAGCAGGGATTAAATAACAGGAGTAGATAAGAATGAAAGAAAAATCTGAGCTCAGGCAGTGAAGGACAAGGGCAGCTGGGACTTTGAGCTCCCTGTCCCTTGGCACACAGCAGGATCCATGGGGAGCACCAGCTTCCTCTGGCACAGACCAGCAGCCAAAACAGAGCACTGGGTAGTCCCAAAGCCACATTCTGTCGTGTTCTCCACCCACAGCTCACAAGGGAACATGCTCAGCTTTGCATTCCCACTCAAACTGAAGCCAAGACCTCAGGGTCCTTCACCATAACCTGTCCAGCTCAAATCTGTCCTCCAGGGACTGCTGTCCCAGAGGGATCCATGCCCTGTGAATGCCCTCCCTCTTCTCACCACACCTTACATGACTGTCTGGACACCTGTGCAGACCCAACTCACCCTTTGCACTTCCTTTGCCCTCCCCACAAAAAGTTGTGTTTGTGCCCCCATCCCTCCCTCTCCCCTGAGCATTCATTCTATGTTTTATAGACATGGATTTATAAAATGTTCAGAACAAAAAGCCTCAGCCACATCTGACACAACAAAAACCATGGTAATCACCACCCATCACTCGAGTCCCATAGTGAGGTGAACCTCACTCCCTGTGCTTGAAATGACAAAAAATCTGGTTTCTAGAGCCCCTACACAACAGGGCTGTGGAAAAGGTTGTCATTGTGGAGGAGAAACCTCGAGGTCACGCTACAAAACTAGAAAGAAAGATTCAAAAGAAAGCTTCCTTAAAAAATACAGCTAAAAGCATAAAGAAATATAATGCAAATACTACTGCAGACATCTGAAAATCACTTAACTATACAAAAAACTCTCAACATTGGATGTCTGCAAACATAGCTGGAGAACTTCTGTTTCACTGACAGCTTCCCAAATTACTTCCTTCATATCATGACACAGCAAACACTTTGCTTTGTACTTCACAACTGCAGTTGCGACACAAATTACAGTTGACTTGTCTAGAAATAATATGTGAGCTGGCTTTTAAACTGCCCCACAGAAAAGCCACTTAATGAGAGGAAAAGGTTCAGGTGGACAGTGTGTAGTGTGGATGGTGAACCACTTTCCTGTTTGAGCTGAGGTCCACCTAAAGCCTATCCTGCTTGAATGACATTTTTTCCAGCAAGATCCCATTCCAGGGACATCTGAATCTGCTTTTCATAACAAAAAGGACTTTGTCAAGGACTTGTTCTGTCCTTAGCTCAAGCCAGGAGTGTTCTAACAGCTTGTCACATGCTCAACTCATAATTATCAAGGGACTGACTTTATGCACTCACAGTATTTTCCTGAGTCAGGGCCAAAATTCCTAATAAAACTCACACAGAAAACTCCAAAGACTTCAGAAGGTAATACCAAAAAACAAAAACAAACAAACAAACCCTGAACCACAGTGATTTATGATAGAAAAAACAATTGCACAAGAGAATTCAACAGAAGCCAGAGCTTGCACTTTATGCATCACCTTGCCATGGCCTGGTTAAAAAAAGCAACCATGGAGATTTGGGTGCACTCAAATCCTACCATGAGACTTGTGGAGTGCAGTGTAACAACAACACATGGATTCCTCCAAGCCTACTCCTTCCAGCATCCCAAAAACTCTTCCCAGCTAAAACAGGAGCTTAAACAAAAACCACGCTTCGAAGACTGACATTTGTTACTTGAACTCCACACTAAACCTCTAGAAAACGTTACTGGGCGAGTTGTTATCATGGAGAACCTCCTAAAGAACAGAGCAAGGAGCAAGCTCCCCCACAAATTCCTGAATTCTGTGGAACCCAAAACCTGGAGCCACTGGGGGCTGCCAGTCTGCAGTGGCGAGAGACGAACGCCCCGAGCGTGCAGGCTCAGCGTGAGCCACTCAATTTGCAAAACCACATGAGAGGATTTCACGCCAACAGACATTTATATAGACACAGCAACCCTACAATCTTATCTATAGAATCACTCTGAGTAGATTATGTAGATAGGCAACTATTTACAGCTACAGTGCTGTATAATTATATTCTAGCTGCGCTGAAATAGCGCCGGTCATTTCAAGAATATGCTTCTGATATTCTTAAAAAACACTGGAGGCCTCCCCAAAGTTACTCCAAAAATTTAGATGGCAGAAAGTTACTGAGAATAATTTCTAGCCTAGCAAAAAACATAAATCTTAAGGCACAAATCTTCTGCATGGGATTACAGTGTAATTAATTGGAAGAAAATAGCATCAAGCGCACTTCGGCAGCAAAGCAAGTGCCAAATTTTCCATACGCAGTAGTTTTTAAGCAACTACAAGCTATGCAGATTTACATATGTAAATGTGCAGAAATATATATGTTTATTTTAAAATCTCAGAAGGAACTGTATCCCTGACAAATTACACCGAGAGCCACGCTCTCTCCAAGGGAATACATGGAGAGGCAGCAGGGCAAAAAATTCCTCGGGTGATCCCTGTGTGCGCCTTTGTCTGTGCCACGTGGATGTGGAGCAAAGCTGTTTTCAGTCCTGCTCTTGGGCTGCCCCATGGCCCAAATTCCTGCACTGCCAAGGGCTCTGTCCTTCTGGAAGCTTCAGCAGGAGCACATCAGGGATGCAGCTGGGCTGGCCGGGCTGCTCCAGGGAGGCTGGTGTTTAGGATGGAGGTGACTCTCCTTCTCAGAGCCTTTGCATTTAAAAATGGATTGCTATAAATAGGATTGCTGGCTCACTCTTAAGTCTTACTCCCTGCCTTCTGAGTAAAAATAGCTTAAATAGGGATGCTGGGAAGACTTGCTAATCTCTGTCAGCCTGTTTGTCCGTCCACTTGCCTTTCTTTCCTTCCTCAAAACAGATCACAGCATTTGTTGCCCACTCCACTGTGAAAGGCATTTATTGACATACCCTACTTTTTATTTTGCTGATGACCAACCCAATGCTCTGATGGGGGCAAAAAATATAAAAAAAAATGTATTTATGAGGTAATAAGATTTTTTTGTTTTCCAGAATGGCAGTATCCAAAGACAAGCAACGACAAGAAAAGCTCCCAGTGCCAACAAGTGCCTGAGGAATCAGTGGCTTGTTCTTGAAGATGTTCTCTTCCATGGTCTAAAACTCTGAGCTGCAAAAGTCTTTTATTGTTAAATACCTCTCATTTTATGTTATTTTATTTTCCACAACACCAATAAAATGTTTCTGAGGGGCAGGGAGGTGAAGATGGAGAAGATAAAGCTTCTTTTGAAGAATTACAATTTCAGATCTTAATTTCATTGATTTCATAACAGTCTAAATGAAAAGAAAGTGATGATTGAATAAGATTATGAAAAAGCTGAAAATATATTGGAAAGCAATTTAACTGCAGACACCTATACATTCACCTTGAAAAAATTAAGTATTCTGATGTATGTTGCTTAAATGGATTTTTTAGTATATTTAGAGTTTCAATGACTCAAAAGAAATAACACTTTAAAGATGACAAAAAAATGTACCTTAGAATAAAAGATTAATATAATATTTCACTCCCATCTTCAATTTTTAAAGTAGAAGATGGAATTAGTCCTTCCTACTGCAAATCTGAAAAGACACCAAGACCAAGATAAGATTGATAAATGGCATGTGCCAAATAAAATCAAAGGCTAAATGAGTGGTATGTTCAAACAGGCCTTGATCCTACACACAGCTTAACTTTTTAAATAGAGTAAACTTTGTGGAGAAAACAGGAAATTCCATATATTTTTCTCCTCAATCCATTGCCCTGACCCCCCACCCCCCACCCCCAGAAAGATGCTTTATTTTGCTGTTTTCTGCTTTTTTTTGTCATTCCAACAGTGGATTTGTTAAGTCTCTTATTCAGGCTCAACCTGAGCTCAGCTCAGACCTGCACAACTCATGAGCTGGAGGAACATTCTGGATGAGCTAACCACCAAAACCCATGAGATTTTCCCCAAATAATCCAAATTAGCAGTATGTTATACAAAAAAAGTTTACTGAAGAACAAACAAAATTAAAATCAACTTCTGAACTTTTCCAGATTCAGCAGCAGCACTGAGGAAATTCCACTGAAATACATCCCAAATCTTGTTTTCATTTCAGGGCTCCTCACTTCAAGAGAGCCCTGGAGGGGCTGGAGCGTGTCCAGGGAAGGGAAGGGACTGGAAAAATCCTGTGGAGCTCCCTGAGGGAGCTGGGAAGGGTCTGGAGCCCCAGGAGGGGCTGAGGGAGCTGGGAAAGGGGCTCAGCCTGGAGCAAAGGAGGCTCAGGGGGCCCTTGTGGCTCTCTAAAACTCCATGAGAGGAAGGTGAAGCAGGATGGGGGTCGAGGTCTTTTCACTATGGAACAAGGGATAGGATGAGAAGAAATGGTCTCAAGTTGCACCAGACAGGTTTAGATTGGATATTGGGAAAAATTTCTTCATGGGAAGGGTTCTCCAGCCTTGGAACAGTCACCCTCCCTGGAGGTATCTGAAAGACCTGCAGATGTGGCACTTGGGGACAGGGCTCAGTGCTGGACCTGGCAGTGCTGGGACAACAGCTGGGCACAAAGAGCTTTTCCAAATTAAACCATTCTGTGGTTGTATGAAATCACAGCGAAAAGCTGTGAGCTGGCTAAGGCCCTATTTAAGATGGTTTAGAGGTTTGTTTTCACAATTTGCAGAAAACAGCCTCTCTTTGAACCACTCCCAAAAACACCCTCACTGTCACACAGCTCTGCTGGCCAGCGCTACGGGGAAGAAGACACAGCTCCCACCAGTTTGTAGCGACACTTGGTAGCAAAACACAGGCAAAACGCCTCTTTGAGCTCTCTCTGTGTGCTCCCAAAGCTCAGGAAGACACAGATTCTGTGGTTTGCTGCCCACTAGTGTCCTGTAGCTCCAGCTCCAGCACAGCCACTGCCCACAGCACGGGAGGAAATCCCCCCGGACAGCCCCAGCAGCTGGGGGAGCAGCACACCCCGAGCACAGGAGGGACACACCTTTTGAAACAGATATAGCTACCCCCATGTCCTCTGACTGCCCAGCAATAACAGTTTTTCTCCCTTTGGCATTTGGTGATTAATTAACAGCTATCCATAGCTCGGGTAACACCGGATTAAAAACACCCCATCCACACACAAGCACCAAGCTGAATGCTTCCTGCACATCCAGTCAACTTCCCAAGGTGAGGATGTGCTTACACAATTCCACATAAGCTCTGCAGGTATCTCAGAACGTTTCTACAAAGACAGCAGCTTGTTCTTTTGCTCGGGTGTTGCATCCCCAGCACCGAGAATCACCATTTTCTTGGGGGATTCTCAGCACCACCCTCTCTCCAGCTCCTCATCCTCCAGCCTAACCCCTGCTCCCAGCTCAGTGTGATCCTTCTCCATCTTCCAAAACGCTGCTAAAACCCATATTGATAGACACACGGCGGGGAGAGGATTCAAACAGGAAATCATTTTAATGGAAATGTATTTTTAGTGTCACCTGTGCTGTATTGGTGCCTCCCGATGCTCGATTGATTTCAGCAGAGCATCTATGGGCAACGGGCAGGCAAGAAATGCAGCCAGAGAGAAGGCTGGAAATGGGTTCAGCATAGCCACAGCACAGACTGACACTGAAAGATCCTCATTTCTGAAAGCAGCACCTGAGCTAGCTTGGTGACAGTCATTACCAAAAAGAGGCAGGATTTTGGAGGCCTTTTCTCCCCTCAGAGCCTCCCCTGCCTTCTCTCACTGTAATTAGTGAAATGCCCCATTACTAATTATGAGCAGGCTACAGCAGGCTTCTGCTGCTCATTTGAAATGCTCACTTCTGGAATACTCAGGCAGAGTAACAGGGAAGGTGGTGCAGGTGGAGTAACCCTGAAAGGCAACTCAAAAGCCTTGCTCAGGATTAGAACTGCATGACTCAGGCTTTCAAGGTAGTGAATTCAGCTGCAGAGCTCCCACTGATGTCTATATCATCCCACGCACTTTCCAGGGCTGCAATGCATTTATGGTTAATAGTTACCTGTATTCTTAAGGAACTCACAGCAAAGAGAGTTTAAAACCCTCACGAAATACATCAACTTTAACCAGGTATTTGGGGAGGTTTTTGTTTCAGGCTTCAGAAATACTAATTGGATGGAAGAGCGTGTCAGTATTTTATTGTCCCCAGAAGGAAGCTATTTCACAAACATAAAGCCTTCCCAGTGACACTGCTCCTATCTAATTTGACAAAATGTATTTGTGCTGAGTGACTGTGGGGAAATATGGGGGCCAACCTTGTTATTGTTATTCAGATGGTTCCCATTATCTCCAACAGAAATTAAGGCCAAAACTACAACTGCAGGGTTAAACCCATGGGTTTATTTTTAACCTATTTCTCCCCCAAGGAAAAAATAATAAAAAAAAGAAAACATCAACATGAACAATCTCACATATTTTAAAGTTAAAAGCAGAATGAGATGTAACACAATGAAAAACCACTTATACCTGTATGGTGTGTGTGTGTGTGTATATATATATATTTATACACATATATATATACATCTGTGTGTTGCTGGTGTGTTAAGCAAACCTGGTGTGGTTCCATAAGGGAAGAAAAAAGGCAATGGCAAAAGCCAAGCAGAAACCTGTCACCCCCCACCACACACACTCATAAAAGAGCCCTGCCTGTCACACAATGGAGTTCAGATGGAGTTATAGATAGAATAATGAAAATAAATGTGTACGTGACATATCTATTTATATATGCAGTCATTTCCTTCAAAGAGATACATATCTGATATGACACTGCATTAAAATCTGAAGTCCTTTAAAAATATTATTCTCCGACTCTTGACTCTGATAAAATGGCTCTAATAAGTCCTAAGAAGTGTTACCAATGAATAAAACCATCTTATCCAGACTTAACATGAAGGTAGGTGCCATTTTCTTCAAAGATTTCCCTTAAAAAGACCCTAAAAATCTGCATTTTGACATCAAGTATGATGCCAAAAACAAACAGACTTTTTAAGTGGCAAAGAATCGTTAAACCACCCACTACATGTTTTCACAATGCTTTCTTCTTGGAATATTACTATACACAAAACCATTTAATTTTAGCCCCCCTGGAATCACAAATGTACAGATGTTGCTGTATGGCAGCACAGAATCCATGCAGATGCATCTATCATGTACACATTACACACTCCAGTCTTTGGGAGACAAATTCAGGTTTGACTGTGATCCAAAAACACATGGAAACTGAAAGTGAAATTACTGCTGACTTCATAGATCACGGAATAAATGGAAGTGATTTTCATGGTACTTCGACCTCACAAAGCAAAAATTATTCTGTTCTTCAAAAAACCTTTGCAAGGGGGACTGAGTAGGTTAGAACACTGAATTTAAGGCATCAGTACAGTAGAAAAAAAAATCTGCTTTTTAAATTTTTTTTTTAAAGATTTCTGGAGAGAAACACAGTTCATTTCTATGTAAATCTAGTTTTAAATGCATAGCACTGGTCAGAGTGCACTTCCAGGCTGATGCTTTCTGTCCTATAAACAGCAAACCTCTCCCTCCCAAAGGTATCTGGCTGGAGAGGACAGAGAGAAATGCACAGTGCTGCTGCCTGACAGAAATAAATAAATAAGTAAATAGATAATTTTCTTAATGTTAAAACTTGTTGCAGTTTCCTTAAGAAATGCCAAAAATTTCCAAGTTTACACTTTGGGGGATTTCAATCCTTTCGTATTCTGAGGCACGCAGGAGACAAAAAAAAAATGTTTTTAAGGTTGCTCTACATCCACACATTTAAGATTCACCTCCTGATTTCTGCCCTCCCCAGCGCTTCACACTGGACCAGCCATGCCTGTCAATGCATTTTCTCATCCAGTGTCTACTTAAGAAGATGTGAAGGCACCCTCATCCAGCATTCATCCCTCACCCTCTGCCAGGGGTTTAATTATTTCCATCCTTCAGGAAAACCTCACACTTTGCCCTGTGCTCCTCTCTCGTTCATTCCACACCAGAAACCCTTTTCCCTGTTCTACCTGCTTTGCCTATTTTGAGAATTGTGTGTTTAATCTGATTTATCTGGCAGGGTGGAAAGCATAACAGGCAATGTTACGTTCTCGGATCGGAGGAGGCAGTGCAATAGAATAGCTGGCACCCCAGAAGAATTTGTTTTCTGTCCTTAAAACTGCAATGACAAACGTGCATTTTTAATAAAACTTAAGCAATTCGAGCATATTTTTATACATGTCATGGTTTTCAATCATGTATATCTAAATGTTCCAAAATACCCCAACCCACTATTAAAAACGCACAGAAACTGCAATAAATGTTTGTCAGTCAAAGAGTTGACAGAAGGAAAAAAATAGAAATTAAAGAATAACAGGTTTACCCTTATTCTATCCCCACTCTAATTTTCCCTTCCTAACTTTAAAATTGACTAAAAGTCTTCAACCTTTCCAGATGATGTAATGCTTATCCGTGCATATTTTTACATATATGAGTGAGGAAAAAAAAAAAAAATTCAGAGCAGGTACCTTCACGGAGAAATGATGAAAGTGAAATAAATTAAAAATACTACTTCTTAAATATAAGTGAAAACGCAAGATGAAAGCAGAGAGCGAATTTAAAAAAAAAAAAAAAAATTGCGAAAGGAAGCAATATCTCAATGCGACCGCTTAGGATGAAAGCCCTTCAAATTATCCCCGTGTGCTCTGACGGATTTCTACGGCACTTGGCAAAAATTCTGTACTTTTCCAGATGAGAAAGAAAGAAAAAGCGCCTCTCTGCCTCCTTGCCTCTGCCAGCACCGTCTCATTCCGAAGGAGGCAGGCACGGAGGTTCCGGGCTGTCACTTTGCGAGGTGAGCGACTTTAAGCGATCACGGCGCTCTCGCTCCTCGCCCTTCTCCCGCAGCCAGCGCCGCGCTCCCGGCACAAAAGCCACCGCCGCGACCCGCTCCCCTTCCCGGCCGGCACAGGGAGAAGGATGGGGACAAGGGAAGGGACGCCCGCGGCGGGGCTCACCATGCGAGATGCTGTGGAGCAAGGCGACGGCCAACATCCACATGCCCCCGCCGCTCCCCCGCTCCCCGCTCCGGGCTCGCCCTCGCCCGCCGCGCCCACGGCCGGGCCGGAGCTGGCAGGCAGCGCGCAGCGGGTCCGGCCGCCGCCTGGCTCGGCTGGTGGCTGCTCGGAGCCTGCGGGGCCGCTCGTCCGCCCAGCGAGCGCTCAGCCCCGCCTGCAGCCCCGCGGCTCCGCCGACACTCGCCCGGCGCTCGGGCGGGGGAAGAGGCGGCCGGCGGCGGGGGCGGGGGGCGGGTGCGCGGCGGGGCCCAGGTGTGTCCTTGGCTCGGGGAGGCGCCCGCAGGGCGGCGGGGGCAGGGCCACAGGTGACAAAATCCTCCGGCGCGGCCACACCAGCATCCCCGGCAGCAGCAGCGGCGGCCGGCCCCGAGCCGCGGCGAGCCGGCTCCTCGCACTCCTCCTCCTCCTCTTCCTCCACCTCCTCCACCTCCTCCTCCTCCTCCTCTTGCTGCTGCTGCTCTTGCTGCTCCTCACACGGCTCCCCTCGGCCCGGCGGCAGGCGGGCGGGCAGGCGGGCACATCTTCCTCGCTCGCCTGCTCCTCTGCTGGCTGCGCTGCCCTCCTGGGCTCGCTCTCCGGCAGCTCGGAGCGCTCGGAGCCCGCTGCTCACCTCCCCTGCTCCCGGCGCGGCGGAGGGAGCAGCGCTAACCCCAGCCCTCCGCTGCCTTAAAGCACCACCAGGTCCGCACAGTGGAAAAACCCAAGACCAATAGAAGAAGGCAGCAGAATTTCCTGCCTCTCAATAGTTGGCTGAACTGCGGCCGTTTGGCATCAGCTGAGTTGTATATGACTAATGTGTTGACAAGTCGTGTGGGGGGACTGGAGGAGGGGGCCCTTCTAGAAGGTCACAGCCCAGACAGGCGAGTGCATCAAATAATTGAGTGGGATTCTGTGCACCAGTGAAGGAAAATACATACACACACACACACACACATCTTGCAGTGCTTACACAGGTCCAGATAATATTTGGCCTTTCATCTGCGTCTCTTTCTGTGGTGAGGCGTTTTTTCCTCCCGTAGTGAAAGAGCAAATTACAGTCTCTCTAACTAAAAGCAATTTCTGCGCCTATTCTTTCTTCACATCTGTGATGTGAAGGTTGGTCTAAAGAGGAAAAGGAAAATAAAAAGAAAAAAAGGGGGAAAATATTAAATGAAGACAGCTAAAAAAATCAATATTGTGAAATACATAACAGCATTAGGGCAACTCTGGATTTAAGCTGTAAGATGAAAAGCAAGCACAACAAAGCAGTAGGGAATCTCAGCCTGCAGAATCCCCAGTGTGTTGCCAACAGGACGACTTCAGGTTTGGGGGACAATGTGTTTTTAAGAAAATGCTTTAAATCACCAGACACTGCCCTGCTGCCTGCACCCTGCCTTGTGCACAGCAAGGAAATCCAAGGAAGGACATCTCCCAGAAAGACATTGGGATGGACATCTGCGGGAAGCTCAGCAGCAGCAGGACTGGGCAGGGAAGGAGATCTGTCTGGAGATATTTCTGAAGCCACAGAGAACAGATCAGAACACATCCCTGAGGCATTGTATGAGGCCCTTCTTCCTAATTCTTGAGAAAACCAAACTGAGGGACAGGGCAAGCCATCAGGAGAGAGCTCAATTCCCTGCATCCCATTTGGGCTGGGCTATCAGCCAGGGGAGACTGAAGCCTTGAAGGGAGAACAGGAGAGATGAGACCAATATTGGGCAGGGAGTCATGGCTGTGTTTAAGTAAAAAGATGTGGGCAAGCAGGGAAACTCTTCAGGGGAAAATAGAATCTGATGCTGTTAAACAAAAGTTAAAGAGAGAAATGCAAATGTCTTAGGGGAGAATAAGAAAAAAAAAAGAAAAGGAAAAGAGAGAAATTTGTTTTTATTGGGAGTGAAGTTCTGTTAAAAATAACAATACTTTAATCTGTTTAGAAGAGAGCTGGTGACTAGAAGAAATGTTTAAGTATAGATTTGAGAGCATTTGGGAGAAGTTCATGACAGATTTGTTCAGACAGCTCTTTAAGAATTGCTTTGTTTCCTCTACTGAAGCCCAAAACATGTTTGGGGCTTAAGAGTTACAAAGTTCTAGACATTCTACAGTGACAGAATAAATAAACGTCTTTCTTATACCTTTCTCCCTCCTTTACTTATCTACATAACTCTGGTAGCCCTTGGCAAATTTCAGCTTCCTGTAGGGCTGTCTCAAACAAGTTTCTGTGCATTTCAGCTAATTTAAAACAATCACAGCAGCTGCAAACTAAAAGAGTAAATCTTTAATTTGTTCTTCAGTGGCACCAAAAGGCAAAGGCACCAACTTCCAGAGGGTATTTAACATTTTTTAGCAGAATCCAACCAACTAGGCAGCATAATCCTTGTCTTGAGCTGGGTTTAAGGAGGGGAGGAGGAAGGCAGGATGCAATTTTTCATGAGAGCAGGGTTCACTGGTCCTGCTGCTCAGCAAATTCAACAATCTGTCAAAATGGAGAAAGGAGACTGTATGATAACTTCCACAGAGTAAATGAAATCAGTCAGGATGCTGCTTTTCAAGTCTGGAAAATCAAGCATGATCAGACTTCAGCTGCAATCAAGGCTACTCAAGGTCATGAAGGAGAATCCCCATTTGTGTGGTTTTTTGTCGTTTGTCTGATTATAATAGAATGTTTTAGATTAAGTGGCTGGAAATTATTTAGTTCTTCCTAAAACAAATTCAACAATTTTCCAGCAAAGTATCCCAATTACACACTGCATCTATCTTCTCTAGGAAAAAAAAAATATCTCTTGAAGTTATTGATTTAGTTGTAAGGATCAAAAATCCTAAAAGAGTCTCAAATTCTTAATCTGGATTTAGATCATCTACTTGTTGACTTGATCAGGTTGTCCATCCTTGCTTTCTGCAGCTACCACACAGCTTGGTGAGGAAGACCTCTGGAAGTTAACAGAGATACAGCCACAATTCAAATCAGCTGATGATCACCCTGAATGTGTTTCAGGCAACTTTTCAGGTCACATTGTACTGCAGGACGCACAAGGAGAAGATTTGATATCAGGACCTCACTGAAACCCTGAAGTGTTTGAGCCATCTGGTTCCAATGGGAGATCCAGAACACCAACGTTTTCCTGGCAACACAAAATCCAGTTCTCCCCCGAGCCACCAGCATGAAGAACATGCAGAAACATCACCATCATGATCAGTCTGACCACATCCCACCCAGCCATCAGCTTGCAGTTGAAATATTTCAACTGGAAACCACGAGAAGGGTTAAATGGTGAGGTCTGCACACCAATTTTGCAATGCACCTGCATCGTATTCTGACCTTAGGTGAGCAAACACACAAGGAGTGACCACAGCAAACCAACACAAGAGCTGCCTCCTGGAAAACCTTTGTGAAAATGAAGGAAGCTGAAAATTAAGGATCCAAGTGGTTCAATGTTTTCACATCCTCACTTTGGAAGATGATGTATCTGGTGGATGACTCCTATAACCGGTCTTGCAGGGAAAATCTTTCTTCAAAGGAAAAGATAAAATGGTCTGTCTACAATAAGTCTGCATTGATTGGGCCTTAAAAAAAAAAAAAAAAAAAAGAAAAAGAAAAAAGCAAAAAAAAATCTTCCAAGGAGCAGCAGCAGCTCCTTGTAATTGGTAATTGGTTCTATTCAGATCGTGGATGGTTTCATAGGCTTTGGGCTTTAGGGAACTCAGTCGAATTTCTGCCATTGAAGCATTCAGCTATTCAAACAGAGCCCCTCATTGTCATTCAGAATGCAAAAAACTCATTTGCAATTTCAGCTTTGAAAGTGGTTTTAAAAGGACCTTCCTTCTACCTGAAGGAAGAAAGAATGGGAGGGAAGTAGAGAGGAAGTGAAGGGAAAGCGTGGTGAGAGAGGAAGTTCTCAACGCTCAGAAGACCTGGGGAAAAGAAACAATAAAAAATGAACATGCCTGAAATCAGAATTTCAAGGAATGATCAGCCCAGTTTCTGGGAGAGATGACACCTTGGCTCAGTCATCCCTCAGTTTCTAAATCAGTCTGTCTCTCCTCATTACTGACCTCTTTCCCTGACTGGAGATTTCTTGACTATTTTCTTGCAGCATAGCAATTTGAAAGGAAAATATGAGCTATTATCTTGTAGACTAGGTGAAGATAACCACAGAGGGATGTAACTAAGAACACTGATTTGGTTCTACATTTAGTCATGATTTTCATTTTAATAAGATTTAGAAATTTTTCAGTTCTGCTAAGAAAGGAATTGTAGCCCCAGTCAGTTTAAAAACAAAACCAAAGAAAGCAACATACAGCTCTGAGATACTAACAATAAAGAAACAAAACCTGGAATAGCTCAAGAAGCATTTTTTTATCCTTTTTTAAATGAAAATACGCAAAGAATTTATGAATATTAGGCTGAAACACAGTCCAAAGCATTCAAATATTGATATTCTGGAACAAACTGGGAAATATTCTCCATCTTTTGTCTGATTCTTATCTGTTTTAAAGATGACAAGTTTGAACCACTCTTCCCCAAATTTTCAGGTAAACTAAAGCTTTGTCACTGCACCCATATTAAAGGGAGATAAACTCAAAGAGGGATAAAGGGACCAGGGGTTAGGAAGGGAAGAGGAGCAGAAGTGGGAAAGCTTTTTAGTAGCTTCCATCACTCTGGAAACAGGAGAATCAAAAGCCTTGTGAGAACAGGTTTTTCCTCAGAAGACTTCATGCCCGATTTGATACTGGAAAGATTCAGATAAATGTTGAATGCTTGTCAAAAGCAATCGCTAAACCTTCTGATATTCACTGGCTACCAAGCTTAATGCTCATATCTATAAGCTCACAGTCAGCCATTTTTTATCAGGACAAGCTGCAAAAAATTAAATATTTTCCATGAGACACTTAAGAATGGAAAAGGAATTTCTGGTTCTCCAAGTACCATTAAGAAGATACCAGTTGAAAAGCCCTGTTTGTTACCACGCATCTGGGAATGCTCAAGATGGGGAAACAAAATCTTAATCATCTGCGTGCAACTACTTGTGAAAGCATCTGTGCTGCTGATACCTATCTATTCCACCCCCAAAATGCAAGGGAATAACTACAATTTCCTTAGTTTGAAGCCATTGACTGCTCCAAGCTGATAATGTGCAGGAATATTGTTATCTGGCAAAAAAACGTGCTCTCTCGCATGACCTGTTCTTACAGTACACACACAATTAGCCATTCAGTCTTGATATGCTCATGAATTAAAGCAGCAGCTTTCAAAACACTCTGGATGGCTTAATGCACACTGAGCTTTAAAGCATAAAATGGGGATTATTCTTTTTACCCTGCCTGAAGTTACTCTTTTCTCGTGCAGCTCGTTCCTGGGGTTCCAGTGGCATCTGGAAGATGTGAAGCTTTTCCCATTAGGTGGTTCTGTGAGCACAGGATCAGTGGGAAAAGGAATTTCCTCTGGATACTTGGTCAGATGACTGAAGACCTAAGTCAGATCTCTATGAATTCTTCCCATTTTTAGAACAACTTGGAGTGGGATTAGTCTCTCTCTCTCCTCTTCCCAGGTGAGTGTTTATACTCTTATACACATACTAAAGCAATGAATTAATTATATTCTACTTAAACTCAGCAAGAAAATGGATTGAAACTGGGCAGCAGATTCAAGACTTATTAGAGAGGAGAGCAGCTGACAAAGATGTTTCTTAGAAATCCATGCTAGAGTAAGGCATGGAAAAATCCAGTCTGTGGGAAGGATTTTAAAGCCTGTGTATGATTCATGTTTTCTTCAGAGAATACCAGATTTTTCTATTTCAAGCAACATCATCAAAACATAGGGTAGTGATTATTTTTTTGATGCTGTAGACTTCTCCTTGCATTGCACCTTGCAAATAAACAGAGAAGGTAAGATTCTCATTGCTTCAAGGACTGTCAGCTAGAAGAAAAATATTTCCTTTCAGAGGGGAGAAGCCAGGAGAAATAAATATATATATATATTTAATTTTCACATCTTCATACAGACAGGTTTGTGCTTGACATATGAAATAAGGTAGGGGAGGAGGGTGGCAGGTAAAATAGGTAAATAAGAAAGGTGGGGACACAGCACAGAACCCTTCAGCCAACTCTCCAGGGTGGCAACGTGGGCTTGAAGAAGGGCAGGGAGATTTCTCTCAGTGCTAACTGGTTCTCACAAGAGGATGTAGCATAACATGACACCCCAAGCATTATGGCACTGGAGATACCCATTGAAAGCCTCCAGATGAAGATGAACTGAACCCCGTTTGTGTGTCTGATGTGTGTGCAAAGACAAGGCATTAAAGACCACGGCATCAAACAATTGTAATGCCAAGATAGGGTGGAATGAATTACAGACACTGCAGTCAGAGCCACAGCTGTGCCACACCGTACATATCATAACCTTGCAGCATGAAAGGGATGAGTCAAGAGGACTATTTCATTTCTAAATCTGATTTTCCATTATTTGGGTTAGGAGTCAGAGCGTTTTAGCAACAGATCTAGAACTCCTCTGGGTTTGGATGCAGGCATGTCTGTATACACACAACTGCTTCTCATTGAAAAAAAAGTGGTAGGAAAAGAGGAAATTTGAAGGAATATCACAGTTTCAACAAGGCTTTAATAAAAAAAAAATATTAATGATGGCTTCAAAGCTCTGCAGACCTCTCTTTAATAATTGTTAAAGTGCAATCCATTAAGGACTGTAATTATGTGGGAAGAAGGTTATCCCTGGTCCTGAGCCAAATACTGATTTCTGTTACCTGCTCTGCATGCCAGTGGCTCACAAGGAGCAGCAACCACATAAACAAAACAAGAATTGGACTATTGGGAGCCAACACCCCCCTGGCCAGAGTCAGTACAGGGAAGGCATCAGGAAGAGCAGAGTTCTCCATGCCTTGGGCGATGCACAGTGTCCTCCACATTTTCATCTTCCTGACTCCCACCTGCTTCCATGCACTGGAGAAGAGATGAGATCTCTGCTTGCAGACTGCTGGGAGCACGTGTGACATGGCTCTCCCCAAGCCTGGTGCAAAGGAGGGGCCACAGGGGAGCAGCAGGACCGCGGAGCAGCGATGGAGCAAGGATGCAGGGTTGCCAAGCAACAGCCTACCACGGGAGGGGGGAGTTAAAATGGGATATAAACTCTGTTTGGTCGTGTGGGGCCACAGCAGCCCTCCCTTCTGCTCTTCCCCCTGCTTCCATTGAGTTGTGGGTCTGGATTTCACCAGAAGGTTTGGCCACACGTGTCTCCTGCACCACGAGCTCCCGTAGGCTCCTCCAGGAGGATGCAGCAGGGAGAACCCTAAGAAATATTTCCTTTGCCAACTTGTCATGGATAATGCAGCAAGAGCAGCAGCAGGCTGCTGTAGGTTCTCCAGACAGCCTGCCCCAAGAGTCAGGAGCACAGAGTGAAAGCAGACCTGCCCCACTCACACATCTGTGCCGGGGATGCTCCATCCTTTGTCTCAGAAGCACAATCTAGGGGAGATGTTTTCCTTCATAGCATTCTGTGCAACAAGGGCAGCCCCTGTGTTATTCCCATCTAAAGTTCTTGTTTCCATTCTGTGAGGACATAAACATTTGAGGGTGTGCCATCAGAGGAGATCTTCCAGAAGATTTCAGTCAAGGGCCTAAAAGCTTTCAGCTTTCACCTGTTCTGGTGAAGAGGGACCAGTTTGAGAGGGGATGGAATAAACAAAAATAAAAACTCCTGACAACTCACGGGGCTGGACCACAGATGCTGGAAAGACTTTTCTGAAGGTTGACCCCAAGCCTCTCTCTCTGCAAGGACAATCTCCCACCAGGCCAGCTCCTCATGGCCATGCCCCACAGCACAGCTTTCACCAAGCCAGCTGCTGCTTCCAGCTGTTCCTGTGCTGCTCTGCCTCTTCCCTGGTGCAATTCAAGATTTTCAGTTTAACTACAAAAATTATTTGTGACCCTCCCTCTTCTGTTAACCCTTTCTTGACTGTCCATACTTTATAGCCATTAGCACCAACAAACTGTGCTTATACACCACTGCACAAATAATTTTGACTTCATATTGCTTTTTCTATAACTTATCACTATTTACAGACAAAAGAAACAAATTATTACAAAGGAAACTGCATTTGCAATTACTGTTAAGTACAGAACGTAGGTTTTACCAATGGAAATAGCTCATGGGTAAGATGGATACATTCTCTGTGCATTTCAGGTCATTAAATCATGCAGGGAAACACAAAAGGTTAGAAGACAGACACTTATCTCTCTTCCATCTATTTTGGTCGCCTTTAATAGACAAAAAGAGAGGAGAAAACACATTTAAGAGATGATTCCTTCCATTTGAAGTGATTGGCCAAGGTAGAACAGAAATCACACCTTGGAAATTCCCATTCTTCTCTCTCTCCAAGTGCTGTGTGGAGAGGCTACAGTGAATTGCACCATAAACACTTCAAATTAAGCGAGATGAGCAATGTCCAAAGCAGCCAACTGTTGCTGAGGTTTTAAATAGCAGCAAGCCCACAGGCAGGATTTGAAGGCAGTTAATGGATATCTTGTTTTTTGGGGAGGAAACTTTTCTACGAGAGCAGAAAAGCACTTGGCTGTAATTCTGGCAAACAAGTGGAATTTTATATGCTGGCTGGAGATGGAAAATTGCTCCAAGTATTTTGTGGGAGAAGTTTGGTGGGGATGTGTTAATGGAGCACTTTAGCAGTAGAGAAGAATTATGTGGTGGAGAAACCATGGGATAATCCTGCCCTGTGAAGGGTTTCAGATTTAAATGAAACATGAATGACAGCAATGCATTGAACTGGTATTAAAGGAGAAAAATCAAAATTGTCATGTCATCCACTGGTGACAACACTTCTGGAGTTCTGTGTACCACTTCTCAGACCCAGAAAAACTGAGACACACTGGAGTGAGTCTAGTGAAGGACCACAAAAAGGGTTAAAAAATTGGAGAATCTCATCCATGAGGAGAGGCTGAGAGAACTGGGACTATTCAGACTGGAGAAGGCTCAAGAGGATCTTAGTAATGAGTAAAAATAGTGGATGGGATGGTGCAGAGAAGCTGTAGCCTGACTCTCCTCAATGGTATTCTGTGAACAGACAAAAGGTGAAAGACACGAACAGAAACCAAGCAGTTCCATTTAAAGATATGATTTCACATATATGTAAATAATGCATTTACTTTTTCAGTGAAGGTTTTTACCTGGCAGAGGTATCCTACAGGGTGTCTGTCCTTGGGGTTTTTCAGTATTTGACAGGGCACAGTCCTGAGCCACTGCTGTAGTAGCTGGCCCTGCTTTGGGCAGCAGGGCTGGTCTAGACCTGCCAAGGTCAGCCTCATGGCTCTGTAGGAAAAGCACCAATTCCACTCTCCACAGAGAAGCTGACCTGGTCCAACACAGACTGGTTCTGTGGTACTTCCTGTTCAGTTCCTTGGGGACTAATTTTTGGGTTGGGTTGGTTTGTCACCCCAGGACAGTTGAGGTTTTTTCATTCTTCTTTTATTTTTTATTTTTTTTAGTATTGCCACCTGTCAAAAAGGGTCTCTTAACTACCAACTCCTATTTTTAGGTAATGATGAGTCATTTTAAAATTTACTAACAGTTACCACAGTTGGTTTTCTCTGAGTTGAAGCGCTCATAAAGTTTATTGAGTAAACAGCATCAATATCATCTGTGCGAGAGGAAAAATGGGAAAATAAAAAGAGCTTTCCTGCCTTCCCTGTAAAGGAAGGTGGGTGTGGTGCAGGAAGGATTTTGGGATGTGACAGCTGGCACAGGGTGATGCTGTTTGTCTGCAGAGCCCAGGGGATTCCATGCACCCTGCTCCATCCGCATGGATCACGTCCTTGCTGATCCATCCCTTCCCTACACAGTTCCCCCTCTCCCCACCTGACATCCCTCTCACACAGGATCCCTCCCTGCTCCCATCACTCTCCTGCATATCTGGGTCCTGTCTGTTCCTGCTATCTCCTTTGAAATGATATGACCACAGCACAATGAGCTTTAAGCATTTTTTAGTTGAAGGTTAAGCCAGAAATCTTAATAAGGTACATCCTTCTTGCATAACATCTCCTGTCTTCCCTGCACAGCAGCGTGGAGAGAATAACTTCTTACTGTTTCAGTCTCCCTGTTATTGTTCAAAATGAGGGCAGGAAAAATAAAGCTGTGATTAACTAGTTACAAGTCAATAAATTAACCAAGAAGACATTATATCAAAAAAAAAAATGAAAAGTTTATTTAAAGAAGAAAAACTCACAGAATATGCTAGATGCTGAGGCACAGAATTATTGAACTGTACTAACTTTCACATTTAATTAGAAGTTTAAGGTTGATCAAAAAGTTAATTGATATAATGCCTCTTTTTTGGAAAAAGCTGAATCCGGTACATTTGAAACATTCTGCTGTATGAGCTCAAAATTTCAATACAGTTTCTTAACTAACATGTTCAAATGCCAACAAGGATTTTTTTCAGAATAATTAAAACATAATAATTTCATTTTTTCCACATGAATTTTGGGATTCCTGTCAGTTTAGAACTGAAATTATAGCAGGTTGGCTTTTGTCATTGGACGTTACATTGAATAAAACTTCTGTTTTTCAGTTAGTTTTGATACACGTACCAAGGATTTCACTGTATGGAGTGGTTTTCTAATTGTATTTCTGTATTTAGATGTTCTTCCAGACACAGAGGAAAAGAAGTTTGGTGATCTCACTTTAATCCCTAACAGATAATTATCATAGACCGTGGCACAGACAAATCTCTGCCCTCAGAATTTGCAAAAGTGATCAGCAGCTGTTTTAGGACATGACTGATGGGAGCTGGCAAAGCTTTGTTGGAAAGTGGCAAAATGCCTACATGTGCACATCCAGCTCGAGTGTCACTGAGTTTTCACATAAAGAATAAACAGATTCTCCAAAATAGCCTTTACAAGATGAGGGAAGGGTGATGAGGGCAGGGAGAGGTGAGATCTCATTTGTCTTCAATAGTTAATATTAAGAAATGGGTTCTCAATAAGTCAGTACTTGCTAATCATGACACAGAATTTTCCTCTGTGCACTGGAAGTCTGCCCCAATCATTTCTTGTACCCAATGTCCTTCCACGAGTGAAACAAATATTATTTAAACCTATTGACAAACTCAGCTTGTTGGAAGAGATGTTTCTCTAAAGATTAACAGGAAACTTTTTGAACCCAGCATTAAAACCAGATCAGATACGGCCACCGCATACAAACCTTCTCAGAACATACAACGCAAATTGAGATCTTCCAAATACCATGTAGTTGTGTGTTATACTAGTTTATATTAGTTTTCCTTCCCGTACAGGGTGGCAAATGACACGGGGGTGGCTATTTCAGCTGTTTCAGAGCTCGTCCTTTAGCCCCAAATGGGGGGCCGGCAGGGGAAGAAGATGTCCTTCGTGCCTCCCCCCGCCGAGGATGCTCTGAGTTCGCACAAAAAGCCTCTCCCTTGCGGGCTGTCCCTTCGTGGGACTTGGTGGGATCACAGGGCTCTCCGCCCTTCTCCCGGCAGCTCCCACAGCCGGCACCATCCCCGCATCCATCCCCGGATCCATCCCCGGATCCATCCCCGCCGGGCACCGCCGTGTCCCGGGGAGCGCGGGGGACAGGGAAGGGACGCCCGCGGCGGGGCTCACCGTGCGAGATGCTGTGGAGCAAAGCCAGCATCCACATGCCCCCGCCGCTCCCCCGCTCCGGGCTCGCCTGGCTCGGCTGGTGGCTGCTCGGAGCCTGCGGGGCCTCTCGTCCGCCCAGCGAGCGCTCAGCCCCGCCTGCAGCCCCGCGGCTCCGCCGACACTCGCCCGGCGCTCGGGCGGGGGAAGAGGCGGCCGGCGGCGGGGGCGGGGGGCGGGTGCGCGGCGGGGCCCAGGTGTGTCCTTGGCTCGGGGAGGCGCCCGCAGGGCGGCGGGGGCAGGGCCACAGGTGACAAAATCCTCCGGCGCGGCCACACCAGCATCCCCGGCAGCAGCAGCGGCGGCCGGCCCCGAGCCGCGGCGAGCCGGCTCCTCGCACTCCTCCTCCTCCTCTTCCTCCACCTCCTCCACCTCCTCCTCCTCCTCCTCTTGCTGCTGCTGCTCTTGCTGCTCCTCACACGGCTCCCCTCGGCCCGGCGGCAGGCGGGCGGGCAGGCGGGCACATCTTCCTCGCTCGCCTGCTCCTCTGCTGGCTGCGCTGCCCTCCTGGGCTCGCTCTCCGGCAGCTCGGAGCGCTCGGAGCCCGCTGCTCACCTCCCCTGCTCCCGGCGCGGCGGAGGGAGCAGCGCTAACCCCAGCCCTCCGCTGCCTTAAAGCACCACCAGGTCCGCACGGAGCGGGGGAAAGCGGGAGCCAAAGCAGCGGGTGCTGTAAGGTGCGCTGGGATGTGCCAGTGTCGGCAGTGTCCGTGTGTGGCTCCATCACCCAGCAGCGCATCCCCTCGGTGGCACCCCCGAGGGACCGGAGGGAGGAACTCTACGGCTGGGCTATGTTTAAAGCAGTGTTTACTTTGTTTCATAGGACTTTTCGTCATTTATACGAGATTGTATGTATTGTAGGTAATTTATTCTGGATATTGACCTCTCTCGCTTGAGATATCCTTGCCGAGTTGCAAATCTTCCAGTGAATGGAGTAGCTTGATTCCCCACTCATGTGTAACTCAGAGAGGGTGTGTTGGAGCTCTCTGGAATGTAATATTTTCTCACAGATCGTGTGACAGTGTTAGCTCAGCTTGAGTCAGCTTGAGATCCACACCAGAGACCCTAGACCGGGATCAAACACGAATTTACCTCATCCTCTACATGAAAATTTAAATATCTTATTTTGGTGATCACACAGAGGAGCAGCAGTTCAAGGTGAAAAGATCTTTATTTTCCCTCAAGAAGAAGGGTAGTCACACTTGGAAACTGGCATTTGAAGTGGTCACAGAGGTCTTGGGCACTTCAGGACTTATAGAACCACAGAATCATCAAAGTTGGAAGAGATCTTCAAGATCCTCCTGTCCCACCATCAAGTCAGCAGCACCATAAAGAGGCTGTGTGAAAGAAAGGCTGAGGGGGTTTTATGGGGAGCTGAAGAAGGGTCTGTGATTAAGGCATAAAGCTCCTCAATAAACAGCAGCAACAAAAATAAGTAATAAAAAAGATGGGCCATGTAGTACATGAGCACTTGAATTGATGAATAAGACGGAGTAGTAGATGCAAAGTTACCAAAGAGTTTAAAATATGGAAATATTTATTGGTTTACTTTTTATCCTGGAAAGGCAAATTATCCTCTGGGTTTGGGGATGACACAGGTCTGTACACATGTACTTGCTCTTGCAGAGAGAGAATATCTGCAGTGGAGGACACACAGTGGGGTTATGGGGGGCAAAAAATGTCAAACCACGCTCATGTTGAGAAAAAGGCAGCAAATTCTGGGCACATGAGGTGGGAGAAAGAGGGAGATGTCAGAAGCAAAGTCCAAAATATGTCTTGGAGCAGCTGGAAAACATTGGCAGTGACCAGAGGAGGGCAGGAAGGGGAGGAGGGGGTCTGGGCTGAGCTTGGGTCTTGGGAATGGGAGGAAAGATGTTTCTCTAAGTGTTTTTCAGTTCTTTCTTCTCATTACCTAAATCAGTAATCCAAAGTTTATTTTCATTGGTTATGATTTGAGTGTAATTCCCTGAGTTGAGTCATCTTCTGAGAACTTATTACTGATTCTACAAGTAAATGCAATGCTTCATAACACCTGCTAAAGACCTTTGGGAAAAGAAGAATAAAAGGGGGGGGGGAGGAAATCATCAATTTTCAAATTAAGGCAAACCGCAAAAACACTGACTTAATTGTTTGTGAGATTCTAAACATGGGCTTGACTTCCTCTCCCTTGTTGCATAAATTAAATAAACAAAAATCTCAGCAAGAATTCTGTAGAGCTGTGCCATTTTCTCTCTTATAGGATGGATAGCAGGTGTTTTGTGCCAAGAAACATTTTCCTTGGTGTATTACATATACCCTCCTCAAAAAGAACCTTGTGAAACAAATATTCTCTTGTTGATTTGATATTATCAAAATGGCTTCTTAAACCAGCAGAGAGGGGAAAAAAAAGATGATTTTATTGTTAGTTGTTGTATTAAATATTTTTTCTGTTGACTTCCTGATTCACAGAATGGGCTGAGTTGGAAGGGACCCATCAGGATCACCAAGTTCAGCTCCTGGCTCTCCCAGGACACCCCAAGAATCCCACCCTGTGCCTGAGAGTGTTGTCTAAGTCAGAAATTCTACTGCAAAAGCTTTCATGAGGACCAGTAGTGAATATTTAGCTGTGTATCAATGCTAAAACAGGATAATTATGCATAGGATATTTATTTTTTTATAATGACATGAGGTGATGTGATCCATTCTCCTCCTCAGGACTCAGAGCTGCCTCTACTCCCTCCTCAGAATCCTTGACAACCTTTTGTGCACTGATCTCAGCGCACAAAATGAATGTGGAATCATTGATCCCACAGCATCCCTGTAAGTTTGGAGTGTTTTGTTATTCCTGTATCAAAGGAGAGCTAAAGCCCAGGAAAGCCAAGGGCTAATCCACCAAGAGATTCAGGCACTGAAATGATCCATATTGCAAAAAACCCAAGTTTTAGGTGGTCTCATAATTTTGGAACTCATTTCATGTAGTACCCAGTGTCCTCCTGGTGGTTCATATCAAAGTGTTTGGTAGTGTAAAATGGGATTCAAGGGAAACAAGTGGAGAGCCACTTTGGGAAAGACCTGTAAGAAAAGTGTGCTGGCACTCACCCTGCAGCAGTCCAGAGGGACAGGAGGCTGGGCTCCCTCAGGAGAGGCAGAGGAGGAGACTCTTGACTTCTGCACTCATTCTACACCCAGCAGAGAGAGAACTGGGTTCAGATTATCACCTGACAAATATTAAAGCTTTGACTGATTCCAGTTATCCTGTCTTCTTGTGGTAGTTCACCTGCTAGGAGACTTAACAGCCTGCACCTGCTTTTTTCCAAAACAGCCTTTTCCCATGCTCTCTTCACACAGAACATTTGTGACTTAGAAGATGCCACGTGATGCCACATTAACCTCATCTTCTCTGAGGCAAAAAAAAATGTTGGAGTCCTTCTGCAAAGCAAGCAGGAATGCCCTGGGTTGTGCATCTCACACTTTTTTTGGGATTTGAGCACGGGGTGACAAATGGGGCAGCTCCATCTCCACGCTCCTGTTGGCAGGACTGCAGCAGCCCAGCGTGTCCTGGGGAGCCAGATGGGGCTTCCATGCCTCCAGCACCCTCCAAAATCACCATCTTCATGCCAGGAGGCAGCTCTAGAGACAGCCCCACAGTGATATTCTGCTGCTGAAAGGTTTTTTGCATAGAGCAATGTACATAATAACCTGAGAATTTGCAGAGACTCTTCCATACCCTCTGATTTTTTAAACATGATTTTCGATTTCTAATTCATGAAAGCCTCCTTGCAGTTTGTTCTCAAGCCCTTCTGTCGTCTGCCTGGCACTTTCTTTTTTTCTACAAGTATCCAAAGTCATTAAAAATGCAAGTACAACTATATATATCTCTCTAATACTATATATATTGTTATGGAGATAGTTCTAAGAGATAACATTATGAAGGATCTTATGAAAGATCTTATCTTCATGTGAAAGCTTTTATTAATACCTCACCAGAGGTAACTGAGGATCAGTTTTGCCCTCTGTAATTAGCTGAAATTACCTCGACCTTCTCTCCAGGCTGGGTGAACAACATGCAGAACTGTTATCTCAGTTATTGTTCTGAATCTGAGCATGTTAAAGAACAAAATGTGAGGAGTGAAGAGGAGGGAAAGAGAGAATAGAGAAGGAAGGAAGGGCAGCCCATGCCCAGGTAACTCCTCTCAGCATCTGGTTGTGGTGTGATTATATTTATATTATATTTATATATTTTAGTCTGTCTAGTTACAATTATTCCACAAGATCCATTCTCACAGAGATTTATGCCACAGCTCCTGGGTTAGTTCCTTTCCAGAGGGATGGGGGCACCTGAAACCTGTAGCCAGATGCAACAAAACCTCTTTCAGTAGGTGAGCAAGGCCCCTTCCCATCCCAAAATGACCATATTTTCTGCAACCGTGTTTCTGCTCATAATCAAGTCATTTTTTCCCCTCTTCCCAGAACATCTGGGTCTGGTTCCATGTGTCTGAGCACGTGGCAGGTCATGACAGGCTCATATCCCCATATCCAGGCCAGCTGAAGTTCCAAACAGCCTCATGCTGAGCCCTGACATCCCACATTAGGGAAAATAAATAGATGCACAGATAATAAAACACAATCTTGTCAACAACTTTTAACTAAACATGAAAAAGGAGCAGGTGTAAATTTAGAAAGACCTGAGTTACAGACTTGAACGGCGAGTGGCAGGTGCACACTCTCAATCAGGGATGCTGATATCATTTCTGCCAAATCTTCCAGTTGTTTTCCTCAGTCTTCATCAGCCAGAGGATCAGCAAGCTGGCATTTATCCAAGCCCCAGCCTCGCTGGAGTTCCAACCAAAGTGCTCATTCCAAGTGTCAGAGCTGGATTAGGTAAACATCAAAGGTGGGTGTTTTAAGTAAGCTTAAGGTAGCATGGCCTGGGCTTTTGTTTTATCTCACATTCAATGTACAGAGTGGGGAGGTGACTCCAGACCTGTGAATCCTCTCCTCAGGGCAGCTGGGGAACTGCACAGTATCACTCCCTGATTTTTGGTAGCACTCCCTAACAAAATTAAAATACAATCAGTTGCATCAGCTATACAAAACTGGGCCAAGAAATCTAAAGAAACCCCAACGCCAAATAAAAATCTCCCCCTGTCATTTCTACCTGGCCACTGCTTTTATTCAGAGCTCAGCTTCAGGCTTTACCCAAGCCAAAATCAAAATGACCAGTGTCTTTCACAGCGCTGTCACCAACAAGGGAAGGTTTTCCCAGGGCCAGGCAAGGCAGCATTAGAATTTTTTGTCACATGGAGCTGCTGCTGAGGTGCTGTTACTGCTATAAATGAAAAGGCAAAGTTGTCTTTCCGAGTATGGCTCAGCTCCACTTCCCTTTATCATCCCAGAGAACTCCCGAGGTTTTTAGAGCTGTGTCTTACCACAGAGAAGAGAAAGAAAGACTCAAAAATAGGGCAAGACATTTTGGACAGGAGACAGTTTCTTGAGCAGATGTTTAAATAATGCTTCCTAAAAAAAGCAGGCCTCATTCTCCTGAAATGAAACACTATCTGTATCAACTAAAAGCAGATCTAGAGTGTTTTTAGTGATTCCCAGCAACTGCAAACAGTAGGAGGCACCAATAAGGAAACAGCAGGACTGAACTAATTTCCTTTGACATGGCAATAACCCCAAATAAATCTGCTTTCTCTTCAAAGAGACAAAGCTCAAGACAGTGCTGCATTTGGGGAACCTTTCACTGGGGTCAGTTGTTTCATGTTCCAGTGTCATACTGAAAAAACCTCCCTGTGAAAACTCCACGTAGCAATAGATCAGTGATAAAAGGTTGGTGGATTTGTCACTGACTCGTGAATCAGCTCTGCCTTTATTAATATTTTTTTACAGTGATGCTGTTAGTTTTTCAAGGGAATACAAAGGATTTTGGATTACACAAAAGATGTCCCTCCACTGGACGCATTTCTCTACATTTCTTCGTGGACAAATTGCTTTTTGCCTTCTTTTTAGCTCCATCTTCTTCCCCCACCACCCTGGCAGTGCCTTGTACCTGGGAGTTCTGTGGCAAGTCAGACTCATTGCCTCTCAGCCCAGTGGCTCCAGAAATAAACTGTTCACAGACAGACATCTCAAACTGATTGACAAATAACCCAAGTGTTCAGAAAACAGAGGTACACACACACAGAAACCACAATGGAAAACAAAGCTGTGGGTCAACATCAGATGAATGCTTTCTGCAGGTAACCAGCCAAAATATCCCTGGCAGGAGTCCAGCCAGAGGATAGCTGGCTTTTAATGGTTGTTAAATGACCTCTGCATCGTGTTTGATTGTGCCTGGACATGTCCAGGCAGGAAAGCACCTCCTGGCATGGCTTTGCCATCTGCCACCCCGTGATGGATGTGAGACCTGGCCTCTCACTTGGTTCCTGTGCTGGAAGTGCAATTCCACCCCCCAGAGAAATGTTTGAGCAGCTCAGCCCTGCCCCAGGGCTATTTACTAACAAGAAAAAGGAGTCTGATGACCAAATGGACCCACTTGAGTGTCACAGCACCAAAAGCCCTCGAGGGGCTGGAACTGGCAGGCATCAGCCAGACTTTTTATATCTCTGTACCTCAGTGACTTGCAGAGCTGAAGGAGAAAAATCTGCATTTTTCCAAAGCAGTGAAGCTCTCCTGAAAGGCCACAGGGGTCCAGGGCATGGCACAGGCTGGCACACACTGCACACAGGGAAGAGGGAAGGAAGGCTGCTGAGAGCAGGTGACTGCTCAGGCAGGCAAGGCTTGCTAGTGAACACATCAAGAAATGCACAAAACACAGCAATTTCATCAAGTTTACCCCAGAACATGGAACCTGTCCTCAAAAAGTGCCAGCACAGTCTTTGCCACCCCTCCATTGAAGTGCAGGGGGGATTTCTTTGGCTTTACCTTATTTATCTGAGGTGAAAACAAAGCAAAAGAAGACGGATAGCACAAACCTGTAATACACATAAAAGGGGAATTATCCCCACGTAACAGACGCCAGCCTTGGCAAAACAAGTATTGTGATACAAGCACAAAAAGTAACTAATAAATAATTACATCAAGGAAGTGGGTTTGGTTATCTCAAGCAGTTTCTTGGTTGCAAGAGGCCTGTGGGGTTTTTATGTTATTTTTTAGAGCTGATGGAAGGTCCTTTCCCCCAGCCTAATTAGGCAAAACTGGGTCTTCATCTCTGCTGCTTTTGGATGGCTCAGGTTTGTGGGTGTCCAGTTAAGACCCACAGCAGGAACATTATTTCAAAGCATCATCCAAGACAGAAATTCACCTCAGCAATAACATCCATGGGAAGGGACAGCTATTTCTTTCTTCTGTTGCTTAATTGGAGCAAAAGAGATTATTAACCCTCATGGAATTACTGATTTACCAACACTGCCATTGCAGTGTGCACTCAGTGCTCCAGGTAGGAAGTAATACCTTAAAAATGGATTGGTTAATAAATCAACATCGTATTTTAATATTAATTGTCCCTTTGAAACTGATTCTCAACAAATATCACAGTTAGTGTTGCATTGCTAACATTTTAATGGGTCATTAAATAAAACCAGCCATTACCTTCTGTTGTTACAGTTTCCATAAGGATTTATTAAGGCAACTTCATGTATTATTAAAAACAAAGTTTGTGGCTCTAATCTTCCAAAAACTTTGTCTCCCTCAGGCTTCCACTGATTGCTTCAAAGGTAGAAACATTTATATATAATATATATAATATATATAATATATTATAATATATAAAATATATAAAAATATATATTATAATATATAATTGTGTCATTCAGTTCAGATCAACCCTTTAAAACTGTATTTCTTGCTCTTAAAATTGCTTTGTACCCCTGTTCTCCTTTCTCAAGGAGAAAGTGGCTGTGTATAAAATAAATGTGAATGTGTGGAAGGATATGGAGGTTTGTTGGGATTTCACCTGCTAAATCAAATAAGGATGGACCTGGAATATTAAAAGAAAAAAGATCAAGCTTAGAAAGTTGGGTCTGTCAATATGATTAAAACCACTAAGGGGAAATTCTTCTTTACACAATGTGTTATTAAACCATGAAAGTTGTCACCCCAAGAAGTCATTAGGGGCAAAGCTTAGGTTCACCACAGAGTTCAGACTTCATACAGAGCTCAGGAATTCTAAGCCTCATTCTCCTATAATTGAAGATAGACTTAAACTTTGGAGTATGAGGCTTAGAATTACCTTAATGACTTCCTGAGGTAAATAATTCCACAGTCTAAATAGCATTTGTAATTATTAGCAGTCAGAGTGACATACTTAAGTGAAAAAATTTATCTTTGCACCTTACACTGTCTCCCAGTAGACCATGGATGAAATTAAGGTCACTCCATTCTGAGAAGGCTCCTTTACACCTATATTTTCTTGATTTTGTCTCTCCTTTTTTTTTATTTTTTTCACTGGAGAGATATCTGTAAACAGGAGTTTCACACTTACAGCACATCACATTCCCAGTGTTCTACCAAGAATTTTAAATACTGACAGTTTCCATGTGGTGGCATGAAAGAAAAAAAAAATAAAATAAAATTTCCCTCCAGCCTGTGAAATCAGACTCAGGATCACAATCAGCTCTGTGCCTCTCTATTCCATGTTCTGCAGCACAATTGCTTTGAATTATTCTGCACCCTGGAAAAGAAAAGTGACAAGTTGCAGGAATGACAGGGAAGGGACAAAAGACTTTGCCTCACCTCAGTGCCAGAGCTGAGCTTTTGTGGCTGAAATTCACTTTTTCCAGAATTTCACTGATTGTTCAGGGTTGGACAGTGCATGGGGTCAGGCTGTTGGCCTCAAGAAGTGTTCCAAGTTCTGGTTCCTTAAATAATATATTCCTAAAAATCATATTGTCACAAAAAAGGGCAGAATTTATTCCCAGTTTATGTCAATCCAAAGAAATCAGGCCATCAAAGCAGAGCCATCAACATTACTTATAAAAAAAAATAAAACTGATTTCAGGCTGCTAAGGATTTGTAACCTGGTACTAAACAGTTCAATCCTGTATTGTTATCTGTGGATGAGCAGATAATATTTATGAATGCTGAGTTTTCTCCAAATGGCTTGGATTTATTTCACCTCTGCAAGGCAATGCTGCAGAAATTCATCTGCAAGTGCTGCAGAGATAATGTCTTAATTTATATCTCTTGGGGGGAAACAGAGAAACACCAGGCTTTTGAAAGAGATCCAATGATAAAACGTCATGCCTTTACCTTTTTGAAAGAAATCATCTGTGAAATGTTCTTGTATATTAAAAAAACTTCCAGTGCTATCCCTAAAACACCTGTTTCCACTGGGTTCCCATGGCTGTAGAGACATTCATGGAAAACCTCTTTTTGTGCCTGATGAGTTACAACATCTATAGGAAGAGCTGTGCTCCTTTTTTTGTAATTAGCAACTGCTAGTTACCAGAACAACTGCTTGCTCTCAAAATGTGCTGTACCTTTGGAAACCAAGAATTCATCTGCAAGGAAGTGAAAGTAGGATGTATGTAGCTGCTAAACTTACATGCACCTGCTTTTACATAAGCCAATGTGTTTCTAGTGATGAAAATCACAGTCTTTCAGATCCAAATGAATCGTTTAAATTAGCAAGGCTCGTGTTTTATCGTTAGAAATACCTTCCAGCATCACAAGATGCAGAGATTTCTTTCTCAGCAGAGGTGGCTGAAAGCTTCAGGACTCTTTTTAAAAAAAGATGAAACTTGCCATCCAATACATTGTGAAAATAAAAAAAAAAAAAAATTAAAAATCTCCTCTGAATGCATTTGCCTGTGTGAAATAACGTCTCACAAAAGATGCAGGAAAAGGAGCCAAGATTCACAGCATAAAATGGTCCTCAAGTGAACATTTCAGTACCATGCTCCACCAAAGGTAGGTCACAGGAACCAACTGTGGCACATCATAACTCTCTAGTAAAAAAATAAAAAACCACAAATAAAAACCCAGAACCATACAAACAGATGATTTTCCTTTCCCAACAAGAGCCCTGAATCTGGAGGCAGATTTCCAGGCAGCAAACAATCAGACAGCATTTTCCCTGCTCATCCCTGTGTGATATCACCTGGCTGTATCCTTACACTCTCCTTTCCATGGAAGGAATAACATCCTGCAGGACTGAAGGAAATCATCCTCAATCTGTTCTCAGGTCCTCACTCTGTCCCTGTACCTGGATAATGTCATTTATGAATTAAGAGAGGGATAGCCTGTAACTTTTGCTGATTTTTTTTCCTAAGCATTCCCTTACTTTTCCAAAACACCCTGATCAACTTTATTTTTTGTCCTTACAAACCCTTCTCTGCCTAAAGCACTTTGGGCTCTCTCTGAAACTGAGAAATTTTTTTCTTTTAATTTGTAATTTTCTCTACTGAACTGAGTACAACACGAGCTTGCTTCTGAATTAAGGCTCAAACAATACAATAAATACAAGTAATAATAATAATAATAATAAAATAATAAATAACAAATAATAACAAAATAATAATAAAAATAATAAATAAATAAGTACCAGAGCAAACCTGTATATATATACATACATATATATATATATGGCTTTGAATGATGCTGGTAATGGTAGAAAAAAATTGGAATGAGTGATTAATAAGAAACCCAGCTCTTCTACTCTACTTTTGAATACCAATCTCTGAGTAACTTAAATCAAAGGGGAAGAAAGGAAGGTGGAGGATTAGGAAAAGTCACAAGGCTAAATCAGCATACCCACCCATCACTCAGAGATTCACCACTAGCTTGATTAATAAGAGCACTAGATCACACATATCTGTGTGCCCAAGATTAAAAAAAAATGCTCAATTAACAAAATCACTGCCCATCTCAAATGGTGAGGATGTTAGCAGGGGTATTGTGCTTTCATGCATTATCCAAACTAAATTCACACATTAGAGACCTGATTATTAGCAGTGGCCCAATATCACAGTAACTAATCATTTTCACCCTAATTTATTTACAGCCTAAGGGGAAAGGCCTGTCTCCATGGCCACATGCAGACAGTTGTGTGTTAATTCCATCCTTCCTCTGATCTGGCCAGGTGTGAGTCAGCTCCAGCCCAAAAGCCATAAAACCTCATTAATGAGGGGTAGGTCTTATCACCGTGGGCCAATTAGTGCACTAACAAGGCCAGCTTTGGGTCTGGATGAAGTTAGGGCTGTCTGTGTCAGAACAGAGGTATGAGAAACACGATTAATGCCACCAGGACTTGCCAAGTCTGTTGCTAGAATTGGTTCTCTGCATAAAAAAAGTGTCACCTTAAAAATTGGAGCACCAGCGAAGACATTAAAGTATGGAAAAATTCAAAAGAGGTTTGGGCTGTAGGGCAAAATCAGCCTGGGCTGCATTAGGATAGTTTGATTTATTTTTATTATTTTATTTTTATTATTTTTGATTTTTTTGGTTGCCTTGCTGACAGTTTGGTGGAGGTGATCCTTCCCCTCTGCCCAGGGGGATGCAGACACAGTCTGAAGGTCTCTGCTACAAGAGACACAGGCCCACAGAAAGAACCTACCTCAAGCACAATTAATGGGCTGAAAAATATGAATAAAGGCTGCTGGAGCTGAGATTCCTTAGTGTGGAGGAGAGAAGATTCAAGGGGAACCCTTGCCATTGTGTGAGAGCAGCTGATGGGGGATAAAGAAGATGCTGTGACCTCAGTGCTGCCCAGTGAAAGGGCAAGTGGAAATGGGCACAGGCTGAAATACATGAAATTCCACTTGAACCTAAAAGTTTAATTCTTAAAATTGTAATTGTAAACAAATACTGGGAGCAATCTTGCCAGAGGAGCTGTTGAGTACATCTAATATCTCCGTCCTTGGAGATATTAGGAACTTGTCTGGATGTGATCCTAAGGAAATGTGCTGTAGTTGGCCCTGCTTTGAGCAGAGGGACTGGACTCAATCTCAAGAGATCCTTTCTAGCCTCAACTATTCTGTGATTCTGTAACTTCTTCAAAATCAAAACAGCTAAAGAAAAATAATAATTTCCAGAAAGAGTTCAGTCCTTAGAGAAAAGCAGTCAACCCCAGAAAATAAAAACACTTTCTGCCAAGACAAGAATGAAGCTGGTAAGATCAGCTGCACCTTTTTTCTGCAGTGGGAACAAAGTTCAGCCAGCTCTCACTTCAACATCCAAAATTGGGATGAATTCCAGTGTTCTCCACCAAGTCATAACCAGCACCATGCCAGTGAGGTAACATGGCCCTGGCACCCTGTCTTGACAGGACATTTGTGGTTGGGTTCTTTTCCCCCTTGGACTGAGATTGATGAGAGAGAGGCAGTTTTCTCTTGTTCAGACTTCGTTGTTTATTCTTCTTTTATCTATATTAGATATTTATAGAGTACAAGGAGCTATGTGCACTAAGGTAGAAAGGTGCAAAATAGCCAACAAAGATTTTCTTCAAGGTCTTTTATGTGTCCATTTACGCAATTAACAAATGCCAAGTAAATTATTTTCCTTAGTGACCCAATGACCCAACACCTGAGTGCTGCACTGCATCATTCTCTATCCAATCACCCACTACTACCCAAAAACCTCTAGGAGAAGAGGGTGAAGAAGAAAGAAGAAGGACAAGAGACAACACCTTAAATCCTCCATCTTGTCTTCTGTTCTCTAAACTACCTTAAACTCCAAACTTTTTCACCCAGTGACTTAAGAAAACCTAATCTAGACACACTTTTAGCTTTTCTATTTAAGTTTAACAGCTGTTTTCAGGGTGTTATATGAAATTCAGTGTTTTTTTGGATGTCAGAGGCAGGTGTCAGAGATAAGGGCACACTGTCTGTGCCTCTGATTCCAGCAGCACCCCAATTACCTCACAGCTGTCCTTGTCACAGAGGGTTTGCTCTGCTCTGAGGAGTTTGCTCTGCTCAGGGAGAGCCAGGAGCTGATTTTCAGCCTGCAGAAGCTGGGGGAGAAGAGGGGTGCTCCTTCCTCTGTGATATTTCAGTGCGAGGTATGAAATGCTCAGTGGCAAAAAGAAAGAAAAAACCCAGATCTGCAGCTCAGCCTGGTGTTTGAGGACTCGATGTTCTGAAGAGAGAGAGAGAAACAGATCCTTGGAGAGATCTCACCTTGCAAGAGTCTTCACAACAAAATCCTGACTTGACTGTTAGGGGAAAATAGAGGATCACGTTATCCCCAGCACGATGAATCACACGGAGCAAAATCTGTGGCAGCCAGAACAGCTCCTCGTGCTTGCATAATCGTATTAAACATTTTCATTCATTTCTGCTTGTTAAAGTAATATGATGACTTCCTCTAGTTTCAAACATGGCAATGAAAGGAAGCTTTACTTTCCTCAGCCTGCTGTGCTGCTTCACTGCCAAAGGCAACAGCTTTTTAATCCAAAGTAAGAGTTACAAGATGAAATACATTTACCAGCTCAGGAGGAAAAGAAAAAAAAAATAAAAAATAAAAAAGAAAGAAATGAAAAAGGGAAATGGGCCCTTCTCACCTGGCCATGTATAACCATGTGAGCTAAATTAAAAACACACATTGTCAGCAGGAAACTCGTTTGCATGAAGGGTGGTTGGCAGGTTTTTGGGGAGGGCAGGGCTGCAGAAAAGTGTCCCTGTCCCCCTCCCTGGCCTGAGCAGCAGTGCAGGAGCGAGAGCTGAGCAGGGATTTCACTGCCAGGCTCAGGCAGCTTTGATGAAGGCAAGTCCCAGGATTCAAAGCACGGTGTATAAAGGAGAGAATCTGCTTTGGAGTCCATTTATAAGGCAGAGCAGGACAGAACCAGACGTGGAACAGAAGCCCTGTGGCTCTCCCTCAGGGACCTGCTGTACAAAGAAGGAGATACTGATTTTGAAAGCCAAAGATTGAAACGTGGCAGTCATGAAAGTGCAGACACCTTCTCCTCCAGTCCCCTCTGTCCTCTCTCATTTCAATCCTCAGAGAAATGTAGCAGCAGTTTGCTCCCCACTGCTGCCAGCTCCACCTGGAGCACACAGCTCTGTGTTGGGAGTGTTGAGGAATTAAAAGTGAATTGACAATGATCAATATGCCCCAGTTCAGTACCACCAAAATTAAAGAGATTTTTACCCAGTACCTTCAATGGAAGCAGAACTACTGCCTGACTAGCAGTGCTTTAGGACTTATCCCTTTACCATCCACTGTGAACAATATTTTAAAAGACTTGAGTCATAATTACAGTTTCTAATTCACCTTCTCTGCTCAGTCTCGCTGGTGACACAACAATTTCATCCTGTCTCTCCTCACCACTGTGGCAGCACCTGCCTCTTGTCTGAGTCTCTTGAGCAAACAGAACTTGCAGAACTGTTTCTTTGACAGTGAGTTTTTGCTCACTCTCTCATGAGGGACTGCAATTATTTCTAATTTAATCAAACAGGCAGCCTTCACCTTTCTGGGTTAAACTATGGACATGTGGAAGGGCTATTTTTCACTTTGTAAAGTTAACATTTTCTGGTGCTTTCAGCAGCCTTCAGGAATGGGGAGTTTTGCAGGATCTGGTTGCTCCTGTATCCTGCACATGCTTCCAGCACCTTGTCCTACCTGCATTTCCTACAGCTTCTGTTTCTTCACAGATGTCTGGCAGTGCTCTGCATAGGTTATTTCTCTCTGATAATTACCCTTCACTACTTCACTAGTTTTTTCTTTAGTATTTCCCTATTCCCCCACTTTTTTTTCTTAATTCTCCCAGATTAAAGAAATCAGAAAGCACATTGGATATATTAGATGCTTGTTTTCCTGGAATTGTTTTCAGATTATCTCCATATTTCTGTGTTTCAGCTGTTTGCTGTCCCCTTGCCTGTGCCATTCAGACTGTCAATTTGAATTGTGTTTCCTGTCTGTTTGCAAGGCCAGTACAGCAAGCAGAGCAAACTCACAGTTGGGGGGTATTTTTAGTGAAGAAGTAATCCTGCTCAGGTTGATTGAGGGTCATTTAAGGAGGTGGGGTTTTTTCCAGTATTTTTTTTTCTTTCCCTAAACATGCCAGCCTTCATCTCTAGCTGTCTTGATCGTGTCTCCAGGATGCATTTCGAGCTCTTGTAGCTCTCCTCAGCTATTTCACTTAAGACTTAAGGGAACATTTGATTAGCAGACAGGATTGAAGTAGAGAAAAGAATTGTGGTCACGCCAGTACTGACTGATGGAAGAAGAATGACTGCCAATAAGGGACCTGAATTCATTTTTTTAGGTTGATTTTCAGCAATGGTTTCTTTAATGTGGAGTAGGAATAGATGTTGGATTGTAGGGAACAGGAATAAATAATCTCTCTGGTCTTTATACCTTCCCAGAGGCTGCAAATAAAATTTACATTAATTTTCATTAAGTATAATTTTTAATATAGTTATACTTATATAATAAATATATCGTTAATATATATTAATCATAAATATAATATAATATATATAGTTAATATACATTAATCATATATATCATATATAATATATAATATATAATGTATAATATATAATATATAATATATAGTATATAGTATATAGTATCTAGTATCTAGTATAAAATATATAATATATAATATATAATATATAATATTTCGTATTTCATATTCCATATATAATATTTCGTATAAAATATATAGTATATAATAATATATAATATTAATATATTAATGTATATTAGTATAGTATAGTTACTTTTTATTGAGTATATATAATAATAAATAATAATATATAAAATTATATAACATAAATAATATAAATAACAAATAATAAGTATATATAATATAGTTTTAATTTTAATATCATATATTAAATAAAAATTACTATTTCTACATGCAGAAAAGACAGACAACAATATCATTGCCTCAAAATCAATGTGCAGCTCAAATTTTCCCCTAATAATTGAGAACTTCCATTTGATTTTCCAAAGTATTTTAGGAGAGCTGTACACAAAGTATTACATGGAACTGTTGTTGGTAATACTGAGTTGATGTTCATATAATAGAGGGAGTGAATATATTAAGAATACAGTCCTGGTGGTCACCAAAAAGGAACATTTTACTTTTTTTTTTTTTTTTTTTAAGGATTTGGCACAATTACATATTTCTCTTCAGATAAACTTCTCTTTCCATCCCTGCCATCACATCCTCACCTCCAGGCAGGGCTGGAGCACACCAGGATCAAAGCTGAGAGCTGAGAGCCATTCTGTCCCCAACAATCTGCAGAACAACAGCAAAATAACTGCAGGCTGCCTTGGAAAGAAGAATGGCAATCTTCCCCTCTTCCACAATGTTCCTTCCCACACCATTTCTCTAAATTTCCTCACAACACAATAAGATGCTCACAGAAAATGCCAGGATTAATTTGTGGGGGGATGGAAAACGTTATTCTCAGATGTGCAGAACGGTGGTGGCATTCAGAACAGTTAAGTACAGCCCTGTTATTAGTGAGGAAAAAAAGCTAAGTTGTGTCTTGCAGCTGCAACTGTTAGAGGATTGATTGTGCAATTAATTACTTCCCAGAAAATTCAAGTTGGTATTTGTGACAGGAATATTTATTGGTAATCACTCAGGAAAAAAAGGAGTCATCCACAACTGTCCAACACAGAGAATGCCTGGATATTTGAACTTGACACTCTATTTTGTGCTGTGGCACAAGGGAAAGCTGAACAGCTTAAACCCAAAAATACATACTCCAGCAAAGAGACAAAGGAAAACTGTTCTTTTTTTGTTTTTTTCCACATTAATATTGACATACCAATAACTGCTGAAGTACTTGGCTATTTTTATCTCTGCATTTTCTCCCTTGCTGCTTAGGTTCTTTTATTTCTCTGTGTGCTTGTCTCAGGTGAGTAAGATTACACAGGTACACAATTATTTAAAGGATCTGGGACATCATATTTCATAGGTTCACAGGTAGGAATAGGAACTAGAGCTGCCACTCCATGGCACAACTTTTGCTGCTTCAGTCTAGAGTGATCAGACCATGGCTTCAGAGGGGTTACAGCAGCAGTGAGATCCACAGGTCATTAAAACAACTGTTAAAGCCCCCATGCTTTGTGTGGGCAGTAAAAAAGATATTCAAAAGTGCATTGTTACTTTGTGATCTTCTGTAGCCACGAGTGAAAAATCTTGCAGGAAAATTTATAATAATAAGTGGAATGTGTGGTCTATCCAATGACCCATATCAGGTTCAAGATTTGATAGGGAGAGCTCCAAAACCAAAAGCAGCAGCATTTGCAGCTTCAGCTGGTGAAGCAGAGCCTCAGACCGAGGTCTTTGACAGCTCCATATTTCCTCTGACAGGACAACACACAGAATACAGAACCACAAGACTGCAGAACCAGAGGATTGCAGAATCAGGGAATTACAGAAGCAATCACAGAATGATTGGGGTTGTACACAACCTCTGAACATCACCCAGTCCAACTCCCCTGCTAAACCAGGTTTACCTGGAGCTGACTGCACAGCCAGGAGACTCCACAATCTCTCTGGCGAACCTGTAGCACTGCTCTGGCACCCTCCAGGTGAAGTTTTCCCACTCACTCACATCAATCAGACAGACAAAAAGCTTTCTCTGAGATAAACTTCCATTCAAACCCCAGAATATTCCTCATACCCATGACAGTTCCTACTCAGACTCACCCTTAGCTGCAAAATCAGTCCCATCTCTCTGTCAGAGACATTGCAGAGACACCCACACCGATACTGGAGTGAGCTGCCCCTTCCCCAGCAGATCAGAGGTGGAAGGCAGGATTTAGGTGTGAGATTAATCCTGATCCTGCCTATCAAAGCAGCTATTGACAAACATGGTGCTTTTTATCTTCCCCCTCCTGAGACTGCCGGGCAGCTGAGGAGCCTGTGAAGGGAAGACAAGATGTGTTTGCCCTGGAAGACTTCTGTTCCTCCAAGGACTCCAAACAAGCCCAGTATTTGAAAGAGAGGATGAGGACCATCATGTGAAAGTTAACTAAAAGCTCCAGCTGAATGTGGGGCTGGGCTCACACACAGGACACACAGGAGGGGCTGTAGCACTGATCTGTGAATTTTTAACCCCATTTCCAAGAGTGACAGTGGTGTTCTGACACCACATCATCACTGCCTGCACCTGGGGCTTCCATCCTTTCAGATGGCCCAATGGGAGTCCAAAACCACATCTGAGTCTCCTATGGAAACTGTGAGAGCCACACAAATGTTCCACTTAATGAAGAGATATTCTTAATATATTCAATATATTCGTTATTATATAATACATAATGTATTATTTTATATAATATATATCTATAATATTATATATATTATCTTGATATATTAATTATATTGTATTATATTATATTGTATTGTATTATATTGTATTGTATTGTATTATATTATATTGTGTTATATTGTATTGTGTTATACTGTATTGTATTATATTGTGTTATACTGTATTGTATTATATTATATTGTATTATATTGTATTGTATTATATTGTGTTATATTGTATTGTGTTATATTGTATTGTGTTATATTGTATTGTGTTATATTGTATTGTACTATATTATATTATATTATATTATATTATATTATATTATATTATATTATATTATATTATATTA
>NC_031768.1:4044639-4081087 GCF_001522545.3 Parus major
TATTATATTATATTATATTATATTATATTATATTATATTATATTATATTATATTATATTATATTATATTATATTATATTATATTATATTATATTATTTAACAAAGAAATAATTACTATAAATGGTTTTACCAGTGCTGCAGTCCTCCCAGTGAGGCTGAGTGAGGTTGGGTATTTTCTTTTTGGGCAGCCCTGAGTGTGAGTGGCAGATGGGAAGGACTTCATGGAAAGCTTCAGTGAAACTGCACAAGCAGCTCATGGTCAGCATTTCATGGTCCAGTCTTCCAGCTTGGAAAGATTGTGCTTGATTGTAAATTGGCATCACTTTACTGACTGTGTGTATTTCAAAAAACACAATCTGGAACAGCACACAGACAAAAATCATGTTATTGCAGCAGAAGAAACAGCAGAAAAATCACAAGCCAAAAAAATCTTACCCCAGTCCCCAGTTCAGGTTTGGGGTTAAAACTGTGAGTGCCTCCCAGTTCTTAAAATAGTAATTTAGCTGTGTGTTCTAAAGAAAAGATTTCCAATTTTATCTTGCTTAACAAATAAAATCTCAAGAAAGAGTAACTGTACTGAAGCACATTGTAAAATAGAAACTTCCAAAAGTTTTATTATCGTTTTTTATGGGAAGGTTCATTGATCTAGAAACCTGTTAATTTTGTTTCTGCCTCCTTCTAAAGTTGCCTCCTTTTATAGTCTCACTTTTTCTTTATTTTTAACAATAGACTTGCATGAACTAAAATGCTGGTTCTTTAATTACTCCATCTGAAAGCAAGCAGAGAATTTTTCACTACAAATCTAAGGGAAAAAAAACCAACCTATGAAACACGAAGGGATTTGCAAGCCAAAACTCAGAGACAATTTGAAAATCAGCTCACAGTTACATGATAATTTACACTTCCATTTTGATATCATCTGAAAATCTCCATTTTCTAGGCAGAGGATTAAGAATAACTGAAGTTCATCTTATTTTGACTCCCACTGGAGTTCAAGAGTCTGTTTGTATTAGGATTCTGTAATGTGAAGAAGGAAAAAATACACAAACTTCAGCAAAACCAATATTGCTGAGTGCAAAGCTGTTCAGTAGCTGCTTTGCATTTTATCTGTACTTTGTTTTTTTAACTTTATAGGAAAATACTGAAAAACATTTTCATCTAAAGGACATGATTTCACTGAAAGCATGTAAAAGAAAGTACTAGCCCCCAAGGTCAGGAAAAATGTGCATTTTTACAAAAAATAAAAAGAAGAGCTGTGTTTTCCTGTGAGGGAAAAGTCCAACAAATCTTCAAGGAAAAAAAATCAAGAAAAGCCATTTTACTTTTATTCTGAATACACCAAGAATATTTAGCAATAGGGATGGAAATAGTGATTTTATCAGTGACAGGAAGGCTGCACAGTCTCTCTCCTCTGTTGCCTGATGCACAAATCCATTCTTGGTGCCTTGAATACCAACACTCACACAAATACACATGTTCATATAATTATAAATACCAAGGAGAAAAGAAAAAAAGACCAGCCTGAAGTGCATTCCATGACAGCAATTAAACATGACAAAAGAGAAGCAGGGTATAAAAAAAGCTGAGAGCAAGTATTAGATTAATAAATTCTCTTATCAGAGCTTTTATGAGGGGTTTTTCTACAATTAAAAACAAGCAAATGTTGAAGCATATTTTGAAATTCAGCAGCAACAGAACTCCAAAATTGTCACAGGGTCAAACACCCTGCACTTTTCACCATGGCAAGATGCATTTCCACCAGAATTCCCCAGGCAGCAAAGTGATTTTTCTGTAAAATTCTGTAAATCCAGAGGACTCCATGAGGAAGTGACTAAATGGAGTCACTCTGACATAAACCTCCAGTAATTCAGAGGAAGCTCAGACCCAAGAGATGAAAGGTTATGTGTGAAAAACTCTGAGTAATAGGCTGAGTATTCACATGGCAATGAAAACCTCCCCCCAGAAATACATAAAGTGTAAGGAATTTGTATGAAAGCTCACCAAGCTACCGCTGAGATATTTATTTTTGTCTGGTTTTGTTGATAAACCTGTTTTTAGCATCCAAATAATTAACTTCTATTCAGGTGTGGCTTCTGAAATAAAAGTGTTTTTATGATTTTCTCAGTACTTAGTGAAGTCCAGAGATTACAGGATTTACTAAACAACACTCAAATAATCAAAACAAGGTAATTAAATGATGGAAAAGGTAAAAGAAAAGAGTAAAAATAGTGTGTTTTTATCAGTAACTTCACAATTCTACAAATATTAAGAATTTTTGATAGAATTACAATTTTTTATGTCTGATACTGGGGTTTTGGGGGTTTTTTTGGGTTTTTTTCCCTCAAAAATAAGCATCTTTTTATCTGGCTGATTCACAATGTGAAAAACACCAACAATGTATAAACCTATTAGCAAACCAGTAGAGAAATACATCTCATCTCTGTCTTGAGACACTGTGACTCTGTTTAAGGACAATTTGTTTTTATCCTGGGACTGTGAATGCTGTACTTGTTATTTAAAAAAAATTATTAATTTGTTTTATTAATTCCCTTAAATCAAAATTCACAATGGTAGCAAACCCTGAGCTTTTTCTTCATTGTGGGGAAGGACCATCCTTAAGGATTTAAACTCTCAGCAATTTTTCTGTAGGTTCTAAAAATTAATCTTATATGGGAACTAAAACATACATTGCAAGCAGGTCGGTTTGCTTTAAATATTTATTATGGGATTTCATCATCTTTTTTTTTTATGACAAAAAATATCATTAAAAAACACATAAAAACATAAACCAAAGCCTTGTTCTGGCCAAGAAAATCAATATATGACAAGTACCACTTTTCCTGGGTTCCTTTTGAGGCCATGGAAACAGAAATCTGGTTTAACCCCTGGCTGATAATAGTGGATTAAACCTTTCTCTAGGTGAGGATACAGGGGAAAATCAATTTTCATTCAAAGGCAGCAAAGTTTGGCCAAAGCTGGGAGTGACTGAAAATCACACCCTGCAGTCTGCACTGAGTCTCTCTTTCTGTTAGAGCACATGCATTTCGTGTTAAGGTTGGAAAAATCAGTATATTTTACATTTTTCTACCTTTGTCTAATAGAAGAGGGGTTGATCTTTCTCCTTAGAGGTGACAGCATCACTGCCTTCAAACTCAGCTGTTCAAGCAGCTGAGGAAACACTGAAAATCAGCAAGAATTCTTGGGTTCAGGGCAGAGGAAACCTTGAAAATAGAATTTTTAAGTCAGCAACATTTTATTTGATTTTTTTTAATTTTCATTTAAATATCAACATTTTTCAAATGTCTCTTGGAAATACATATTTTTAGGAAAATGTTCATTCCAAAAGCTGCGATTAAATCACACCAATTAAAACAAAAATAAAAACAAAACCCCAAACAACACTAAAAAACCCCAATTAAACAAAACACAAAACATACACAAATTCAGACCAATCCTAATTTCTTCCAGCATCAGTTTTTAGCAATAAAAAAGAGGCAAGAAGAAAGAATTCTATTTCAGACCCCAGAGCTGAGAGGAAAAGTGGCATTAAATGTTGTCACCACTCCTGGATAACTGTTTGGTAGCCACAAAAATATCAAAGTTTATTGGCTGGACACAGTTTTTTGCATTTTCCTCATCACTCTTGCCCAGTCTTATGGGTGATCATATCCTCCAATCCCATAGAAGGACTGAGAAAATATTTATTCTTATTTTTTTTCTCCTCCTTCCTTCTCTGGGATTTGGTTGCTCTTGGTTCCATGGCATTCCAAAGTTGGTTGATTTCCACATGGTACTTTCATTATCAAAATTCAAAGATTGTTCACCTAGCCCAAAATATTCCTTCTTTAATTTTTTTATCATTTTCCCCAGGAAACTGATGTCACTGGGTCCAGCAGAACAAATTTCAAGCTGTTCCATGAGCAGAGTTTTTATCATTAATATCCTGCGTGCAACAATACCCAAGGAGTCAGAGACCTTGGCTCTGCCTTCACTGGGGCTATTAACGATGCCAGAACATTTTCACTCAGGTGAACATCATTTCTTCTAAAGATTTCACACATTTGACCAGGTGCAGATTTAAAATCTGCCTCCTAAAGGCCTCAAAAGACAAAAGAATTCACTAATACAGTAAATTAATGTGCCCCCCTAAGCATGGTGGGATTCAGAGCATCTTCCCCAGTAGTTTTCCCCCTGTGGATTGGGTGAGAAACTTCCAGATGCTCCAAAGATTTTCCTCAGAAATTCCTGTGCTCTGTCCCCTGGTGATGGAACAGCTCCCAAAAAAGTCTTTGGTTTGAGTTTCACTCCCACACCACCTTTGTTTGTCATAAGCAGTTTTCAGGGAAGTCTGAAACTCGGGTAGAATAAATTGGATTTTGCCCTCTTCTCATCATGGGCTAGATGAAAGGGAATTTGAATAATTTTATTAAGAGAATTAATGCTTTTGACACCAAGAATGTTGTAACATTGGCATTTTTTTCTCCCCATTCCAAAAAAAAACAGAAAAAGAAAAAAAAATATAGAGGTTTCAATAACAAAGGCGTTATTTGCAGATCAAGTTTAGAAAATGTTTTGGGTGAGGTTGATCCACATGTAATAAAAATAAGACACTAGAATGAGAAGCAATATTAAAAATGAAAGTTTATTCTATCCTGACTCCTGGAAAAATCAATAAGATGTGCTTTGCTCATGGTGCTAACAAAGGAACCTGCTGAGTTTTTACTCCAGAAATGTGATTTATTGTAATGGTACCTGAAAAAGTTTTGGCTTTTGATGAACAAGAAAACAACCCATTAGAACACCTTTCACCATCAGTAAAGAAGAGCTTGCTTTAAGGTTATTTTGATTTTTGAGAATCTTGAGCTTTTACTGAAAGACACCTGACATCCAAACCCCACTGAATAATGTGCCTGTTCCACAGCAAAATATTCAGAGTGATTTAGAGACTGCTGTGGCACAGACCTTCCCATCAGTCCCATGGAACCCCTCTCTGCCCTTGCCACGTCTTCTTGATGACTCTTCTTGATTAAGAAACAACTCTTAAGTCATATCACTTGGAACTCCATTTTATCAAAGAATTCCAGGAAAGCTCCCCACTAAATAATTCATTCCAAAAATTTGTGACCAGGTTTTTGTCCTGCTCTAGCCTCAGATTTTGTCTTTGCTGGTGTAATGGCTCAGAACATCTCCTTTTGCAATGGATCAGGTTTCTTCTGGTCTCTTTCTCCCACAAGATTTAAAGAGGAAATACAGCCCTGCATTTGAAGCAGTCATACAGGCACAGCTACAAAATCCATTCACCATATTCAGAAGGTCAGGACGACATTGAATAATACAAAGGAGGTGCAAAACAACAAAATCACTAAAATTAATATATAAGAACTATTTCTCTTCAGGAGGAAAAAAAAGAGTTGCTAAACATTTCTTCTGCATTATAGCCATAAATACATAAAAATGTGGACTTCTAGGGCTCTTCAAGTCCACCTCAGTTTATTTTCTCCAGAGCTGACAGCTTCCCAAGCGAGTGTTAGAGGCAGTGACGCACCAGGTGCCATTTTTGGGGTCTGTAGCTTTACCTTCCTGATGCAACATTCCCACCACCACCTCCTTCCTGCACAGAAGTGAGGCTTGTCTTCTACTTGGATCGTTCTCACACAACTAATTCTTCCTCTTGGTTCACAAATTAAATGAACCAACAGTCCAACAGACAAAGGAGAAATTGTGCTTGCAGTGGGACACAGGTGATCTCTTAGGGGGCTTGCATCTACCTTGTAGGTCTAAATCTCGCTGTTTCCATGCTCATTTTGGAAAATGTTATGTATCTGTAGAGTCAGAAGGAGCCTGGACATTTAGAGGTGGCAGAGAATTAATGTGTGGAAATAGCAGAATGATGTGTTGTGCCAGAGTGTGGAAGGAAAGTTACAAAAATGGGGATTTTCTTTTGGGTTCGGGGGTCAGAGAGGTTTCCATTTTGGTCTAACCACACAAAGGAACAAAGTGAGAACATGAAGTAAGGCAGGGGAAGAGACTGAAAAACTGCCATGGCACCAAATAAATATATTGTGGAGGATTTTCTAGCTGGGCATTGTGGCAGCCCCAACTGTAATTGGAAAATGCAAATAACTTTGCATTGCCAGAGAGGCAGCAGCAGAGAGAAACTCTGCAAGTGATGGCTTGGCCAGGCACTGAAGAGAACCCTTGCCTGAATAATGATGAATCAGCTGACCATGATTTTCATTTTCCAAATTGTAATTGTAGTCCTTTAAGTAAATTCTCTGCTTTGAGAGATAAAAAGTTTGACCCATTTCAAAGCCAGAAAGCTCAGAACTTAAAAATCAGCGGTGCCAAAAAGTATTGCTGAAAAGGTTTCATAAAGCTTCACAGAGCTTCCTCAAGTCAGGTAATACCAAAATTTTGTCCTGTTCACAAAAGGGGTTCAGGATACCTTGATTTCTTTGATCTGCAGAGTTATAAACTCAGTTCCTCCTTCAATTTCCTGTAAGAGCCCATTAGAAATAATGCCCTTTCATCCAGGGCAGAGGCTGCTCTTCATGAATCTTCTTTCTTGGCAGATTTAGTATATTTTGATGCAATCAATTATCACAGCATAAAAGAAGAAGTATTAGAGGAAAATGCTTATTTAGTTGCATTGATGAAAATATAAAATATAAAACATAATATATAGAATAAATATGTTATAAATATTTTATAACACTCAATAATTGGATATATTGCTAAGGAATATCACCAGCTGTATCAAGATGACAGATGTTGTTTGAGGCTTCACCAAGCCCAAGATGTTTCCTGTCTTGACTCAGGTCAATCTGCATAATTCTTGGATTAAATTCCAATTTATTTTGAGACTTATCTTCCTGTTTCCTCTTCACTGTAACCAAAATGAATTTCATAAGGATTTGTAGATAATGACCTGTATCTCTGTGTTGATCATCTCAGTCTTGGGTCTGATAAGGCACACAAGTGTTATTGATGATATTCTGTGCTGTTATTTTATGGCCTTTTGCATTTCACTGTTATATGTGACAGCATGATTATACATAATTGATAGATAGTTTTATATCACTCACCAAGAGCTTGATAGGTGGCACAAAACCCAAATTAATTTTGGTTTTTTGGGGGTGTATTTTTAATCCCTCTAAACCAGGTACTATTTTAAGAGACTTTCTATGTTTTTTTCTCAACGCCTGTTGTTCATTAAATATATACTTTAATTGATTTATTGTGGAAATAATTTTTCAACAAAGCAAATATCAAGGATGGCAAAGCAGATTTAATTGCCCATTTCCTGTCTTCTGCTGTAGCATGAAGGAGCAAGGCACAAGATATCCACCTCTTATATCCCTGTGTGCAGAAATACAATCACTTCAGACTTTGCTGTGGGAAAAATGTTGACACATTTTTTTCACTAAATTTATTTAGAGCTGGCATTAAACTTGGGACATTTAAATAAAAGGTTTCATGCCTTCAGTGGGGATCCAAATCATGGCACGCTGCTGAGCAATTCTTAATCCAAAAATATGTTTAAAGGAGGGGATCAAAGCACTGGAGATAAACCAAAGACCTCCCTGTGTGACCACAGGTTTGCTATGTGAATATTTATCACTGTTTTGAGATCAGGTAATTTGGAACAGGTATTCTTTGCTGAACTAAACCAAAATTTTCAGCCTGCTTTCATCCCACTTCCAACCTCAGGCACCTGCTTGAGGTGTCAGGAGAATATTTGCCTGAGGCTTCTGCTAAACCCAATGAAAGGACAGAGAATAAATTGCCAGCTGGAAATACCTGTGTGGCTTTGACAATCCTTGACAATCAAGGGTATCTAAACTCTTAATGCCACATCTTCTACATATTTAAGTGTCTGGTTTTGTTGGGAAGGAATCCAGGCTCTCAGTCGTAAGAAAGAGTGGAAAGAAGGAAATGTCAGTGTCTGATTCATCCAACATCTCCCCACTGTGCAGATCAATCCTTAATTATGCTATCTGCTTGAGAACAATTTCTAGTCTGTGCCTCAGGGCAAGTTTCCTAAAAATAAAAATGTATTTCTTTGAGAGGAATGATGAAAGAAAGCAGCCATGATCCTATGGAAGTCATAGACGGTGAGCAGTTTTGATCAATACAATTTGAAAACACAAGCATGGCTGGGAATGTCTCTGCTATTTCCACAGCATTCAAGTATTTTTAACCAAAAGCATGGATTCCACATATTTTAGTACATTTTTCCAATTTCCTTACATTCTCTTTATAAGACTTACAAAAACTTATTTCACAGGTTGTTCTGCAGTCTTCCACTTTATAGGAAAGTGCAAGTTCTTCTAAGCTCAGAAGCAATGTTTGGCAGCATGTGAATGTGCATAGTCTATTGAAAAGTGGATTCATTTTTGTTAGTCAGCAATTTTTTCAGATTTTGGAGAAACCTGAGGCTCCTCTAACATATCTCAAGCTTCAGGAACTGACTCTGTGCCTGAGCCTAACTCTGTCCTTCATGGCATGAGCAAGAGACTGAGAAAGCTTTATTACCCACACCAGGGAAAATGGGCTGTGTCCTGATCTTCCCTGCACTGAGGAACTCCACTCAAACCAACACAGGAAAAGGGGATCTGAGCCAGGAAAATCATATTTACTCACAGCCTGGAAAGAAAGTCAGCCTAATGCAGCAGCTCATCATGGAGAGAGAGGAGAAAGAATTATCTCCCATGACACAACCAAATGTGAGAATTAGGGCTGCAGAAACAGTTGTAGTTTGTAAAGCAATGAGTATCAAGGGACTGTGCTTGGGATTTTTCCTACTGGATGCTTTCTGCCTGAAGCTTTTAAATTTGAGATGTATCTGTGATTCTGCTGGGGAGTAAGACATTGCCCACTTGCTGGCTGTCAAAATGTAGTAACGTATTTTATAGTGATAAATTATTTGCCACCCAGCCAAAATCATATACCAATAAAACATTATTACGATTTTCTAGGCTGCATCATTTACACTTTTTCTCTTTCACTTAGTATTACTTTGCATTAAAACATATTTTTGTCAGAGACAGGGAATGCAAGTGAAGCTGTTAGCTGAGCTCTTCCACAGTCCCTGGACAATTGCCAGGGGACACTTCAGTAAAACCTCCTGCAGTTGGTGGGATAACTGTCTCCTTGCCTCAGGGAACCTCAGCATTAAAGTTATTAAATAAAACAGCAAGTCTGGCAGTTGGCTATGAGAAGCAATTTATACCATTGTAAATGGATTAGCGAAATGTAATTTCTTTTAACGTTTCCGTTTCAATTATTTCAAATAGATGTGCAGTTATAAATGTTAAGGAATTGCTTAAATGTTTCTCACAATGGGAAAAGTAAATATAGGTTAGAGCTCCGCACTCCCAAGTGAATTTTCTGTTTCTGTGTTTTCTTTATTTCAAGGCTTTTCATGTATTTCTGTAAAAGTTGCCCATTTGGAGACCAGGGAAAAAAAAATATTTGTGCTCCTGATGAAGCAGGGTATTATACTAATCAGGAAAATATAGATGTGAAATGTCTTGAGGACCAGAGGAAAGCCTACGGCTGTTCTTATCCTACATTCTCAGCTGGTATATTTTGACATCAAGAGCCTGGAGCAGTGCATGAGATACCAAGAGAGAGAGACTCCACCACATCTCTGCGTGTGTGAGAGGCAGGGGGGATCTCTCTGGAAAGTGCAGCTCTGTGGATTTCCTTTGAGAAGGGTTAATTAACATACATAGCCAGCAGCTCCCAAACTATCACCCTCTCGATGATTTCAGCAGTATCTCACCTGATCTCCGTTTTTTTCCCCTTTCCTCCATTTTTTCCCCTATTTTCTGCTGTGCTGTTGCAATTAAGCAATGAGATCTAACAAGAAGGATGACTACTGGCATGGGATAATCGTGTCCTTGGGGTGCAATCAAGCACCAAGAAGAAACCAGAGCTTCTCATCCCCCATGGGCGCGATTTCCTGGGGACCGGCCGCGCCCGCCGGGAAAGGCAGAGGTGCCACAAATGGTTTGCTTTTACATTGAGCTGTTTTACCCCACAGTGGGTCAGAGCAGGCAGAAAGGCAGGGGCTGGTTGAAGCCAGCCCCACCAATGGCCCACCAGTGCCGAGCACCAGAGCGGAGAAATTCCCACCAGGGATTCAGCCGGGTGCGCAAAGCTCCCGCCTTTCAAAACCTCTCTCCGCAGCCAGCTGAATTCAAGTTGCTGGAGACTTTGAGAGAGGGGGTGGTGAGGGGCAAAAGTAGGGCAGCAAGGAATAAGGGATGAGGCTATCTCAGTTGAAAGCAGCCGTGGAGGAGCCTGAGGGCTGAGATGGCAGTCATCATCGATTCCAGGGAAGGGAGATGTCAAGGACAAGGAATGTCAAGCAGGAACAACAATACGGGTGCTTAGCAGAGCCAAGCCTTCCCAAAGCAGCAGAAATAAAGCTGCTGGGCTGCTGTGATTGGTCTGTTTGCTGCTTGAGAGAGCAAGAAAAATGTAAAATATATGATACATTTACAGTGTACGTCTGTCCTCTCCCTCCTGCCTACACAAAACTAATTAAAAATATTCTCTCCCTCTCTTCCCCTCACTTCCCCACCCCCACTGGCATCATCTTGAAATAGTCTTTGCAAACAAAGTTAGATCCAGGCAGATGCTCTACATGGAACCAATCTTGTCAATATATAGATAAGCAGCAGCAATAGGCTGGCCCTGAACAAATAATCAAATGTTAAAGAAAGAGCTACAAGAAGCACAAACACACTCCAGGTTTCTGCAGACTGCATCACTCTGGGTTTGTGTGTGTGTGTGTATTCCTGAAGCATCAACACCTGCCTTTGCAGGTGACAGAGTTTTATGGCACAAAATGTATTTATCCAATGGTTTTTTACACATCATTTACAGCTGCTTCTCAAATAGGTGACAGAATGAATTGTGTTTCTGCTGATGCAGCACCAAACGTGCTGATACTTTCAGGTGTGCACACACACAGGTTTACACACAAATCCATGCAGAGAACAGCTGGGAAGCCAGCTCACCACAATATCTGTTGGGTTGGACCACTGAGCCTGTTGCTGAACCATCAAATAAATGCCAGCATCTCAGGGAAACAGCAAACAGGATGTTTTTAAGATGCTGAATGGCTAATAAACATTTTCAATGGTTTCAAAATTTGATTTTGCTTCATATCAAATAATTTTTAAATTATCCATAAGAGAGAAATAAGTGTCAGCACTTGGGTCATTGACTTGTGCTGGAATTATATAAACCCTGAAAATCCCTGACCACAGAGGAAATGATGAATTTGGGACTGCAGAGAATGGTGATTTTCCAGGCATGTTTATAAAGGAAAATCAAAATCCCCCTACATACATATTATAGAGCTATGGAGCACTGCAGGAAACCAGTAGAACTTCAAATTACGTTTTCATTTTCTATTCTGTCTCTGAAACCAAAATACTTTTGTTTGACACCAACTTCAGTGAAGAAATCTTCCAGCAGATTATTTCCAACTGAGGCATTTTGTGACCCTTACCAACCAGAGGCTATCCTTGACATAGAGAATATTCCTTAGCAGAAACGATATCATCAATTTAGATATTCCCCATGTACAAGTCTTCTATTTCCTTCAACTTTCAACATGTCAAAATACATGATACTTGCAAGGCAGGAAAACACTTTTTTTTATTTTATTTTGTAGAAAAGCTCATTTTCAACCTTCCTAAAAGCAGTGATTCTGTCTCACAATAAATATGGCATGATATTCACCCAAAACTTGTACTTACCCAGGACCTCTGTGACATTACTCATTACTGTGCCATTACTTCTGGCACAGTAGGGAATTTCACTGCAATAAACTGTAACCAAGGAAGACCCTCCTTTTTGCTGCTCCACTGTGGATTTGATTTTCTGCATATTTAGGAAAAGGAAGATATTTCTGTCTGAATAAATTAGTTTTCCTAGTAAGGTGTTTTCCACATACATGAAGAAATATTATCCCCATTGCTCACGGTTTTCCAGTTCAAAGGGGAGAAAAAAGAAGCTGGAAACGTAGAACACAAGGGAACACTTGTTCACATTGTTTCTTTTAAGCAGTGATCCTTTCTGTAGCTATTACTAGGGATTATTTTGAGTACTCCTTGGCTGGAATAGGACAGGCTTGATAAGCAGATAGTCATATTCCTCAAAGGGTTTTGGCCTCCTGTGTCAGAGCTGGAGTCTGTCTATCAAACTCCCACCCCGGATTAGAGGTTAAAACCTCCCCAGCCCACACTGGGGGCGGCCAGCAGAGAGGAGGAAGGCTCCTGGAGCATCCTCTTTCCTTGGAGAGGCAGAGGTGGCTTTGAGAATGGCACTGTCAATAAGGACAGAGGCAGGCAGAAGCTGCAGTTGGGTTATTCCCTTTTGATAAGGGCTTTGGCAGCTGTTTGGGCCCAGAGCACATCCTCACAGCAGTGAGGAGGTGCAGAGCCAGGGACAGTGACACCTCCCACTGCTGCACAGAGCTTCAGCCTGGCCTTGGACACTTCACAGGGATGGAGCAGACACAGCTTCTCTGGGCAAACTCTGCCAGGGCCTCACCACCCTCACAGTAAAGAATTTTTTCCTAATATCTGATTATTGCCCTGAAAACTAAGCCTTCTGATCTTGTTTTCATAGTTTTGGTTACTTTCCCAGGAAAGTAACTATAAACAGAAGTTGTTTACACATTCCTTCTAAGAAATGTTCTTTGATGGACATTTCTCATGACCAGTGTGATTGGGAAGGTGGCAACTTATTTATCCAAACCTTGGTCATAGTCAAGAATCTATAAATACTGGAGTCAGAAAACAAAGTTACTTCTTTTCCTGTCATACCACTGAGACGTGTTCATGTGAATCATTCCGTGTCCTTTAGCGACATCTGATCTAAACCTTTTTCTACTTAAAGCCGTTGCTCCTTCTCCTATCAACACATGACCTTGTAAAGGAGTCCCTCCCCAGCTCTTCTGCAGCCCCTTTTAGGCACTGGAAGCTGCTCCAAGGTCTCTCTGGAGCCTTCTCCAGACTGAGCAGCCCCAGCTCTCTCAGCTTGGTTTCATAGGAAAGGTGCTCCAGCCCTGTGGCCACCTCCATGCAGGTTCACACCTGTCCTGTGCTGCTGGCACCCGAGCTGGGGGCAGCTCTGAGGGTGGATTTTCCTGCAGAGAGGCAGAACCCCACTCTGTAAGAGATGCTTTCAGGGTGTGGACAGTCTGGGACATGGCAGAGACCTCTATAGTCGAGTTAGATGTTTGTAGTTTATTTCAGGGTGTGAGAGAGAGACAGCCCTGCTAGGAGCCAGCAGATGAAGCTCAGAGCAGGCTCAGAGAGAACAATACAAAAGGGGGTAAAATATGAATACATGAGTTTAAGACTTAAGATTGCTAAGAAAGAGAGTAACAGAACAGAAATGAGAGAGCCAGGAAAAAGAGGATGAAAGAGAGAAGCAAGAGGACGCAAGAGTAACAAGAGAAACAAGAGCGTAGAAAGAGTGAGGTAAGAGCAAGCAAGAGAGCGTAGCAAGAGAGTGAGCTCTCCTTTACAATTGCTTATATAATCTATACATTGAATATTCTGTTCCTTTACTAACCAATCTTTCTAAGTATACTAATACAGTAACATTTGTGTGTGACCTATAGAAATCGCTGCTTTTGCATATTTTTAGTTATCTCAGGGGTACTTTGGACTTTTCCTTATAAGACTGGGGAGAGGGGTCTCAGCTAAGTTTTATTGGGGGAAAGAATGTGTTCTGGCATGCCAGACAGGTTTATTTGAATTATTCAAACTGTGCTTTCGTTTGTATTTCTTCCTTAGCCTTTCTGGTTAAGGAGTCATATTTATAATTTCTTTCTAATTCTACTTTTCCAACCCCCCTCCCTCACTGCCCACACTGCTGTGGATGCAGCACAGGGTACAGTCTGGCTTTCTGGGCTGTGAGAGCACACTCCTGGGTCACTTCCTCTTCTGAGACACAAATTCTCTCTACAGAAGCAAAACTTCATCTGTAAAATATATCTTGGGCTTTTAGAGACAGGCTAGGCTTTCCCTCATGTTTTCCTCCCCCACATTATTTCTATAGGTATTGGCACAGCCCTCTTGCCTCCTTCCAGCTCGTGACACTGCTGACATGGGGCTTTGACAGATCTTGTTCTGGTTCAGCAGAGCCTCGTGCACCTTCACATCTCCCCCTCTGCACCAAGAGCTGAAGGGGCTTTGATTCTGGCAGCATCAGGGCCCTGATTCCCAGTGGGTTCTATTAATGTCTCATCTGAGCTCTGGCTTCCCATCTGCATAGATGTTCATATTACCTTGCTGAAACGAAGCAAGGAAAAGCTCTGAGGAGCTGGCTTGTCTCGAGGCTGTTTGTCTTTTCTGTACAGCTGCAGGCAAGCATCTGTAAACTTTCAATATTTGCTCTAAATGAAATGTCTGGCAGCTAGAACTCCATTTCATGTAGCACTGCTGGTACAGACAAGATGTACCCTGTAAATAAAAAAAAGAAAGCCCCTTGGGATGCTAGTGCTGCTGGTAACAGAAGTGTTAATTGCCCTTCCTTGGCCTGGTTTTAGCTTACCAATGTCTCATCTTTATCATTATCAATATAAATTCCTATCTTATGAGTTAAACAGCCACCATGAAGTTACTTGGACATAGAAGAGTTGCTATCAGGTATACTAGATGTCCTTTTTTAACTATTATGTGGTTATTAGGGATTAAGGAAGCACTGATGTAGACAGAATTACCTTGTACACTAGGAAAATACAACTTTAAAGCAGCATTGAAGCTAACCCTGTTGTTTGTGCCTATCCCAAAACAGGACCACTGTTAATATCCTGTTATTTCTAGTGGGTGATAGTTTAATTTGTTCTTCTAGCTCTCCACAGACATGGAAAAGCTGCAGGTTTTGCAGTGATTCTGGGTGTCAGCAGAACATTGTGCCCATATCATGCACACCAATGTGAATATTTCTTGTGATTACATTAATTTGTTGTTTCTCACCTTCTCCAGCATGACCATGCACCATTTTAGCACTTGGCCTTTTTAGACCTGGTTGGCTCCAGGTCTCCTTTTAGCCTCAGACTGCTCAAGTGTCACTTTTTATGTCTAGTGTCACTTTTTAAGACATAAACCAGGGTATAGCACCAGCCTCTGCAAGTACCACTGAAACATTGTCAGATGCTTCCTGGGAGAGCAATATTTAAGAGAGATTTCTATTTTTACCTTTAGGTTCAAATTCTCAAGTCTGAGAGCTGTACAACCAAATCAACAGGAAACCTTAACCTCTTGCACTGCAAGCAACAGAAAAATCTTGTCTTTACTACAAAAACATAGAGGAAATTAGAGAAACTATTACACAGCTACATGGAAAGGGCAACAGCTCTCAGCTGTAAACTCAGGTGTGGTCAGACAGAACTACACAGTAACTGAAAAATCTCCTTTTTTCTGCTAATAAATCCCTGTGTAAAATATATCTAATCTCCCACTAGCTAACACTAACTGAAACTTGCTATGTTGGTTAGGTTTCCAGAGCCTCTTTTCTCATGTTTAAAGTATTGCATGGTGAAGAAGGATTTTAGCCCCTTAATTGCACATTGAAATTATTTTCAGGTTTTTTTATGTGCATCATACTAGCCACGTTTACCATTCTGTTATCATTAGTGCTTGAGGACATCTTTCATTTGTCTGCTTAGAGGTTTTTACATAGAACTCCCAGAGGCTGAAGTCATCATCTTGCTGAGTTTGAAAGTTTTCTTTTCCAGCATTTTGTTCTTCCATCTCAAGGGCCTGACATTTTTTTAAACTCTTGGCATTCTCTTCAGTAACAAGGTTGAAATTTGAATATGCTACATCAATTTGGCTTCTGTTTGATGCCTCACTCAGGCTCACAGCCTGGCTGAGGGGAGAGAAAAAAATGAATATGAATGCCAACCATCTATTGGGATAACTCAGTAAAAATCAGCAGGTCTCAGGCTGTAACTGAGAAGGAGCACTACCCCATAAGTGAGAATGAATCTATTTTGCATGAAATTATAGAAATATAAGTTGACAGTGATATAACAAAGTTATATAAATTTAGCACCAGTCCAAGAGGAGTTTAGAGTTAATCTGGTGGCAAGGCAGTAACTCCCTGCACTTTTAAGGACATGGAATAATTTCATGAATTGATTTAATAGTTAAAGGAATATTCAGTCCTAAGAGGAAAAGAAAACCATACAAACCTAAGGTTAATGCAGACTGGTCCCAGTGGATGTCTTTTATTCCTTGATGCTGTCTCTGAGGCTTCAAATGTTCCTGTGTTTCTATGCAAATGAGCTGCTTACAAAATCCAACTCTTTCAAGTGTGTTCTAAGTGCCGCTGTCTATGTCGTTTTACAGTAAACACATTTTTGTTGCACAGCAATATGTTTCTCTTAGAAGATGGGTAAATATGCAAAATGTTTCTGTAACTATTTGTCAGATAGTCAAACAGATTTTTTGTCTATCCTCGGGCCCCTTTTATGTTCTCTCTCTGTGAACATATGCGACAAGAGCTCTCCCAACACAAACACTTGAAGGAATCAAATTGCAGGCTCTTTTTCTACCAACATTTGCACAAAAAAAAAAAAAAAAAGAAAAAAAAAAAAGAAAAGAAAAAGAGAAGAGTAGTATATTTTATCATGCAATAGAGTAGAACCACCCTGTGAATTGCAAGCAGCTCTTACAATTCCTGATTTTGCAGGAACTTTTAAAGTCTGGTTGATCCTTGTGCTGGTGCCATTTGATATATAAAGATTTCAGGAAGTGGAGTGAGAAATGGAGGCCAAAGTCCTCGTTGATATGTCAGCAACCAGATGTCAACGAGACCATCTCCCAGTTTCCCTGGAGCCACTCCAGATGCAATGTGTGACAAATGAACAGTTGGTCAAACCATAGCCCAGGCAAAGCGAAAATGCTGCTGAGAGAACACGGGCGTGCTGAAGGACTTCCCTCTTCTGCTTTTGAGGACATTTGTTCAGGGGCTGGTTCTTTTGCAGCTTCAAAGACTCTGCACTGGTAAAAGTCAGGTTCCCCAGTTTGCTGAGCCAGTGATTATCCACAGGCTGCTGTGGGCACACCCAGCTCACCAGGCTTTTTTCCACCGCAGATGACCCAAGGGAAGTTGGTGTTTTTGGAAAAAATTTCTTATGAGGGTGGTGAGGCATTAGAACAGGGTGTCCAGAGCAGCTGGGGCTGCCCCTGGATCCCTGGAAGTGCCCAAGGCCAGGCTGGATGGGGCTTGGAGCAACCTGGGACAGGGGAAGGTGTCCCTGCCCATGGCAGGGAGTGGAATGAGATGAGGTTTAAGGTTCCTTCCAACCCAAACCATTCTGGGATTCTGTGATTTCACTTCAAGTCTGGGATGGGATCTTGCCTGGCTCCCAGGCTGTCTGCACCGTGTTCCATCAGGCCCTGTCCTTGTCATGTCTCCACGTGCAGGGGTTTCAGCCCACCCTGTGCCCAGAATGCAGAGTGGGTATGGAGTCATGGAAAAACACAAATCAAGAAGTTGGGAAGTTGCCATTAAACAGGCTCTTGTGATGTCACTGAGACAAAAGCTTTTGTTGAATATGAAATTTTGCCTTTCTCCACTTAATAAAAAATTACCTCATAAGCAAACAACCAGATCTAAATCACATGTGCCTGTAACAAACTGCATCTCATGTTCCAGTGTCTCGTTTACATGAAAGTTAGTATGGATTTTTTATTATTTTGGGTCTTTGCAACCTCAGATAGAGAGCCCTTGATAGAGATAGATAGAGATGTCTGCAAATCTTCTTTTCTAGGTGAAAAATACTCAATTGTTGTTGACCACAAATAGTCTCTTCAAAATATTCTGGAAGACAGAAAAGACACTCTTTCACTCTTCCACTTTCCACGCCCAAATTTAAACTTTGGCTGTTTAGGTGGTTGTGTTGTTCCATTTATGCTCTGATATAATGCACCAAAGATTCAACCATAATTATTCTTAAAGCACAACTTCAACAGCATCTTTTCAAGAGCTGTATAAAGAATGCTTTGATTCAAGCTTCTGTGCACCAAAATGAATGAGACCTTTTGTGAGGAGCACTCTCAAATACACCCAGGAAGCCACAAATGATGTGCCTGGCTACAGGCAGGCCTCCAAACCACTAAGAACTGTTAACACAGTGGTTCTACTTTATCTGGGAGAAAGTTTTTCTGTTTATGAACCAATCATCCAGTCTGCCACTCTTCCTGTGACTCAAAACACGTGCAAGGAAGTGTTATTTTCACACAAGGTCCCAGATTTTGAGATTAGTTTGGTAAACACTGCAGTGATTTTTTTGTTCTACAGTCACACAGCCACGGAAGCACAGATGGTTTTTGTTTTTAAGAGACCAGCCAACACTCCCAAATTATTTTCCTATAGCAACTCTACATTTGTGCAAAGCTCCACGATGTAATATTGCTGGAAGTCTTGCAAGCTCTGTACATTATCTTACCAATTTCTTGTGTGATATGGCAGAGGATACAAATGTAGAGCATGAAGACATCTTGCTATGGACAGAGTCTCATTTTTATACCCAAATCTACTCCAGACCTGTCATTCTGGAGTTATGAGAGCAGTTATATCACTTCTTGTGAGCCTTTCACCACAGAGACTTGCATGTTTTTATTGCCTCAGCAAGAAGGGCCCATCAGACTGCAGAAAACATGGAGCTTCTAGAAGAAGTGATGAATGTGAATCTCAGCAGGAACAATTTGCTACCAAATAGAGGAGTTTTGTAAAAATGAGAAGTAAAATCTGAGAATTCGAGTTCTTGCTAGCAATATAAATAAGAATGTTGTTGCAGGCATTTTCAAATCTATCCAGGAAAATTCCAGGAGTGGTAATCAATGCAAAGTGATTCCAGTGCAAGGGAGACCAGACAATGATGAGGACAATGGTTCCTCTAAGTTGGAGGAGTCTCCAAGGTGAAGTTTGTCCATGTCCTGCATCAAAACTACTTCCATAAAGAAAGAAAAGGGTCACTGTCATAGGAGACTCTGTCCTGAGGAGAACAGAAGGGCCAATATGCAGACTTTGTTTTTTAAGGAATGCCTGCTGCCTCCTTGGGACCAGGGTTAAAGCTTCCCACCCTGCTGCAGCCCTCAGATCAGTCCATGGTGACTTTTTTCAAGAGGCAGTGAGCCAGTTGTAACAAGAAAGCTCAAGAGAGAGACTTCAGGTCCTTGGGACAACTGATTCAAGGATCAGGAGCACAAGCAGTGTTCTCTTCTATCCTTCCAGCTGCAGGGAATGATCGAAAGTCCAGAGATCCATAGCTGGCTCCAAGCCTGGTGTCACTGTCAGAATTTTAATCATGGATTGGGACAGAAAGGGCACACCTGTCTTAAAAGGGGGAAAGAACTTTTTGTGCAGGAGTTAACAGGGCTCACTGAAAGAGCTTTAAACTAGATTTGATGGAGGAAGGAGATAAACCAGGCTGGCTAGAGCTAAGCCTGGGGGGACACATGGATGTTGGAGTGATGATGATGATGATGATGAGGTCCTGCTCTCTGCCATGTCAGTGGAGATAGGGGACAGAAATCCACGTGGCAGAAAAGACACAAGGATTATTCATGTGTGGGAATGGTCACCACCAAAGGAGGGTGGGAGCATCAACAGCCCAGCTGAAATTCACTGTCATTCACAGAACAGAAAACTGGGGATACGTCATAAAGTCACCTCAGGACATTCATCTGCACCAGTGCCCACAGCGTGGCCAACAAACCACGCTCCTGCTCCAGGAGAAGCAGGAAGACACTGCACAGCTGGAAAACCAGGATATAGCTGCAATCCTGGAAACATGGAGAATTGGCTTCCACACTTGGAGTGCTGGTGTGGATGGCTGTAACTCTTCAGAAGGGAAGTGCAAGGCAGGAGAGGTGGTGGGGTGTGTTAGGGAGAGTTTTGGCTGCCTAGTGCTATATAATGGTGATGAGAGGGTCAAGTGTTTATGGGTAAGAGCTGGGGAAAGATCAAATCAGATGTGGTGGGGTTCTGTTACAGAGCAGCCAGACAGGGTGAGGAAATGAGTAGAATATTCTGTGGACAGCTGGGAGAAGTCTCACCATTGCTAGCTCTTGTTCTCTACAAACTTCAGCTTGCCAGATTTCTGCTGGAGATACAGCACAGCAGAGAGGAAACAGTCCTGGAGGTTCCTGGAGTGTGTGGGAGGCAATTCCTGACACAGCTGGTGAGGGAACCAGCCAGGGGCAGTGTCCTGCTGGACCTGTTTGTTAACAGAGATGGACTGCTGGGGATGTGATGGTTGAAGGCCATTTGGGGCAAAAAGATAATCAAATTATAGATTTTTTTTCAATTCTTGGAGAAGTAAGGAGTGGGATCAGCACAACATCTACCTTGACCTTCCAAATGTCAGACTTCAGATTTTTTAGGAGCCTGGTTGACAGAAGAGGCTGTGCTGAGGGACAAATAAATTCAGGAAGGCTGGAGATTCTTCAAGGAGGAAATCTTCAAGGCACAGCAGGAATTTGTTCCCTTGTGATCAAAGATGAACTGGTGGGAAAGAGATTTGTGGGTTTGGTGCTTTCCTGCTGAAGGTACCAACATAAACCAACAATCACATGACAAAATGCAAGGACATGTAAGAGAGAGGCTGTTACAATTTAGTCCAAAGGACAGAGAGAAGATCAATCAATATTTATTACTAAAAAACTCTTCTGGGAATTTCTGCGCTTTAAAGGATGCAAAAATTTGTCCTTGAGGAGTGACAAAAACTGCTTTTCTAGAACAGTGGCCTGACTGGAATCCAAATCCTAGCTCTAAAAGTTCAGGAATATCCAAAATCAATACCCTTAGCATGGTCTCACAGATTTCTGTGCAGAATTCTCATTCCATGTATTAACTGAGAAGACTGTGAGAAAAGCGAAAGAGAGAAGAGGCTACTCCAAAGCAACCTCCAGTTCTCTGGAAAACAATAATTGGGATAATAATGGGATTTACATTTGATATCTGAGACAAATTTTCCCTAGTAAATAATTCAGTTTTCTGTTTCACACAAGCAATACACATGGAGTGTGTGGCAACCATAAGAAGACATGTTTTGCATTTTGTTTTTTAAGCTGAATTTTATCATAACCTAATTTACTAAGTTACATTTTCCACTGGTCTTATTATTGCGAAAGTACAAAGAAGTCACAATTCTTGCAGTATGTTTGCCAGGCAATAATATGCAGTGTATTCACCCAAGAGTACTCTGTATTAAGTCGTATTTTTGGGTTTATTGTCTTAGGGTTGTGTTTCATTCTGAAGGTCAAAGAATTGTCAGGAAAGTGAAGGTGTTACCCTGCTAAAGCCATTCTCCTTAGTCATAGTACTGTGACTACTGTGACATTAACCATAATGCAATTAATTACTAATTTAAACAAGGCTTTGTCCTTCTATTTTTACAAGTTCAGTTTAGCTCATTCCCAACCCATCTTCTGATCTGTGCAAAAGAAAAAACCACCTCACTGCCTTTTATAACAGCTCTCATCTGTGTGCTTGAGGGGCAAAGGAAGGAGAATTTCCTCATAATTCCGAGTCTTGCTCTAAACCTTCATGCTGTGTTGAATAAAGAAGCAGGACCCATTTTTACGTTCATTTTAAATGTGTTCTGCATTTCTATTTATGGAAGCCATTCAATGTGTGCAAATACCTCATTCCTTTGAACCCTGCTGTATTTCCATTCTTGCTCAATAATTAAAACAGATAGTGATTACCCTAAATAAATACCAAAAGCTCTGAGTTTGGGTTTGATTTTCTTTTTTTTTTTTCTTTTGTGCACCTTAAATTGGTCAGCATTTATTCATTTTTGTCATGTGGGCTTTGCATTTGACAGTGCTTTGGGAGACCATCTCTAATCTCCAGTACAGCACCAGCACTACACCTCACTGCACTTCCTGAAAGCACTTAATCCATATTCATACTAATTAATTTCAACTTTCTCCTTATATGGTACTTAACTGAACTCATTTTTTACCTTCCATTCTTTTTAACACTAATCCTGTAATAAACTGGAGCTCCTGTAGCCATTTTGACAATCATACAAAACAGAGTTATTGTAACTCAACCCTCCTGAAAATTATTCTGCCTTCTCTGGAATATGCACAAAGATGCTGTATGACCTTGAGCACTCACTGGCAAATGACCTTGATTATTCTTTCTAAATCCTATATTGATTTAGTAAGAATATTTCTTAAGAGATTTAACTGTCTTAATTTAACTGTATTGTACTATCCATTTTATTAATTTTCTTTTTTTTATCATTATTTTTTTAAAAGATCTTTGATATTAAGTAGAAAACAATATTGTTTGAGACAATTTTTCTTCACTAAATAAACACATATTATTGAATTATCCCTTTAAATCTGATTACTAAATTATCTCAATAACGATTTACTCTTGTCTTGCAACTATGGGATAAAAATATCCTTTGAAGTTTTCTGTGCTCTTAATAATAGGCTAAATAATGCCACGATGAAATCCTGTTTCTCACTGAAGTCATTGGCTGCCACATTACTCATTATTTCTTTTACTAATTCATTACTAATTACTGCAGAGCCCAAGAGACCTGGTCACAGACAAGAAAGGGCAGCACTGCACGAATATTGAGCAAAAAAAGTTTCTTCTTTCAGATTAAAATGGAAATACTGTCAAAACTGGTGACAGATATATTTCAATAAGATACATACTTTCACTCACCTTCCTACCTCATGAAATGTTATTCATCTTGGTTTAAATTATTCTTGGTTTAAAATATTCAAGTATTTATTTTCAGTTACTTTAATAAACATTGATTTATTTTAAAGAGTAGTTTTATTTTTCTATTTCAGCAACCCCATTTAGTACCCTAAAAGGATAGGAATGGACTATCAGTCTCACAAACACCATTTATTAATCCCAGGTGTTATATTTTTTTGTGAATTAGGATGGTGAAGAAAAGAACTCATTTGATCCCATCCTACTATTGACCTTGACTTGCTATCTTGACTACTCCTGACTATTCTTGACTATTTTTTGACTATTGACTTGCTTTCTTTCCATTCTGGTATAACTGACATGAAAATTAACTACTGAATAGCACTTGATGAATTATTCTCCTCTCTGTGATTTTACTGCTTTAGAGGCATCACATCCCAGGTGTTTGTAAGGTTACCCTTCCAAAGTTTCATAGGATTTCTCTTGCCAGAGGATACTCAGCCCCTAAAATGCTGTCCTAGGAAGCACAAGCCCGAGAAAAGTCTGCAGAGCCCAGTCATCATCACTTTAAAACATAAATACAAAAATACTGCATTTTTCCCCCTTTTTTTCACCCCCTCACCATCCTGTTATCACAAAGAAAAATGAAAGCAAAAAGGCCACGGAGTACAAGGCTTGAGAGAGTACTGAGATGCCATTCCTTCTCATTTGGTCCCAAATCATTGTATATTTCTAGCAAACACCTGAAGGAAATATCTTTAATTCTCAGAGCTGAGGAGGAGGAAAGGGAACCTTCAGGTAATGGCAAACCATTTTACAAGACAAACCATTTTACAAGACATATGCTTAGCTTACAGGGGAAGAGCAGTGGTGACACACAGGTTAAAAAAAAAAAGAAACAAAGCAGAATTGTGTTAAATAATATAAGTAAGGTAAAGATTAAGTTGTTTTAATGATAGAAACATGATCAAGCAGGTTAAAAGACAATGGAATGAAGAACATTGAGATTTTCTGCTGGGCCCTGCACTGACAGGAGGAGAGAACATTCCAATGCATTTCTGGTTGTTGAACATTTCTTCTGCTTTCATTGATCCTGTGGTGTTTTGCATTTCCCAGGCACGTGCTGCTGCTCGTTTGACACAGCAAGTTGTTGACCATATGCTTAACAGAACGGGGTACTTCTCACAAGAAATCTTGTCTCCTGATAAAGCCATTGTTGACAGATTTAAAAGTTGTTTTTTTTTCTCTAGAGAGGGATTGTGTGCAAGTAGCTGCACTGAGAGTTCTGTGTTGATTGTCTTGCAGTCACGTTCAGATCCAGCCCACTCAGTTTGTTCCGACTGTCACCCGCTGGATTCTGAGAGCCACGACTGCAGATTCTCTCACTGGCATCCAACCAATAAATCTGACAAACAACATTTGTTATAAGGAGGACCAGCTGAGGTCTGAAAAATCTCTTTGGCCTCTATTTGAGGTGGAGATTCTGCAAGCAAAATTTAGTTCATAATTCCTCAGACAGCAGGTGAGTGACAGTAGAGACCCCCTTGCTCTCTGCTGCCTTTATTCCCCTCACAGCATCAGCAGACATGGAAAGTAATTCAAAAAATATTGTCAGGAAATTTAGTAGATCATGCTCGGGAGGGAAAGCAGAGATGGGAGGTGTGGGAGAGGATTATGCATCACATGTGAGTAATAACACTTCTTCCAAGTGAGGGGAAAAACAGTTATGTAACAGAGAGAGAAGGGAAAACAATCAAACCTGAAGCAAATCTCTGTGTGAAATGTTTTCCATTTTACCATTTTTGTCTCTGCTTTAGGAAGATTTAGGAACTGAGAAGGGTAATTAGGAAACCATGGAAAGATAGGAGTCAAAATTCAATAAGTGTTTTCTTATGAAGTGCTGGATTTGGTCAAAATCTCAGAGAAGCTCACCCTGAGGAAGTTGGTGCAGATTATCAATGATTAAAGTTTTGGGGAGTTCATCCAGGTCTCTGAGTCCCAGAATACTGACACATCAGTACAAGGCACACAGCAAACAGAGAGAAGGTTGCCTTTCCCTGAAAAGATTTTGCTTTGTTTATTGAGGAGATTTACCACAATCATTGTCTTGTGCCACTGCTGAGCTTATTCCAGAATGCATGAATGGAATCAGGTGGAACACAGACCCCTTAAGGTAGGGAGTGAGGACTGTTCCTCTTGGCCAGATTTGGCCAAAGAATATTTTGGCCACATGGACTGACAGAACTTCCTCACAGAGTCCTGAAATAGGGGAATGAGAACCCACTACAGCTCCCAGTTCTTCTCCCACATGTTCTTGCCCCGCCTGACCAAAAGCTCCATGCACAGGCAGAGCTCTGTCCTGGGCCAGGATCCTGTGAAAGGCACAGATTTGGCCAATGGAGGAGAACAGCCAGACAACCTGATGGAAGCTGAGTGCTTTGGGTAGACTCTAGAAGGCAAGTCCCTCAGGATTTCACCCACAGCACAGGTGCAGGCCTACATTTTAAAAGAAAACTTTCAGCACTGTCTTCAGCAAAGCTGATTTCCAGGTCTAATTCCTTCCCAGCATTTGCTGCAGCAGCTCTTAGATAACATGCAGGAAACAAAAGACATGTTGTTGTACCAGGATTTTGAAGAAGTTATTCATTGCTATACTTAAGTTGAGATCTGTGAAGAAACACATGCGGCGTATTTTGAGAATGTGCTATGCCAGGTTACCCTAAGTCACAGTGTGTTTAAACAACCACTTTATTCTGCCATCTGGTACATGATAGGTTTCTGATAAATACGTGCCTGCGCTTTGACTGTGGGATGCTCACAAGAAAAGAGACTGTATTTTTCCAAGATGTTTGTCTAAGTCTCAGACAAACAACTTTGGCAACGTGAAGGAGCTTTCTGTGGGTGCAGCAGTAATCACAGATTCATAGAATGGCTCAGTTGGAAGGGACCTGAAAGATCACTTAGTTCCAACCCCTGCCATGGGCAGGGACACCTTTCACTGTCCCAGGTTTCTCAGAGCTCCAAACAGGCCCTGGACACTTTCAGGGATGGGGCAGCCACAGCTTCTCTGGGCAATCTGAGCTGAGGCCTCAGCACCCTCACAAGAATTTCTTCCTGATATCTAATCTGACCCTACTGTCTGTCAGTTTAAAGCCATTCCCCCTCTTTGTGTCACTCCAGGCCCTTGTAAACAGTCTCTCTCCATCTGGAAGGCCACAATTAGGTCACCCTGAAACTTCCTTTCTCCAGGCTGAACAATCCCAATGCTCTCAGCCTTTCCTCACAGCAGGGCTGCTCCATTCCTCTAATTAACCTGGTGACCTCTTGACTCACTTCAGCAGATCCATGTCCTTCCTGTGTTGGGGACACCAGAGCCCTTCTCTTTAATTTTCCTCCCTTTAGTCCTCCCACACACCCCAAAAATAGTGCCTAGACAGCATGAGGGGAACTCAGAGTATTGCCATAGAGGTGAGTGAAGCTCAAACAAATGTAGGCAATTACAGGCTGGATTTATGTATAGCCAAAATCAACATTTGCCTTAGGCAGCTGACTGCTGAGCACCCCAGGGTCCCTGCTTTGGAGAGTGAGAGGAGAGACAAGGTCCAGCACTTGAGCAACCTCCAAAGTCCTCTGCCACTGCTCTCCCACCTGGTTTCTCACTGCTCACTTCTGTTTGCCTTTGTGTGCTGCAGGGGAAGGCCTTGCCCCTGCCCTGTCCCCTTTCCTCCTCACACAGCAGCAACAGTTCAGGTGAGAAAAAGCTCCTGAGACCACAGCAGGAGGAGGATGCTACTCAGAAGGAAGAGGGGATTTGGTCAGGAATGTGCAGATAACGTGGTCAAATTTATATTAAACCTGCTTTTGCCCATACCTTTGATAGCAATTCTTTAATTAACCTGAATTACTCATTCACAACACCTGGGGCAAGAAGGAAAATCTCCTGTACCAGATGGGAAGCAGTCACAGATGAAGAAGCTGGAGGTTTTCTTCCAGAAAATTATAATCTTGGGGATAAGAAAGAGAGGGAAATAATCCTATGAACACCAACAGCAGTCCAAGGCCTGCACAAGCCCCCACAAACCCCACAGATCTCTCCCAGGATCACAGGAATTTCAGGAACCCATCCAAATATCCTTCTTTTATCTGCAAGCTCCTGAAGCTGTGGTCCTATTCCAGCCTACATCATCCAGTTCTCCTCAGGGGTTCATCTTAGCCTTCCTCCACTCTTTAGTGCCATCAGAACTGGCCATATTTCCCCCAAAGCTGCCCTCATTCAGCTTTGCCAACACCACTGGAAAACCTCGAACTCTCCCCAAGATTTTTTTTGCTTTCCATAGATGTGGCAATGTTGCTGCAGTAACGTGGTTCGGTGCAGGCTGCAGAGTCTGCCCACAAACCTGGTAAACACTCAGGTTTTTAAACTGAACAGACAGAGCTGTGAGGTCATACAAACAATTCCACACATTTTTATGGACCACAGTTCTGGTATATATGTGTTGAGCAACTAAGAGCCTTTCTGGCCTGGACAGTATCATCAGACAACACTTCAGAGAATATTTTATTGACAATAACACTGTGTAATGCAGAATGGATCATATGGCTGTGGTCTGATCCCAAACACAACACCTCTTGCATTCTCTTTCCTTAAACTTCAGATTCCAAGGATTTGCCTTCTGAGCTTTGCTCTGTATTTCAACCTCATCTCAGTATATGAGGCTTCCTGAAAACATAACCTCTTCATACTTATCACTATGGAGACTGACAAGCATTTAAGATAAAATACAAGAGGAGCAACCCAACCCCATGCTCTCCAAATTGTGGGAGTGCTGCCATATCCAGCCAGGCCATTCACAGATTCCCAGAATTTTGAGTTGGAAGGGACCTACAATGATCATGGAGTCCAAATCTTAAGTAAATGACCCATACAGGGATTGTACCCACAGTCTTGGTGTTAACTGCACCATGATCCAACCAACTGAGCATTGTCACACGTCATCAGAGATGTCACCAGTCTTGGCCAGTGTCTGACAAGGCTTTATAAGAGCTACAGAGTGCAAGAAATAAACGCCCTCAGGACTAGGATGAAAGTTAATTAGTTCTTAATTTATATCCTGAAGTGTGAGTGTTGAGCTCTCATAAAACTTCATCCTTCACAAAACAAGTGCTTCCATTTTTCATACTCTGCTGCAGCTCTTTTCACTGCTATCAGCATGCTGTTTAATAATATCTTGTAGCAGTAGGTTTTTCTATGAAAAAGAAAAGCAGAGAGCTTTTTTAATGTTAGGAGGAGATTCTTCACTGTGAGGGTGGTGAGGCACTGGAGAAGAGAAGCTGTGGATGCTCCATCCCTGGGGGTGTCCAAGGCCAGGCTGGATGGGGCATTGAGCATCCTGGTCTAGTGGAAAGTCTGCCTGCCCATGGCAGGGGCGTGGAATGAGATGATCTTTAAAGTCCTTTTAACCAAAACCATTCTGTGATGTTATAAGTTACATCAGAGGGTTTTGTGTGGAATAATATGAGGAAAAAGAACCTGCTAGAAGATTTTGAAGCTGTTACCATCATCTCCATCAGACTTCCTCTTACAGACCTGCCATTCTTCCCGTTATACATTTGAGGAACGATCTACTTTTGCTCTGTATAATATACTCTGTCAAGGAACATTTTCATGCTGCTAATCATTTTCATTGTCTCTACTGAGTCATTCCTACTTCTTCCCCCTTGCTTGGGTGGGACAATCAAAACAGAGCAGTGCTCGGGGTTGGCACATTTCACCCTTTGTTGTTTTTCCCCGAGCGCTGCTGTCCGACCTTGGGAGAGAGTTGTGTTGTTCAGGTTTGCACTTCTGTCGTTTCCTGAAGTAGTCTCAGTTATTTGTGAACACAAAACCTCCGAGTTCCTCTCCCTGGCGCGCTCTGCCTCGCTTTGCTGAAGGGAACATCTTGAACTCTTCACATGCGTTGACTCACTGTGACGGATGAAGTAGGATGTGACATCCCACTTGCAGCTCCCCAGCATAAACAGTGGGAACATAATAAGAGCTCCCATCTGCCTCGTTCCTTTGCTCCCCCGAAACTGAAAGTAAAATGAAGACCAGGAGTCATTCACATCTTCATTCAGAGAACAATCGGATCAGAAAGCAATCCACATCTTCAAGCAGGTATCAATGATGAAGCTATGTCACGATTATTCCAAGCAAAAGCGGAATTCTTACATATGCATGGAGGGGATTTGTTCCTGGTATAATTTTATGTCTGCCTGGAGATGTTTTGCCCACAGGTTGGCTTAGGTTCCACATCACATGCTGGTCTCTGACAGTGCAAACTGAAATTTATCTAAAGGGAAAAGAAGGGATGTGCTATTTCTTACCACAGCGTGGCTTTAGCAGGAATAAAATAATCTTGGGGGATAGAATCCATTCCTTGACCTGATTTTCTCTGTAATTAAGGAATGTGCAACAGTTCACCAAAAGTCTCAATAGAACTGCAGTGTCTACAAACGTTTTTAAAGGTACCCAACTGCAACACAATAAACTGTAATTTTTCCATTTCCTGTTGCTACTTCAAGACAGTGAATGCCACCCAGGGCTTTAGTTACCAGGAATGGAAAAATAATTCATGCCCAAAGCAACAGGGAGAAAAAAAAGTCTATAAAATGAACTCGAAAAAATACCATTTTGTGGTGATACATAAAAAACTTCCAAAACCCAGCTGAGATTTAAGCCATGTAAGTCCAAAGTACTCTAAGTGCTTTGACAGAAAAGATGTAAGGCATTATTTAAAATCAAATTCAACCTCTATATAGTTCTACAGGAATTTGACCTATTCTATTTCATTTTATTACTGGTACTTGATAGGTTGGGGTATTTCTAAGATATGATAACTAGAAACCTTATGTTCTCTCACTTAAATAAAATAATTGAAATAATTTATTTTTAAAATATTTGCTTAAATTTTTTAAATTGTTGAAATAACTTGGTTTGGTAAGTTCCTTACTAAATAAAATACTAAATTAGATTAAATACTTTTTTTTTCTAGTGAGAAAATTATTCCCAAAGAGCAATTAGATGTGTGTTTTGGGCAGTGGCTATGTCTACATAAATCCACCAATACAAAAATTGAAAAAAACCACAATCAACTGTAAAGAGCAACATTTTTTCTCCTTCTTATCATATCAGAAGGTACATTGGAGCAGCTGTGTTTGACCAGATCAAAAGCTCACATGGGATGAAAGCTCTCCCACTCCAAGTGGTGGATGCCCTGGAAAGGACACTGAGCAGTGTCCCCACTGTCCCAACAAACCACACAGGTCCTCAGCCTCAGCTGCATCTCAGCTTCTTTTTTTGACAAAGCTATGCCCATGAATTTTTGATCCACTTTTTTTTTTTTCTTTCAAGTCTTAGTTTAATCTCCACTGCATCCTGTGGCTGTGAACTCTATAATACAAATGAAACAGTCAAGGAAAATCTACTTTTCGTGTGCGTGTCTTAATGTATTACCTAATAATCTTTCTGGGTATCACCTAATTTTGGTATGATAAGAAATCCCAGAACCTATTCCCTATTTACACTGTTCACAATATCCATGTTACACCTGTTAGTGCTGATTTCATTTCCAAGATAAAAATACAGCGTACTTTATTCTCACTCAACAGACAAGTTACTCTTCATCCTTGGCCATCTTTCCTTCCTTTCTCCATACCTTTTTTATTCACTGAGGTTCTATCTGAGGAACCATGACCAGAACTGTAAAATGTTCAGGATATAAATACACCAAGGAGTTTAGCACAGACACAAGGTTTTCCTTTCCAGTTTGTATTTCTTTCTTTTTTCTTTTTTTTTTTCATGATCCAACTTGCTTCTTTGAACCCTACAGACAATGAGATGATGCTTTCAGAGGATTATTCACAATGATTTCCCTAAGGACTCTTTAGTACTATCTAATTTAGAGTCTATTATGCTTCTGCTTAAAATTATTAGATATATTGTGTACAATCCTATCCACTTCACCATTTAGAGTAATGGGCTACCAGTTTCACCAACTTTATCACTACCCTTCCACTTATTAGCTACTGGATCACTGGGCAACAGATGCAGCAGTATCTTGGGACAGTATTTTTAACAATGTCAGGCAGAATCCTTGGCCCAGATATACAGTGATCACATGACACACACAGGAAATTCAGTTTACTAACACATTACCATGCAATTTTCTCTTACAGTCTTAATTCTGTTCCTTGTAAAAGTTTCAGCTTAGATTCAGGAAAATTATTGTTAAACAACAGGTTTTCCAGAATAGATGATATCGCCTCTTCCTAGATATTTTCTCTCTGGATATTCTTTTCCACCCATTTCAGTCCCATTTATCTGTTCATTGGCTACACCACATATGGAAGTTTATAAGTCTGATCTTGCATTTCTTTGTGATAAAGTATAAAATGGCATGCACATGTAACAGACACGAGATTAATCCTTATTTTAATAAACAGCTGCATTTCTTCGTGTCAAATGAAAATGTCTCATATAAATAGCCTGTTGTGACAGACTGTTACATAATTCATTAAAAATATATTCGATTATGCATTTAGATATTTGTGGAAACCTTTTTTTAATTAGTCATTTCAACACACTCATCAAACCCTATAAAAGGTTCTTCTATACACTGAGGTCTTGTTGAGAAAAAATATTTACAGCTGCAGAATGGATCCTGTTCAAAGGTGCAGTAAATCAAAAAGGTTTTAGGAAGGTGCTTGAGGAGGAACCAGTAACATTGCTTTTCCAGAAGAAATTCACCACAGCAAGGGTGGTGAGGCACTGGAACAGGTTGTCCAGAGAAATTGTGGATGCCCCATCCCTGGAAGTGTTCAAGGCCAGCTTGGATGGAGCACTGAGTTACTTGGTTTTGTGAGAGGTGTGCCTGCCCACGGCACGGGGCTGGAATTAGGTGATCTCTAATGTGCTTTCCAACCCAAGCCATTCCATGATTCTATTTGTATAATATTTCTGGAAAAAAGTTCTGTCCTGGAAATAGGAAGTGGGTTTGCAGTTGTGGTTTTAGCCTTGGTAAAGTGATGCTGGACAGCATCAGGCTCAGGTCAAGTCTAAATGCAGAGGAGATTTTCAGGAGGGGGAAGGGGGTTGTTTAGTATTTGATCTACCAGAAGGATATTGAAAAAGTGTGTTTCTTTCAAGAGAAAAGGATTCTGCAAATCAAAATCATAAGTTAGTCACTTCAGAAAAGCTCTTGGCTTGTGAAAAGACAGATTCAAACACTGAAGTTACCAGAGTATTGTGTCTACCATGCCACATCCCTGCCTACAAACCCTCACAGATCCCTTCAATTTTGGCTGAACAGCTCAAGAGCAGCTTCCTGCAGACACTTTGCATGGAAAATTGTGCCAGTTAGCAACACAAAACTGGATTCCAGCCCAGTGTCTCCACTTGCATTGTCCAGAGACACCTCAACAGCAGAGGACATCAACTTCCCGTGCGCGAGCTCGGAAAGCGGCTTTAAGGGAGAGCTCCTGGGGTGGCTGAAAGCTCTCAGGTGGGAGGCTGGCAGGGGTGGCCCTGGTGGGAGGAAGGCAGGGTGGTCAAGAGACACCGTTGCTATGGCAATGCTGCCTGGGAAAGACAAAAGAGGAAACCTGTGATGAAAAGGGAACGGCTGAAATAGGGAGGAAAGCGGGACCCAGCCGTGACAAGCTGACACACACTCGTCACCTCCAGTGACTGAAGCTGCCACTCACCCTGCCAAGCCACCACGTCACTCATCCATGTGGACAAGTGCCCTGAGCTTCTGGGCTGTCATAGGCTGAAAATTAGTTTTGGGGGGGTTTGAATAAAGATTTCCGATCATTTGTTGTGGACGTGGTGCCCATCGCAAATGCTTAAATTGGCTCTAAGTCTCAGAAGCTGTTTGCCATCCCCCAGCACCAAAATAACTTCCAATGGAAAAAAAAAAAACATTGCTAAATAATAAATATATTTATAGCTGTAGATATATTTATAGCTATATCTATATCCATTGCACCTACATGAGTCAAACATGAAGAGTTGCCAACTTTTACACTCTCTTTCTCACATGCTTATAGTAAAACCAGTTGCAGGTTGAGTAACCCTGACTTATCGACTCTGTGGCACAACAGCAGATGCCAGGATTTTGTTTGTGAATCTTCTGGGTAGAAGAATCAGATTGGGAACATTAAGAACCCCTAAAATCATCATCTTGACTTATAGGAACCCAGAAACAGGACACTGCAAATTACTCTGGCAAAGCTTAGTTATCCTTACAGCAACTCCAAATCAACATTAATCTGTTGCCCAGATCAGCTAGTAAAAAACAAAGAATTTATGATAGAAACTGAGCTAAATTACAGCAATTGGCAGAGCAATGTTCCCCTGCCAAATGACCATATAAAACTACAACAAGCCACTCAGGTTGTGTAGGGCAGTTTCCACTGTAAATATACTGCTTCTAGCCAGGAGAGAAACACAATTGCTTTATGTAGGAAAAAAACTCAATGTAATTAGTTCTCAAGACACTATAGGCTCCTATATCATTATTTTCTATTAAAATCACAAATAAAGGCAAGTAAAAGAAAACAGGAAAAGGGGAGGAAGAAATACATACATACATACATACATATATATATATATATAGACACACAGTCGTATTTTCATTCCATGTCTGTTTACCTTCTAAAATTTTTACAATACATTTTTAAAACATCATTGAAAAAGATGTGGAATAGCAGCCCCCTTTTGTAGTATAGGGAATTGATACACAAGGAGATTAAGTGGATTCCTGAGGATCACTCAGGAAATCTGCACTGGAGCAAAAAAACTGCTTTTTTCATATTCTTGCTGAGCACCAGAGGAAGGGGTTGGTGTTCCCTGAGGCCCAGGATCTCTGCAGCACTGCCATGGACATTGGGAAAATAAAGCCAAGGCCTTCAAGCGCTGAACCTGGCACAAAGAAAGGGTTGAATTTTTATTTATTTTTTTCTGCTTTTGTTTTATGTTTGTCCCACTGCTTGTTCAGAAAGTGAAATAAGTTATTCAGGCCCTGCTTTTTCATAATCTCCAGGGTACTTGGTGTGCGGATAAGCCATCGATTTTTGCTCTCAGTCTGTTACAGTCACATATATGCAGTAAAAGTAATTTCCTTGGGGCTAATATCATTTGTTCTCCAGGGTTTTTCCTTATGAAAACTGAATTTTGAACAATCCTTATGTAACCTTTGCTATTAAGGTTACAAGAGATTGCGATCCATTTGTGAGATGAATAAAGCATAACATTTTGCTTCTGCAAACCTTCCTGACAAAGCTCTTTATGTCAGGGAAAGGATGAAGCTTTTACTGTGTGACAAAATTTCCAGTTGAAACTAAGAGATCTGTTAAATTACTTTCCCGACCTGGTTTCTGCGTCTATTTGCTCTAAAATCTCTCTTTAATCTAATTTGAACTTTCACTCTAAAATTATTAAAATTCAGGTTTTAAAAGAATATTACTTTTCCCCCTCTTAGAGAAGTATGACAATTTTCATTGCCATATTTATTCTTTTTAAGGTTTTTAACTGTAAATTTGTTGTTCTATTAGAGTTTGATAAAGGACTATATGGAAATATAGTAAGTAAGTTGTAACTTACTTATATAACCTATAGTTGTAAGCTTTTTTAGGTTACAAAAAAGCTGGGCTAAAAGTTTACTGCAATCATTAAAATAATCAAAGGTTCATTGAGTTTGGAAAAGGCTTCTGAGACTGTTGAGTCCAACCTTCAATTGATCACCCCTTTGTCAACCAGACCATGGCACTGAGTGTCACATCCAGTCATTTCTGGAACAAAAATGTATATTTGGATGGCAATCACTTGTCCATTTTAACTAAAATTGCATTCAATAAGAAACATTTTTTCGGGAGGTAACTTCTCCCATAAAATAACTCCATCCTAAACAAACCACATTACAGTGGTTGCATGCCTGAGGAAAAGCTGGCAGGGTCAGAACACTGTTCTCAACTTTATTAAAGACCACTCAACCCTGAGCAAAAAGAAAGCTATTCGACCCCAAACACGCACAGTCACTCCTGGAGTCTGTGATACTGTAACAGCTCAGAAGGAGAAGTCTGGGGCAGGACATCTGACCTCTCTGGATGTTTCTGGTTGTCACCATCTCATTGTCACTGGGAGAGGTTCTGCTCGTTAAGGCACCATGGCCATTACAGCGTGCAACACCCCTGAGATGTGAGTACGAGGCACAAAAATCAGCTGCCTGCCAGCTGCTGAGTGTAGGACCTTCTCTTTTTTGGTTAAAAGTAAGATTTCCTCCAAAATTTCCTTTCTGTTCCTCTTGAGAAAGAGATAAAAGAACAGCCCTCTTTTATCTTCTTTTATCTTCTTTTCTTTAGTATTGATCATGTTTTTCTCTGCTTTGAGATAATAAGGCCTCTTCAAACTAGCGCAACCAAAAATATTGTTATTGTTTGAAATGTGACTAAAAAGAAGCCAAAAACTCCCCTCTATCTCCAGAAGCACGAAAATATCCCTGAGCACCTCCACCCAGCCACATCAATTCATGGAGCATCTCATTTCTTCTGGCAGGACAGCTCTGAAAATGGTGTTGTGGTGAGAAATCCCTTGCTGTAGTTCCCGACTAAAGGTGGGATCAGTGGTCAGACCTTTGGTCTCACCCCTGAATCAGGTGTTCCCAGTGGCCAGGTCAGTCTCTGTGGGGTTCATATTTTGTTCAGCCCATCCCATATTCTGTTACACCATCCCATGTTACTGACACATTCTCATGGCACTTCCAAGCACAGAATTCCTATGAAAAAAAAATTTTAAAAAAGGGTTTTTTATGCCAGTTTTTGCCTGTGAGGTATTAGGGACAGAGAAAGGCTGTTCAAGCCCCCTTTGTGCAATCATTCAGCCCCAAGCCTGAGAGCCACCTCCCCTTCACCTGTGTGATTCCAGGCCTTATGGAAAATAGGGAGAAACAGGAGACAGCAGACGTTGCTAGAGCTATTTGTGGGTTCCACTGTGGGAGAAACAGGATCAGTGTGGGACCAGGAGACATCCACTGAATAATTTTTATCCACTTTGTAGGAGAATGAATGTCCCCTCCAAACCGCTTGCATCCAGCAGGACCCAGAACTTCAGAAGAGAAAGTACAGTACATCGTGAAACAGTTCTTTTTCCATGGGGAGCAAAGCACATTCCCAAATTATATTGGTAACAATAAACCCCTGAAATAATACAGTACATCTCTCTCCAGTGAACGGCGTCGTTCTGTGTTCTTCAGAACTGGGCGGAATGAAACTGCACAGAACAAAGGTTTCAAGTTTCCCTTTTTTGATGCTCTCAGGCCTGAGCGAAAAAATAATTAATTTCTCCACATCCACAAAGAATTTTGGCCATTTTGTCGTCGGTGGAACACAATAATTATCAGTGAAAAAAGAGCCAGTTTTCCTAGAGAAAGTAATGTGTGAGAAAACAGGACACAGTACACAGGAGAACATCTCCATTTCAAATCAGAGTAGGGACAGGAAGCTGATTTGTTTTACTTTTTAAAGCAATGTGGGGCACAAACCTTAACTCTCTTCCCTGAGTATGTGAACATATTCCAGTGCAGTGGGAATTGCAGGCCGAGTCCTGCTGGTTTCCAACTGGGTGAGAAAGCTCTGGGGGTCCCTAATCTGGGGATTTTCCCTTTTTGGCACA
>NC_031768.1:4082322-4177380 GCF_001522545.3 Parus major
GGACAGATGTTGTCCTGGACACAGGTTGGTAATGCAGCATTACATTTAAAGAAGGTGTTCCAGAACTTTCCATTCAAACCCACCCCATTTCAGCAGCTTTTGTTGGTACTGAACTGCAATAACCAACCTACAGCTTCCACAGTCTCCATTGAGAGGTTTCAGTTAAAGATTTTTGGACTCTTCTCTGCAAAATACAACTGACCACATAGAAAAAGAACCTCATCAGAACCATTTGCTTTGGAAATTCTCGATATTTTATTGAATCTCAATAACCTGAAACATGACTGGGAGGCAGAGGAAGGCTGACCTGGTCTAAACGCTGGTGATGTGCTTTGGGGTTGACTTTGGCTAGGTGTCAACCTCAAGAGAAAAGTGAAAATTCCAGTTCACTAGTGCAGACTGGCATGTTCCATGTTTTATTTGGGCAACTACATGATGGAGCTCGGCATGCTCCATCTCTATACAAGTTCCTGGTGTCATGTAGAATAAATTCCTGCATTGCCTCTGAGAAAATACCACTCTAGGGCTGAAGGTGCTGAATGGGGTTTCCTCCTAAAACTTCTAGCCCTCCTACAGAGATACCAGCAGTGGAAGCAGAAGACAAGAGGAATATTTCTATTTTGTTCTCAAAATTTCACTTGTCTGCAGCTGCCCCACTTGTCAGTAGGAAGGGCAGAACAGGGGTTGAGGAAGGGAAATATTCAGGGAGGTTATTTCGTTTTTTCAGATGCTAAGCTTTGCTCAGCAACACAGACTGAAAACCCCACAAAAATCAGCCAAGTCACAAAGAATTTCACCCCATTCCAAGGGCTCTGCCTCTTGCGTGTTCTGAAGGGCACAGCCTGCCTATGGAAAAATGATTATGGAGTCATGTAATTAAAGATTATATCATTCCACCCACAGAGGGGAATGCAATTTAAAATACATACCACTAGAATTTCACTCTGGCATCCCCCAAGGTTTGGGGCCTTGGCTTCAGAGTCTTACCAATTTTATAATATTTTAGGGATGTGGTTTTACTTATAAATATATGTGTGACTAAATATATTATATATATATATATATATATATATGCATTTTTGTAATATATATATATATGTGTGTGTGTGTGTGTGTATACATCTGTGGGCCCTCCACAGCCCATCAGAAAAATAAAACCTGTAAGAAGCAGTTCTGTTCCTGTGACAGTCATGCTTCCACCAGAGGTGCCTCCTTGCAAGGGGACCTGCTCCTGTCCTGGATTTGCTGTCAGATATTAGGATTCTCTGTGGAGCACATCTCGTGCTTGCTCAGCAAATCCCTTTATTTTTTTCTCTGGGAAGCTGCTCATAGGTACTCCATCACTCTGACATTTTTCCACCAGGATAATGATGGAGCAAACAAGCACAGTAGCTGACTCAGGAGGAAGGTGTAAGGCTGCAAAGTGGTTGAGCACAGAAGCTACTGTTTCTTTTCTTGCTTATTTATTTTTAAAATCCACACAAGAGAACAACCTTTACTTTTTTTTTTTTTTACTTTTTTTTTTTTCATTATAAGCAACCAATTTTTCCAAGCTTAGAAATTACCTCAACTGCTGACCAAAGGATAGCATCACATCAAACAAAGGCAAACAGCAGTGAAAGGATGGCAGCAAAGATGGAAGAAAATAAGTATTTAAAGGTGGATAAAATGGCTGAAAACTCCCAGTAACTGAGGGATCACTGTCTGAATGTAATGAAACAAGGAGGAAAGGGATGTGTGGAATTTGAGAAAGATTTCTCTACATGCAGAGAACTTCATAAACAAACCAGTATAAAAGCAAAATATTTAGAGAATGGTCCCACAAATGTGAATACAGATTTTTTTATTTTATTTTTGTACCATAGGTAAACTTGTTAATACATTTCATATTTCAAAGTGTCAGAACTTTATGACTGCTCATTTTTACCTTCTCACTTGGATATTATCTGTCACAGCTTGAATACAATCTTGCTGTCCCATTTTAGGAATAGAAGTAAAGTCAGAGTGTTCACCAAGTCACCATACTTCCAATTTTCCCCAGGGTCATATTCTGCTCTCTGCCTCAGAGAGCTTGCCAACTTCCAAAAAAACTCATTACTTTTACTTGGCAACTGATTTTTCTTTCATCACATTGATAGTTTTACTTTCTTTTGAACAAAGAGACTGGTGTGATTTATATTACATGACTGCAAATAGTTAATTAGCATCTCCTTAAGATCTAGCATGGTTTATGGCATTGTGGTGTACTTTGTTCACATCCCCTGATTTTGATAATTTTCATTTAGCTACTAAACTGTGTCTTAGTCACTGTCTAAGAAATGTCAAAAAGATACCTTTCAATAACCTCCACCACATCAATGCAGCTTTAGCAGCTTAGTGCAGAGAAAATGAAAGGAAAAATAATTCCAGTGCTACTGCTAATGTAACTCTACAGGGCAACATTTCCAGAAGCACTTCAACACTTGAATTCAAGTTAATTTTTGTATAAATAAAGTTTTAAGTGGTCCCCAAAGAGAGAAAAAAATGAATAATTTGAATCTAGATCTTGTCAGATAAATCATTCATTTTGGAGATGGAACAGCAATCTGTGACATTTCTCCAGCAAGTTTAAGCACATCTATGATCTGAAATCATAGAATGGCCTGGTTTGGAAGGGACCTTAAAGATCAACAAGGTCCAAACCACACTTCCCACTATCCCAGGTTGCTCCAAGGCTCGTCCAACCTGACCTTGAACACTTCCAGGGATGGGGCAACCACAGCTTCTCTGGGCAACCTGTGCCAAGGGCCCAAAGCAAACTAGGACTCTGAATGTCCTGAACAGGAAGTTTTGTCCTTACAGCTGACCCTGAACTGGGATCTGACCAGCTCTCAGTGTCAGCAGAGATACAGATTCTGGTATAATTTCACAGAGACACAGAATAATGGAAGTGGGGAGGGACCTCCGAGATTCCTGCTCCAGCCTCACCCCCCTCATTCAGGTCCAGCATCAGGATCAGATCAGGTTGCTCAGAATCTGGTCCAGCTGAGTGTCAAATCTTATCTTGCAGGGTAGTCAGGAGTGTTCAAACTGATACATTGCTCCCCTGTCCTGAAGTCTGCTGCCTCTGCTGCCAGCTTTCAGCATAAATACTGTGGTGGAAAAGCTCCATTTTGGCACAGAAGGAAACAGCTTTTATTGGACTTGAAACCTGGGCTGCAGCATTGGCCCTCATTGACTAAAGTGTTACACCAGAAAAGGTGTAGCACCCTTTTTCCAAGAGAGAAAACAATGATTTTAGGCAAAAAAAAACCCCTCTGAGAGGTGCCTCAGAGTTCCCCACACAGTGGTGATTAAAACATATTGGCAAAACTAAGCTCAGCTAAGGTCAAAAGCAAAGCTCCTGTTGACTGCAATTAATCACCAGAAGATCCTTTCATCCCAATTCTACTCCTACTGACATAAAAGGCAAAATTCTTGCTGTCCTTGGTGACCCAGCATCAAACCTTTCAAAAGCCACTTGGGTGGAGGTGTGGGTGAGCTCTGTTCTTTCACATCTCTGTATGTATTTTTAATTTCACATTGGAGCAGCCTTTTATGGCTGAAATAAAAATCCCTGGAAAATAAGTTTTTTTTCACAGAATTGCTGACAGACTGTTAAGTAGAGTGCCACAAACAGCACTGCTGTAATGATTAGTTGAACAGGCTGATTACACTGGGCTCCTGTGCTCTCAGCAATGGCAAAAACTCATTTGATTTTCAATACGCCAACCCCTCTTGAATCAATATTTTGTATTATGCATTCCATTTGAAGTACTTGTATAAAGACTACGGTATATTTCACCTTAATATTTTATTTTTAGAGCTCATGTAGCATAATTAGGCACATTTTATGTAGGTTTGGCATGCAGTTTAACAATAGGTAGAATTTACCTGTTTGCTTTGCAGTGAGACTTGCAGTCTGTGCATGTTGGCATGCGTGAGAATGCACATCTCTAATTGCAGTTCCTGATCTCAGCTAGCTGACTTGTGATTTTGTGTGCCTTTTCCTCCTGGATGCCTACCCAGAGACACCTTTAAGAGGAATAATTTTCAGGATGTATTGAGCGTTGCCCACAGGCACCTGGAAGCGCAGAGATATTCAAACTCAGCAGTCATTTTTTAAAGGTTAGGTCATAACACAGATCTCTAGTTGTGCATCTCCCTGTGTGGAACAACCAGTCTGCATGGAACACAGACATAAAAGCTGAAAACTGCCCAATCTCTTCAAATTTAAAGGTTCTCCTTTCAATCAACAGCACCATGGTCCATGCAACCCTGGCTGTTTAATGTCATCCAGGTAACACAAAAATATCACCACAGAAGTCCTGGGGGTACTCTTAAACACAAAGTGACTCTGCTTCCTTCTAAAATTACTTATTTCAGCACAGGTAAATGGGCCCTGTGCCAATATGTGAGAACTTGGCCCAAAAGGAGCCTTGCCACAGGAAAACAGGTCCCTGTTGCACCCTGAAACCTGAACTTTCCATTGCCCAGGGACAAATTATTTCCTGTTGGGCAGCTTAATCCACAAGAGGTTTTTGGTGGGCTGGGGATCTTCACTTGGGGGCCAGAGAGAAACTGAAAGGTCTGAGCAGGCATTGTGATACCAGCACCAGAAAATTCTCTGAGCTAAGTACAAAGTGTGGCTCATGCAGGAGTAATTCCAGGGTCAGAACCTAATTAAAGCTACCTGTAAGTGAAATAAGGAGCTGCTGAGGGAGCAGAGGGGGTTTAGCCTGGAGAAAATGTGGCTCATGGGAGACTTTGTTGATGTCTGCCTAAAAGGAGGTTGAAGCCTGGATGAGGTGGGACTTTGCTGCCAGGGAACAAGGGACAGGACAAGAGGAAGAAGCTGCACTTGAGGTTCAGGTTGGACATCAGGAGGAATTTCCCCATGGGAAGTGTTGTTAAGCATTGGCAGGGGCTGCCCAGGGAGCTTTGCAGTGCCCATCCCTGGAGGTGTCACCTGGACGTGGCACTCAGGGCTCTGGGCTGGGGACAAGGTGGGGATGGGGCACAGCTGGGACTCCATGATCCCAGAGACCTCTTCCAATCTCAGTGATTCTGGGACCTGAAAGGCTCCCACAGATTCAGAAATTTATGTCTGGCACCGCTGTCTGGCTGAGATTTTCTCAAGTGTAACATATTTGAACTTGTCCCTCCTGTCCAGGCAGGAAGGCAAACTTCCTATTTGTGGGTTTTTTTTGTTTATTTTCCTTTTCAAACTACTGACAATGTTATTGGCACAGTGTAAAGCAGACAGGGCAGCTGAGTTCACTGCTGTCTTATGGATTTTGGTGAAAGCATTAAGCTCCAGGACAGTAAATAGGTTTTTAAGGAGAAGCATTTTTGTGGGAGCCACACAGAGGTTCACTAACATATACGAATTTTTATTTTGAGGAAACAGCATTAAATTTATGAATATCACCCCAGAGTGCAGTATCTAAATACCTTATTTGCAAGAAACTCTCTGGCTGAATAAAACCCTGGCTTCAGTGGGAGTTTTGCCACTGACTTCAATAGGGGAGGATTTTACTGGGTTTATCTCCTGGGAAGGAGAAAAAAAGGAAAATCCAAGAACATAAGCCAGCTAAATAGTGATTACCTAAAAACACTGAGTAAAAAAAAAAAAAAAAAAATAACTACTTGGCAAAAATCAAAGAAAATTTCTGCATTACCAAAGGGACTGAAAACTGTTAAAGCAAATTCTAGTGCCTGCTCATTTATACAGGGATCAGCTTACAGTTTTCTCAAGGCAGTGATTAAACAAACTGCAGCTTGCCTTAAGTTTACTCTGCTGCTGATAAACAAATGATGGTGTAAGTGAGCATAGAAAAATGCAGAGCAGTGAACACAGTAACAAGGAATCCTTCTCACCAGCAAAGGACAAGATTCAGGATCACACTCAGGCATATGAACACAAACATTCTGACTTCCATGGCTTCAGCATGTGTTTAAAACATGTTGAAGTGATGTTTCTGGACAGAAAAGATTTCTTCAATCAGGACTGAAAGTATTCTGAAAATATCCCTTTCAATAGCAACACCTGGTCTCTGGCTTCTCCCAGCTGCATGTCAGGGCAAACTCAGTTCTGGGGTTTTGTGGAACTTCTTTTACTGCTTTGAGATTTGACTGGAAAGGGAGAAAAGTAGATCTGAAATTGAGCTGAGTAACAATCTGAGAGTGCTAAAGGGCCACTGAAATCTCTGATCTGCTACAAAATATGAAGTCACAAGTCAAGGTGGAGCTTTCTGAATAGGGACAAATGGACAAAGTTGAAATTCAACAGACAAGTTTTCTGTACATAGAAACAAGCCAGCCTGTTACAGGAGTTCTCATTCCTGAATCACAAAAAAAGCCAGCATGGCAAGAAATTGGAGAAACTCCAAGGAAAAGCCATTTTTACAGGTGTTTTTCAGGATTGTGCAGGAGAACCTGTAACAAGCAATATGCAAAAAGATGTGGGATAACATCTGACTTCTGTCTTATGGATTTTGATGAAAACATTAAGCTCCAGGACAGTGAATAGGTTTCTCCACCCTCCTTGTAGCAAGAAACTTTCTTGGTACAGAAGGAAAACTAAGATTCTTAGATGGCTTTTGGGAAAAAAAAAAATCAGTTCTCAAGGCTTTAGATGAAACCTTAAGAAATAACAACAAACTTGCAGAGAAATCATTTGGTTCTGTAGATTTGTACTGGGTAATTCTCAGAAATGTTGGGACAGTAAATCAATAGTAAACTCTGATGGATATATTCTCAGTTCTTTATGTATGCTTTTGTTCCTATGTCTGTATAAATTTGAAGGACAGCTACCTTGGTCTAGTCCCATGCAGTGAGTTGAAGATAAGTTGACAAAATGTGCATTTTTCTCCTAGTTACAAATAAAGATTATCCAAAAGCCCTTATAGATGTTCTAAATGAATACAGAACAGCAAAATCTTTTGTAATCTCTCCACTACTGTTCTCACATGATTGTCAGAGCTGAAACAGGAAAAAAAGATTAACTTCTGTAAATTTATGAGTGTGGGACTGGTAATTAGAAACTCAACATGCTCTCATTGTGACATCCCCAGATTTGGACACAGCAGGGAATAATCAAAGTGCCTTGTCTCTGGGAATTGAATCAAAAAGGTCCCCTTAGAGAAACTGTGCTGCAGGTTCAAGGCCATGACTCTCTGTGCATCATTCCCATAAGGTAACAGCCCCAGCTCTGTCACTGTCCAGCCACTGCATGGTAAGACAGTTGTTGGAAAAAGCACATCCTTTCTCTTCCCATGCACAGGCCCTGCTCTCTCCCTGAAAAGTTTGAAAAATAAGAGGTTTGTATGATTTACAGCAGAGAAAGCACTGTTTATAAAAAGAGAAAAAAAACAGCAAGCAAGGAAAAACCTCCATCTCCTCCAAAACACCACCTACCACTCTTGTGGAAAGTAAAAAAATGAATCCCAAATGAATGGCAAACCATGAGACAATGCAGCATTTCAGGAATATTGTGCATGCTGCCAGGGAAGATGTGTGAGTAGCTGAAATGGAAAGTTAAAAAGAACAAGTTGCATGCTGAGGCCAGCGTTGCAGAGGATCAGACTATCCTCAGGCAAAGGCTGACTTAGGTGCTCACCATCCCACAGCTGAGCACAAGGGAGGGTGTAAAGGTCCTCAAGGACAGGTGAAAAGCTGTTCTGTCCTGTGTCATCCAGAGGGTGAGAACACTCAGAATCACAGAATGCTGGAAACATCTCCAAGATCATCGAGTCCCAGCTGTGACCTGTCCCCACCTTGTCCCCAGCCCAGAGCCCTGAGTGCCACGTCCAGGTGACACCTCCAGGGATGGGCACTGCAAAGCTCCCTGGGCAGCCCCTGCCAAGGCCTGAGCTCCCTTTCCATGGGCAAATTCCTGCTGCTGCCCACCCTGAGCCTGCCCTGGCCCAGCCTGAGGCCTGAGCTCTCCTCCTGTCCCTGTTCCCTGGCAGCAGAGCCCGACCCCCCCGGCTGTCCCCTCCTGCCAGGGACTTGTGCAGAGCCACAAGGGCCCCCTGAGCCTCCTTTGCTCCAGGCTGAGCCCCTTCCCAGCTCCCTCAGCCATTCCTCACAGGACTGACTCTCCAGACCCTTCCCCAGCTCCATTTCCCTCTCTGGACTCGCTCCAGGCCCTCAATGTCCTTCTCACCTCACCCATCCCAAGCTCCTGCTCAGCCTCTGCAGGGAAGGCTCCTCACCCACCATCCCAAAGGACCAACAAACAGCCAAAACCCTGCGTGCCTCAATCCTACCCAGAGTTAAATGTTCTTTTAAAGTTTTCTTGCTTTGGCACAGCTCCTTTGCTCACAAGGAACACTCAAACCCTCGGAGCAGAGCGCAGGCCCAGCGCCACGCTGGAGTGGAGGGTGTTTGCTCACAAAATCACATTAACATCCACAGGAGCGGAGCGCTTAATTCCCCACACAGCGCTTTGAAAATGCAGCCTCGGAGCAGCCTTCAGTGGATGGTGTGGAAGGGGAGGCTTAGCCCGAGGAACAGCTTAAATTAAACTTCTCCTAAAGCTTTAACATGACTGCAGGCCTTCCCTGTCTCCTGTAGCTCACAGCAACTCAAATGATCACATGTGCAGAGCCCTCCTTCTCAAACCAGGGAGAAATCCTCTCCTTGCCACACCCTGAGGATGCAGAGAAGGTTCCTGGTGGGATGAGATGCTGTGTGTTTACCCAGAGGGGTTAGCAGCCTTGAGCCTGCAGAAAACTTTCCAGTTTTTCTTTTATGCATTTTTAATCAATTCTGAGCTACTTACAAATATGTGCAATTACTTTCTGCACTTCGCTTTGTAATAAGATTTAATGACTGTTCAGTAATCCTCTTGGTGAGCACTGATAATCAAACACTGTGATTTAAATTTTAGATTTAACAGAGCAGTTTTCTACAAAATGAGCAGAAGTATATTTTTAATCTTTTATCTTTTACTGGAAGTTGGGAATTTTTCAGCTTTCTTATACACGGTCATAAAATAAAAGGCAGGATTGGGGGTTTTAATATCTTTTTCAAAAGGGTGCCAGAACATCCCAGACCTTGCTTATTTTTTTTTGAATTTTCTTTTTCTATGAAAATATTTTATCTCTTACAAATTTATGGTCCTATTTTCAGCATTCTTGGGCATCTATTAAGGTGGATGAGTTGTAAAATTATGTATACTTACCATGTAGAGAGATCCCAGATAGGAAATAATTGTCTCTGTATATTGGCACACCCATGAAAAGATGGGCTTTTCTCATAAAACTCCTTGGCTCTTTTTAAAATAAATTTAGTGCTCGTGGAAAGAACAGGCCAATGTGATGGCAGCAACTCAAATTGTGAGTCCACCAAGCCAACAGAGCTTTCTCCTCTCATTAGAAAATTCAGGACCCCTGAAAAAAGGAAAAAAAAAAGCTGGAGAGTCACAGACTGAGCAGTGTTTGGGTTGTGGGGTCGGCAGAGACCTCAGGGAAGGGGATGTGATGCTGAAAACACCCATCAAAGCCCTGGTGAATGAATGATGGCAGCCTCTGGGGGGAATTTCAGCCAGCAGCTCCTGGCTCTGCCCCCAGGTTGTCACCCCACTGATGACTGAACTGAGGAGTGAATGCAGCACAGAGTTACACCTCCTTTCTTGCCCCAGACAAGCAGTAAAGCAGCTCCCCTGCCATGTGTGCCAAATGAGCTTTACTCCATCAGCCAGCACATTTTCCACATCCATCTTCAGTGACAAGAGCTGTGATGGGGCAGCAGGAGGACCCACAGCTGGGCAGGTGTTGGCCAGGTCTTGCAGAGTTCCAGCAGGATCACCTGGACTGTGGAAAAGTCTGTGGACTTGGGAAGGGCTTTACCCCATCCTTTCTGCAGGGCTCAGTTTGACTCATTGTGCTGAGGTGAGAAACAGAGCTTTATCTTCAGAAATCTACTTCAAAATGAGTTATTTATGTTTTCTTTTTTTGGCAGAGAAAGCATATCCCAAACATGAGAAGGCATCACCACCAGCTCACTAAACTACCCTTTTCCTTCTCTATGAAAGAAAATAATTACCTTGTGCAACAGAAATAATTCAATATTTCTGTTTCAATATTCAATGGTTCACCACCACCTTGTGAACCACCACCAATGCACCAGAGCTGACTGGAATTTTATCCTGCTGCAGCTGCAGGGGGTTTTCCAGGTTTACATGTAGGAATACCAAATCCCTCTGCTCTAGCACTGATAATCCCTTACCATTATCCCCAAATGGAAAGGCAAAAACTTCTGACTGACTTGTGCCTGCAGGTGACTCCTCATCTGAGCCAGGACAGGACTGCAGGAGGATTCTAAGCAATGGAAAATCTTCAATGGAAACTTTATGAACAGTGAAATTTTAGGAGAAAACTTAGGGGGATTTAATATTTGAGTGATGGGTGAGTGAAACTTTTTAAAAGGGGACAGGTGTGCACTGTTCACAGGTATTTCTGTGTACACCAGAGAGTTTTGTGGGAGGTCTTTAAGAGGAAAAGGATCTGAGAAACCTATTTTTCTACAGAATGTGGGTCTGCTGAAAGAAACAATGCAGAATGTCCTTAAACCTGGCCTTGCAACCAAAAACATGCAGAGAAAGCAAAGATCTCAAACCTCCCAGTGACAGGTTACTGCCATTTCAGTTTTGGTGCACTGTGTCACAGGCAGGTCTTACCATGTTTGTGAAAAAGCTGACAGTCATCTCAGGTTTTCTGACAAATCAGGAACAAAATCTGCTTTAAATAGGAATGAATAAATAAATAAATGCAATGAATCTGTGATCACTCAATGGCTGTCTTGAGGCACTTGTGGAGCTAAAGTCACTCCAGGAGCAAAGTTACCCAGTTCTACAGCAACCCAGGATCTTCACCATATCCCAGACTCTCACATTTCCTCTCACATTTCCATTTCCACACCCTAACCACCTCCCTAATCTAGAGAACTCGAAATATGAACCCTAAAAACACAACAAAAATACACACACACACAAAGCTGAAACTGAAAAAACAACACCAGTATTACAGAGTGCCAGAAGGAAATTTAAAGTTCATTCCATCTTCTTCCTCGTGCCCCTGCTGGATCAGCTCAGTCTGTATAATTCTGTTTGGCATCAGTTTGACCTTTTACATCTTGATGTTCCTTCCCTGCAAAGGTGATGGTTTTCCCTTTCCTCAGCCTTTCATTATTTAGCACAAAACACCTCAGGATCAGAGCTGGTCTCTCACTCCACCTTTACAGAGTGAGCAATACCCAGCCCTGATCTAAACCTCTGGGGGCTGCAGGAATAATAATAATAATAATAACAACAACAGGGAATATTTTAACCAGAGCAGTTTACACTATTTCAATTACTCATGATGGTTATAAAATTAACATTTGCCAATATCAGCTAACAACAATGCTCCTTCCTGTGAAAGGTTTTTACATCACCTCGTTGCAGGGATGAATTTTGATTTCCATACCCACAGATATGGGTCTAAGATGAGGCCAGTTAGGGTTATTTAGGCTTTTTAGCACCCTCAGGACCCTGATGTCTACCCTTGAAAGCAGGAAATGTATAGAGCAGCAGAATCTGGTCCATATTGAACAGCTATACCCAACCTCCTCAAATGTGTTCTTGTAACACAAAGGCTCTGAAATCACTTATAGCCACATTTTATCTACCTTTTTTCTGGCACTAGGAAAAAAGATAGTAAAAAAAATGGTATAAACTGGGAAAATGTGAATGTGAGCATGCATCATCCTTCAGATGGGACACACTCATTATCAAGGGAAACACATTGTAGGGATATCTGATTTCAATTTTTTCAGTGAGTAGCGCTGTTTGGAAAGCTACTTTATCTGTAATTTGGGGGAAAGAAGAGGCACAGCAGGCTTCCAATATTTGAGTTAGCTTTGAATGACTTTGTTCAGTGTACCTCCCTTTCATTTAAAGGTAAATGCTAAGAAATGGGAATATAATATTACAAAATTCAGCAGTGTGATTGCTTCTGCTGTTTTAATTTTGCTCACTAGGACTGTTTTTGATTAGTTCTGAGGTGCATTAGATAAACATACAAGTCAAAGCTACAAGAATAGGGTAACAAGGAAATTTTGATATTTGAAGAAAAAAATCTGTGTACTATGTAAGAATGTTACTCTAGACTATTACCAGTGTGATAAATAGTGGTTTAAAATAGGTAAATGGCTTCTTGGACGTGGCACAAACCAACTAATATTGTTCATTTCATTCAAGATCCCTTCCATCCCAAACTATTTTATGATTTTATCTGTGTACATGTACACAGTAATGTATATTAACCTTTTACAAAATTAAAACAGCAGCAACTGATAAGGTGGGCTAGAGATTCTAAGAATTTGGTTCATTGTTTTCATCCATGAATTCCTATATTCTTCTGAAATAAATGTTCTTAGTATAGATTCTGGTAAATACTCTAAAATCTCTTCAGTCAGTGAATGAAAGGCATTTTGAAAAATTAAAATAGAATTAATGAGAAAATTGAGACCCTTGTTGTATCTCCCAAGAAAGTTAAGACAAGAACAGAAGTAAAGCCTGAGATATGTGAATGAGGGAGAGGATGCTGGAGTCTTTTTGCATTTGCAGAAGTAAAAAAGCAAATGGGATCCACAGCCACTGGATACATGAATTGTGAACTATTAGGGAAAACAGAAATTTCCAGTGGGTAGGCACAGCATCTCAAAATGAAGTTCTCTATAAAAACAATCACCAGCTTGAATTTTCTGTGTTCAATACACAGAGTGGCTGTTTTGCAGTCTACTGTGCAAAAAGTGAAAGCTGATGATCCATACCATCCCTGAATTGCAAATAGGAGGGTTGTTAGAAAGACAGAAAATGCTGTCACTTAAAATAATATCTACAGTCTGAGTTGTTTCCTTTTTATCCAACAAAATTGTTAAGAATTCAAAATGATCCCCCAGAGGTACTGGGTAATGGATAGAAATATTCACCAAAAAAAATAAAAATAAAAAAAAAAAAAAGTGGAAAATGCTTTGGGGTTTTTATTATTTCAAACTTTTGTATTTCACAGTCATCTTGAAAATACCAACCATTTCAATTAACTGCAGTGATTATATCATTGATTGAATTCATCCAGTCAAATATGCTTAAACTTAAAAGTAGCAGGTGGAGTTCTAGAAATTAAGTATGGAAAATCCAAGTATTTCAAAACAAGATATGAATTATGTCAAAAATTAAGGAGCAACACAGACATAATCCAGAATTAGCTGGAAAGAACTTGTCCAACATATGAAAAATAGACAGAAAATTTGTTCCTTTGGCTTTTAAGTATCCCATGTGCCATTAACTTGGAAGAGCACTATGACTATTGTGAACATAAAGCAATGAAGATATCACCTTCTCTAACATCAAAAGGCAATTGTGGTGTTAATTAGGGGTCTTGAATATTATTTTACAAAATCCACTGCCCTCAAGTCACTGATTGTAGGAAGAAGGATCAATGCACCAGTTTCTCCACAATATTGCTTGGCAACCTCAGGAAACTGTTGGTATCTGCATTTAAACAGGAAAACTACTTCAAAATTTGCAGTCAGCTTCTGAGGACAACTAAACCATTAATCTTTTCTAAGCATTTTCAGATTGGTCTGACTGAAATTTCAGCCAAGACAATCTACTGAAATAGCAAAGATGCTCCATGATGAGAGTCCTTATGAGAGTCAGCAAACTGAGGGGTGTATTACACTTGCAAATCACATCTGGAATAAAATATACTATGTTTTATTTTATGCACAAATATCCTATAAAGACTCAATTCTAAGTTTCACTTGAGGAATCTTCACACGTGCCTTCATCTTTTTTACAGCCTTTGCTTCCTTAGAACTAAGATTTTAGGAGTTCCTGCCAGGCATAAATTTCTCTAGCACGTTATAATGCATAGTCCTTGTGGCACCTCCTAAATCAGACAAATCAATTTTATTGTGGACCAGATCACCTCATTTTGATGAAGAACCCCTTATTTTCACCTGCAGTTTCTCCTCAACAGAATTTACAGGATCAAGGCCTGATGCAGCAGCGTTTTTGAAAGGGCAGACTGTGACTTTCTTTTCTGATCTCACATTTCCTCCTGTGGCAGCGTGAGGCCACTTCCCCAATGGGGCATGGGGAAAACTCCCAGGGATTCAGGGAAAGCCACTTGAAAGGCACTACACAAGAGCAGTGTTTCCAAATAGACACCAACATCTATTCCTGCTGCAGAATAGGCACCAGCAGGGTTTTGCCAGGCTGTTTGTCACCACATGGAATTGCAGCCCTCCTGGAACTCCTGACATTATCACAAATGGATCAAGAGGCAGCGCGGTTAAAAATAAAATCCCTGTTTTCTTCTGTGTCAAACCATGACATTGCTGCCCAGCATCTCGCATTCTTTGTGTAGAATAATTGTATACAAAGAAGAGAAACACATATATTACTTTAGCTTCACCTATTCTTTTAACAATATCTTAAGTACTGTAGTTTCATACTCATCATCTTTGGCATTTATTCTTTCATTTCTATTCACTCAGAAGGCTGAGCCATAGTCAGAAACCCCCACATTTCTCTGTTCTGGTGTTGCTTTTTTCATAAAAGCTTTATAAAGGTTTTTTATAGAGGCCACTGTGCAGGATTTCTCTCTCAGAGTACAGTTTTATAGACATAGGATTTTTACCCCAGAAAACAGAAAATCAGAGTGGATTTTTTTTCCATGAGAACTGTGTACCAGGAAAAGAGGATATGGAGGAAGCTGAGGATGAGAAGGGGTTTGGAATTTTAAACTGAGAATTTTAAAATGAGAGGAAGACTTCTAAATAGCTGGTTTGAGCAACATCTTGACTGGAGGATGGGTGGAAAAGTATATTTCCAATAGCAAAGGAAGACAAAGGTGTGGAGATCACTCACCCAGGCTGACCAAGGAAAGAAAAGGAGGAACCAAGAGCAGGGAATTGTAGAATACATTACCAGAAAAAGATACAGAGCCTGTGACCAGTGAACCCCTTAAAACTTTAATGAAAGCAACCTGACTGATCTGTTTATTCATATAGTGTGCTTTCTGTAATTTCAGTTTTCTCAGAGGAATCAGCAGAAATATGGAAACCAGCAGAAATGACAGACAGCTGACCCAGAAAAAAACCCCACAACTATTTTCAGCTTTATTATACAACACACTGCATCCAAAACAAAGGCCTCATTAAAAAGCTGCTCGTGATCTTTTCATAGAATCACAAGAAGACGCACACCCCAAACATTTTTGGAAGAGCTGCATAGACTGTGTTCAGCTGTCAAAAATGTTTTAGGTTCTTTGAGTGCAGAGGGCATTTCAGTCCAATGTGGGAGGGACCACAGGCACCAGGCACTCCTCTCTCAGACATGTCATTAGACATTTTACCAGTGCTTTAGTGAAGAATTCTGATCAATAGAGTGTATTACCCACGGCACAACAGAGAAGCCACATTTTGCTCACTAACAGCTGAATTTCCCAGGGACTATTGATAGCACAAACATCTCTGCCCATGCAGACAGGACACAGCTGGGTAATTCCCCTGCTCCCTCAGCCTGGACAGTGTGCAGGGTTAAAACATCTGAGCATGGCACCCAGGAGCCCTGTGCTCCCAAAAACCACGGAGGAGACACCAGCATGGAGTGCCAGACTCTGGGGCACAGAAATACCTTCAGCAGCCTGGGCCACAGGAGAGTGGTTTTTGGAGGGATGCAGTAGATATAAAACATTTCCTCTTCCCCTTTCATGCTAAACCCATCCACAGCAGGGCTGTGTGGGCAGCAGAGAAATCACAGAATCACAGAATGGTTTAGGTTGGAAGGAACCTGAAAGATCACCTTGTTCCTACCCCCTGCCATGGGCAGGGACACCTTCCACTGTCCCAGGTTGCTCAGAGTCCTGTCCAGCCTGGCCTTGGACACTTCCAGGGATGGAGCAGTCACAACCTCCCTGGACAGCCTGTTCCAGGGTCTCACCACCCTCACAGTCAAGATTTTCTTCCCAATATCTCATCTAAACCTGGCCTGCTTCACTTTGTACCTATTCCCCTTTGTCCTGTCACTACAGTTCCTGAAAAAGGGTTCCTGTCTGGCTTCCTTGTAGTCCTCCCATAAGAGAGGCTGGGAAAAACTTGTGGTCATGGTGAACAGAAACCTTATGGGCTTAAATAAGAAGCACAGAGCTCTGCAGTTTGGGATGGAGTAACTCTGTGCATCAGCACCAAATGAGGAGCAACTGGTTCTGCAGCACCTGAAATTTATTTGTCATGGTGGACTCTGGTGTGGCCTCAATCCAAATAAAACAATCCAAGTGCCTGACTGAATTGGAGGAGCAAGGTCAGGGGATCAAAGGAATTTATGAATCTCCTTTTGCTCAGCAGTGGTCAGAGCACACCTGAATTTACTGTGCTGAGCTTGGGGCACCCCAGTTCAAAAGGAGAAAAAGGAGGGGGCCCAGTGGAGGACAAAAGGATGACCCAGGGCCTACATCAGCTGAGGGAGGCCTACATCAGCCAGGGGAACTAAGCTTGTTTAAATTGTGGGAGGATCTGGGATCATGCAGTAGATCACAGAACCACAGAATATGTGGAGCTGGAAGGGATCCTCAAGGATTGTGGGGTCCAGCTCCTGGCCCTGCACAGCACCATCCCCAAGAGTCACACCCTGTGCCCAAGAGCATTGTCCTAACACTCCTTGCACTCTGTCAACAACTATTTCATGAGCATTTTGACATAGCCAAAATCTCTCCAGGAGTGCAGGGAAACACTGGGAAAGGTCACCCAGAAGTACCACAGATTTTTCATCAGGGCTTGGATGGGCAAAGCCACAGCTGCCCTGACTCAGTGGTGGTGATCATTCTGCTCTGCAGGGGCACGAGCCTGGACCAGGTGATCTCCAGAGAACTGGGTGCTGCAGACCCAGTTGCTCCTCATTTCCCTTCCAGGAAACACTTTTACAATTCTGTGGTTCAGTTTCATCTTCTGATGAAGTTAAAGGAAAAATTAATATCACAAAGTGTGGTTATTCTCTGGACAAAGCAAGTCACATTTCAGAGACATGGCTCTGTGTTTTGGCAACACTTGGAAGGAGTGAAATTGCATTAAGGAAAAAAGGCTTTTTTGGAGGAAAAAGAGTGAACAAGAGAGTAGGACAGGTTCCTGAGGAAGGACAAGTTCTAGAAGCCAGATGTCTGGGACACTTGTGGAAGAAATGCAGAGAGCAGAGGTCTCAAACTGAAAAGACAGGCAAAGACTCTGGAAGTTTTGAATCTGGTGAAACCAAAGGCTACTCACTAGAAAAGCAATGAGGAAGAACCAGTTTAGCAGATAAACAGAGCCAATTCCACAAGCTGAAAGTCAATAAATGCAGGATTTGCTTTCAGAACTTCTGCAAGACTCCCAGTGGTATGGTTTGCTGAAGAATGTAAATTATTGTGAAGAGGTGGGTCTCAAGAAATATGACTGCAGTAAATCTCATGCAAATGGCTTGGAAAACAAAGACCTGGAAAAGAGCACAAACACCCCTGATTGTCTTATTCAGAGCTTTTTGTGAACTGCTTCATTCTGGTGGTCTGTTGAAATAACTATAATAAATTTTGCTGGGGAATTAGTTTGGAATGGAATTTTGGGAAAATAGTGTCTTTCTAGTCTGGGTATGACTCTCATGTGGTAAAGATGTGCCTTATTACTAGATTGGCAGGCAGGAAGGAAAAATTAGGCAAAAACCTCCTCTATGGACATCACTGAAACTTTTTGCAATCCTTTGGTTGCCCTGCATTTCTCCAGAACTTCACTGGGTATACCTGGACTCTTCTTCTAAAAGAAGAAAATGTTCAAAATGAGAAAACATTTCCCTTTTAATTCTCCTGTCTTCTCTGTTCCCACCTCACTGAGGAGATGACAAACGTCACTCAAAAGCTGTGGATGTTGTAAAATGCAAAAAATGTTGGAATATGCATCACAATGTGTATGCACAGGCAGAACCTTCTCTTCTGAACCAGACTATCCAAGATCATCCCATGGATGTGCAAAAACACTGCAGGAAAAGCCTAAAGGGAAAGCAGTGGGCTCACTCCCTAGGTGACTCTAAAACTGCAGAGAAGGACATGTCCCACATATCAGAGTAACAGGGAAGGGACTGGATGATTTGTAGCCCATCATTCTGTCAAGATGCTCTGGTGATGAACAAGGACAGTGAAACATATGTTGCTTGAGTAGACATTTAAATCTCAGGGAAAACATGATACAAATCGTGTCTCTCAGTGCTCACCAAACATAGCAGCTCACATGTGCCATGGGGATTTGTTTTCCCAGGCTTAAATGGGGCACTTTTCCCCAGTTCCAGGTACCACCTCTATTTTGTAGACAAATCCTCTCTTCTTTTCTCTGGTAACACTCCAGCAGTACCTCTTAAATTGCCTTCTATGATTTTCTTCCTAGACAAAGACTCACAGAAACAGGACAAGTGGCTTCTACCAGGGTGTGTGCAGACCCCAGCAGCAGAGGAACTGGCACCCTTTTCCCTCCTTCTGCACTCCAAAGTACACTCTGGCACAAAGTCTATCTTTCAAGGACCTTGAAAGGCCTTGGAGAAAGCCGCTGTGTTTGTACTTTGCAGGGTTATGCAGCACAAGCACCCTTCACCATAAGCATCACGACAAACAAGGCAAGCATTCCTTGCCCTCAGTTTCCACAATAATCTTAAGGATGGTTAGGGGTTCTGTTAGGTTCATCCAGGACTGCTCCTCCCTTTGCTGATTCACTCAGATCAGAGTCACTTCATCCTTCAACAAATTTTCTCTGACCTTGTGCAGTGTTTCTGCCATGGAAAGTCACCTGCTGGTCTCCTCAACATCACCTTTATTTCCCTGCTTCAGCTGAGGAAGCCCAGCCGAGACAGAGATGTTTGGGAAAGCATTTTCACATAGGAAAGAGTTTTACATGTGAAATGGAGCAATTTAGAATCACAGAAATTATTATAAGGTTGGAAAAAACCTCTAAGATCATCGAGTCCAACAATTGACTCAGCACCACCTCCATGTTTACCAGTAAACCATGTCCTCAAGTGCCACATCCACATGTTTTTGGAACACTTCCAGGGATGGTGATTCTATCACTTCCCTGGGAAGCCTGTTCCAATGTTTACCCACCCTCTCCATGGAGAAATTCTTCATAATATCCAGTCTAAACCTCCCCCCGCTCCCTGTCATCCTGACACTTGTTTCCTGTGAGAGAAGAGTGACACCCACCTGGATACAACCTCCTTTCAAAGTAGTCATGGGAAGCAATAAGATCTCCCCTGAGACTCCTTTTCTCCAGGAGAAGAACCACCCCCATCTCCCTCAGCTGCTCCTGGTGTGCTCCAGACTCTTCCCAAGCTCCACTGTTCTTCTCTGGACAGGCTCCAGCCCCTCGGTGTCTTTCTTGTAGGGAGAACCCCAAAACTGAATACTGGATTTAAGGTGCAGCCTGATCAGTGCCAAGCACAGGGGAAAAACTGTGGGAGTGAGAAAGATGCAAAACCAACCCTAACCCCCTAATTCAGAGTATAAGCACATATTTTTTGTCTATTTTGTTGTCATATTTTCAAACTTCCAATAATTGAATATCATCAGGGTAGGGCGGATGTTATTTCTTATGTCTGGCTTTTCACATCAATTCTTAGATTTTAACCTTTAAAAATGGTGTTGGCTTTGATTCACTTTTGAGAAAGGAGAAAATTTCTGAGGTAATGGTGGATCTGTTTGCTCTGGCCATTTCACCCAGAACAGCTCCAGCCCCTTGAAAGCAGTCAGGGGCTTGATCTTGCAGTTCAAACCTGCAGGTGGCACAGCTTGAAGAAATGTTTTGTGAGCTTATGTTGCTTATTGCAGCACAGTGTTCGGCAGAGATGATGGGTGAATGTGATGATTGCCACGATTTCTCTTTGCATGTCATTAATGTATTGTTTCTTAAGGTTAATAAAATATGTGGCAAACTTTACAATGAAAAGCTTCAGCATCATAAAGGCCCTTTCCATGAGAGTGGGTACTGTAGGTGCCTATAAATTTGGATGGAAGAAGATGTTGCAAGACAACATGACGCCAAAAATAAAAATACATGCTGAGAATGTAAGGAGTGAAAACTTCCTGAGAAGTGATGAGCCCTGGGGACTAATGATCTTTTTTTGAACATGCAAGAACTGATAAATACGGGACCAAGAGTTTGCTGCATTTGTTCAAGGTCACATGCACATGAGCCACCAGGACATCAGAACAAGCCTCTGCTTCTGGATAAATGGTCCCAAAGCTTCTGCTCCAGCTGGGAGCTGCCTGCTCCATGGTGGTGCAAGTCCACTGCTGAGTGAGTGCGCTCCCTGAATAGTTATTTGCCATTAATGATATCAGCTTGTTTTGATCCCTAATAGCAGCTTAATGAATAATAAGAATTCTAAGAAATATTGGCTGTGATCCTTGTCTCCCACAACCCACCAAGAAAAAAGGAATTTACAGCATGCAAAAGGTGGACATTTCATTTCAGTAGCTGAATAACTTCACAATGGTAAGGAAGGAAAAAATAAGGCTTTTTTGTTGTTATTGCACTGAAACCTGTTGACAGAATTAGAGAGCTTTATTCAAGGACATTCTGATAGTTGGAAGTCATTTGGAGAGGAAGGGAGTGGAAAGAAAGGGGAAGAAGTGGGAAGACTGCACTTCCTAAATAAAGACAGATGGTGCCTGTGGTTTCTCTCGTAGGTGTGTTCTTGCTTCCTTGGGTGCATTTGCAACTGAACACAGTTTGGTCACCATCTGACATGTTTATAAAAAACTGCTTCTTGGATTGGTGAGCCTGCTGATTTCTCTTGGTTTTCTTAAAGATTTCAGAACTACTGAGTAATAAAAGAATATGAAAAAAAAAATCCAGAATCCATGTGAAGAGTATGGTTTGTTTCTGCAATTTTATTTTCTAAGACTCAATAAACACCTCTCCAACAACCCCACAATCCCACCTTTGTCTCCCATACAGGACTGTGTTATATTCCCCATTTATAGCTCAGTTTATTCTCTTGTTCCACACAGGAAAGCCCAAAACATGCAAAAGCTGCCTGGCACCACAGTTTATCCCATTTGTAGCAGCTGGAAAGCACAAAGATCCAGAGAGGTGAGTGTTAACAAGTAACTAGACAGAATGTGAGACACAGCTATGGTTATTTCTTGAAAAAAAATGCATGAAGATGTGGGGGGTTTACAGCAGCAAAATGATCAAAACCACATGACAGCTTCTGCTTACAGGTATTCCTGTCATGTCACTCTTCTCTTTGTACCAAGTGCCGTCATTCCCTGGAAATAGTTGTGTCTGATAAAGATTAAAAGAAAGGATTTAAGGCTCAGAGTGTGTGTGCATACCCATCCTGTCCTGTTCCTGTCTGATCATCCAAAGAGAAAAGTCCCAGCTGCAATTTTTGCAACACTTCTTTTGTGCTGTGTTGTGTTCCCGAGCCCTTCATTTCCTTGGGTTTAGCCCATCTCTGTAGTATGGGATGACATTACACTTGTTTCTCCCCTTTAAACTTCCAGTTTTGATTCATAAGTTGTTTTATCAGGCTGACAGGTGATCTGAATTCCTTCAAAACAAACATCCAGCAAATTAATTTTCTCTCTTTCTCTACCCATTCCTGCAGAACAGTGGGAAAAAAAATAAAATAAATAAATACAGAAGATAACAAATCTACACAGGTTTGTAGTTCTGCCCATACCCCAGAGGAGGCTGGAGCCAGGTGGGGTCAGAGTCTTCTCCCAGGCAAGCAGAGTCAGAACAAGAAGATATAACCTTGAGCTGTGCCAGGAGAGGCTCAGGGTGGGCAGCAGCAGGAATTTGCCCATGGAAAGGGAGCTCAGGCCTTGGCAGGGGCTGCCCAGGGAGCTTTGCAGTGCCCATCCCTGGAGGTGTCACCTGGACGTGGCACTCAGGGCTCTGCGCTGGGGACAAGGTGAGCATCAGTGAAAGGCTGGACTCAATGATCTTGGAAATTTCTTCCAACTCAAAGGGTTCTGTGAATCTGTGAAGGAATATCAGAAGTTCCTTGGACCATGGTTAAACAAACCCTTAATTTCTCACTGACAATGGGCCTGGGAGGTCGGATGTTCATAATCCTGTATGTGCAGTGCAAGCTGAGACAGTCAGCTCAAAATTATGGGAATTACGTGGTCAGTGGGTACAGTCACCCCAAAACAGACGAACCACTTGGTCCAGAAAGGCTCATTCTTAATCCCATTGCTGCTGGAGGGCATCAGGACAAGAGAAGGTCTGGAGGAATTCCCATCACTTGAATTTGTCTGTCAGTGGGAGCAGCCCCACTCACCCAAGACCTCAGGGAAGCTGATCTGTACATTTTCATATAGGAGCAGTAGAGAAAGGATCATATTGTCCAGCTTTCCCTCCACAGAGATTACTGACCCAGACAGTGCATCCAATCCCTCACCCCCAGGGACTTCACAGTATTTCTGAATTTATCCCCAATCCTGGCCTCAAATATATTTACTTCATTTCTAACACTATAATCAAGGCTTTTCTTTAATTGTGTATGCCCAGCAAACTAGACTAGAAATCTGACAAAAGACTACAAAATACCATCCAAAGAAGAATAATCAGATAATTTAAAAAAAATCCCTCCACTGAGATTAAACATGAAAAGAAATAAAGTATTGCAATGTCCACTGCACTATCTATACTGCAGTAAATTTAATTTATTTTATCCTGCTTTATACCATCAGTGTTCTGCAGGCTGCAGAGTTTTGTTCTGAAAACACAGAACAGCACATTCCAAGTTGCAAATGAAAGGCAGAAAACCAGAGCTTTTAGCATCAAAGAACATCGTACTGGAGGCCCTTGAGAAAGTCCAGGGAAATTATTTAGGATTAACATACAACTATATTAACTGGATGCTTCTGCTAAATTGATTAGCAGTGGAATTAGCTACATTAGCCTTTCCCAACTTTAGGTTTCAGGTTGAGCCAAGAGATGGATTTGGGCAATCCATGTGTCTCAGAGCTGTTGCTGCTGCCTGCAGGAGCTGTCACCACACCAGTCACACATTTTTTTTATAAAAGTCATTTTTTTTATTAAAAAATATCTCTGTACAGATAGAGGGGATAGAAGTGCTGGGCTTGATTCAGACCTAGACAAAGGAGAGGGTAAAAATCACCTCTTGCTCGTGTTGGCCGTGGCTGTGTCTGCCAGCGGTGGGGAATATTTGATAACTGCACAGGAGACAGCTGTGATTTCCTGCCCTGCCATCATTTCAGCAGTGACTCACTGGGGATTGTGTGCTGCTGAATGCAGCCCCTGAATGATGAACTCATTCCCTGTCCCTCTCTCAGAAAGGAGCATTGTCCAGTGTAAAATGCACCCAGCTGCACAGCCAGAGCTGCAGCCAGTGCTGACATTTCCACTTGCACGTGCTCCTCCTCGGCACGGTGCTGTCCACCTGCTTGGAGCTCAGATCCTCCAGGCAGCTCATCCCGAGCTCATCCTGCTGATGAACAGTGCTAAATATTTTTATTTATGGTGATAAACATATCCTCACAAAACTGGTGACTATTAGAAGTTTCCTCACTGAATGAAGCAGGTAAAAATGCATGAATTGACAGGGATAAATCTGAGTTTATCACATCAAACAGTGATTCAAAGACACAAAGCTTCGTGCAGGGATGTGGTGCATAGGCAGGAGAGAGCAGCTTTGCTTTCCAGAAACCCTCAGTGGCCTGCTGTAAGAAGCTAAATAAAAACTAAATAACTAAATAACTCCTTGGAGCTCTCTTGGGCTAACTTCCACTGAGAATCACCAGAATCACAGGATGGGTGGTGAGGGACCACAGTGGGTCACCAGGTCCCACCTCCCCGCTCCAGCAGAGTCATCCCAGAGCACATGGCACAGATAGCTCTGGAATATCTACAGTGAGGGACACTCCACACCCTCGTTGGACAATCTGTCAGTGAATCTGGACAGGAAACTGGAAATGTAAAGGCATGGACAGAGCCTTAAACCACAGCAGTCAGAGCTGTGAGGTTTTCCTCTCTCACTCCAAATCACAATCCTAATGCCATTCGTGTCTCACAAAATGTTTACTACAAAATGTTCATTGTCTTTTGAAGAACCCCGCTGTCTTTTTTGGAGAAAGAAAACTCAGATAACTCCTCAGCCCAGGTATTCCCTACAGCAGCACTTTGCTCACACTGCTAAATCAAAGAGTATTCTAATGCAAAATAGCTCTGTGCTGCACATTAGCTTCATAAGAAACATCACATGAACTTGGAGCTCAGGCCAGTAATCATGAAGCTGAGATATAAAACATATTTTACAATATTGTTCAAACATAATAAATACCTCAGGCAAGTTTCTCAAAGCTGTCAATTGACTGAGAAATGCTGTCCCATCAGAGGCTGCTGAACACGTTACCCCTGCTGTCCTTACACGTTGGGAACAGTTCCTGCTCCTCAGACTCAGAGCCACAGGAAAGCTACATCCACAAACTGGGTAACACCATCCATCCCCATCCCACCTTGACAATTTCAATGATGCTTTCCAGGAAATTCTGGGAAATAGAAGGCAATCTCTGTCTCTCACACACTACACCAAAAAAAAACTCCAGTAGCAACAGAGTGAGAAGATTAGTAAAGCTGTCTTAAAAGGAAAATCGTGACAAAATCTTAGCTGTGCTGCTGCTACTTCTGTTTCACATAGATACGTGTCCAGTTTGGCTGGAATAATCTTAAAGAGAATTAGAATACATTACAGCTGTAGAAAATAGCTCATGAGGATTGCAGATCAAAAAGCTGGCAGTGACAGGGGGAGGCAGGCATGTCCCTCCATGTCCCCCACTGCCATGCAGCAGCACAGCTCCTCTCAGCATCGCTCAGCACCTGCAGCACTTTGACTCCTGGTGTCAGGCTGGATTGTCTGGATGGCTGTCACTAGGCATGGTGGTGCTGCTTGGTGGCTGCTTTTGAAATGGTGAGTGGAGGAAGCCACCACCAACTGCCACAGGAGTTATCAATCCTGTCCCCAGATTGCTCAGCACAACTCTCTTGCAAGCACAATGCCTGCAGTGGTGCAGATAGAGGAGAAGACTATAATCTGTTATCATGAATTTTAATGCAATGCTTTATATTTATACCCAAGCTATAGGCCATAAAACTGAAATGAATTTCTAATGCTGTAAGTATTATTTGCTGTTTTCCATTCTGGTTGCCATTTCACTCAGATTTTCTTTAATAATGCATTTTATAGGCCTGTACCTCTGCAACTCTCCTCTGCCAGCTGAACTCTTCTGTTAGCAGTAGCAATGCTTCTCAAAGCCCTGTAATTTGAAGTGACCTTGGGACTACCCTTTTCCCTCTTCTTCTCAGGCTGGTAAAAATCACAGCATTAAACTGAAAGTAGCCCCAAATTTCCCCTTTTGTTAATTTATCTCAGATCCTCCCAGCATTTTTGAAAGTCCCAATTTTTGATGTTTAATTTGTTCCATGTTTGGCCGCCCCTCTGAAAATCAAAAATGAGCAAAACACCCCTTCCCAAGCAGCAGCCAGGAGCATTAACAGGCACCTGCACACCAATGAGAAGAGTCTCAGCACCAAATCTCCCCATCAGCAGAACCATCACCTCACATCCCTCCAATCTCTGCCACCGAGGGGAGGTGAGGCTGCTAAAGGTTGCAGAGACAGGCAGGTTTCCTGGAAGCAGCCTGCTGCTGGCTCCTGCCTCGTGCCTGCCACGCTGATAACCCCTGCCAAGAGTCACTTCCCTGCCTGCCTCCCCAGGCAGGTACACTTCCAGCTCATGGAATGCAGCCTCTTGCATGGTAAGAGCAACAAGCCCCCTGTGCCATCCTCTTGACCTCTTCCTGGACTTCAATTAAACCCTAGAATTGTTCTTCCTTGTAGTTTCATCCCCTACACTGGGGAAGTGTTCTCTCCTCATCCTCCCCCTCCATCTCCTCCCTCTTCACAGCAGCAGAGCAGTTTGTCAGGAGGGAAAAGTTCTCCCAGCCCCAGATGCCTCACCCTGCTTACACCCTTGAGGGTGAGGCCACACTCATGTCACAAAGGAGTGGGAAATCCTTTTGGCCAGGTGGGCCTTGCAGCTGCTTTTCCACCTCAGTTAATTACTTTTTAACACATTCCCTTTGAGGTCAGGTGCTGCCTTCACTTTTCCAAGCAGCACACGGACAAATGCTTGTTCGGGTTTGTATCTCACACACAGGCAAACCAACACTTATTTCTCTTCAAGAGAAATATACCTCATTTGGCCTGTTTCATCATAAAGGAATGGAGAAAAAGACACCAGAATAAATGACTGAAATCTGTTTTGATAGGGTATAAATCCCTGTCAATCAAAGCCAGTTTGGATGGGGCATTAAGCAACCTGGTTAATGGAAGGTTCCCTGCCCGTGGCAGGCATTGGAATGAGATGATCTTTAAGGCCCTTTCCAAACCAAACCATTTTTGATTCCCTGCTTCTGTGAATTTAAGAAAGGTCCCTGTTTGCTCAGTGGTGACTCAGCAAGCAGCCTCACCTTCCTGGCTTGACCTCACACAATACTAAACACAAATAAGCAGTTTTAAAGCTAAACATTAAGCAAACACACAGAGAACTTCATGAAACATTTCTAAGGCTGGTCTCAGAGCTTTGAAAACATGAGTTTTAAGGCATAATTTACTGTCCACTGTCACAATAAAACAAAAACCACAGATTAAAGCAAAATATGTTTGTGAATCTACAAAACATGGAAATAACGCACATGGAAAATGGAAATCATCCTAACCATCTGGAGCATAAGCATTTGCCATGAATGTTGGCAAATACTGTAGCTAGTTAGAATTTTGTCACTGGTTCCAGCAAGGCCAGGATAGCCACATGTGTTTGGAAATGGAATCACTGCTCTAGGTAAGTAGAACTCATTTCCAGCAATTACAAAAGGTAGGGGTGTGCAGCTGCCTGGGTGATTTTATTTTTTTTGCATGCTAGACAGTAGGAAAAGGAGAATTAAAAGATATTCTTCCCTTAGTGTCCTCTTTAATTACCTTGGATAATTCTAAAACTTCTGCCAGAAAATTATAATCATGTGCTATATACTATATATGTCTGAGCAAGCCAGATCATGAGTTGAAAGTTTGGAACTCACCACTTAAAAATATTATTTTGTACCTTTCATGCAAAAATCTGCATTTAATGCAAACACCCCATAAAATCTCATATTCATGCATGTGTGGGCAGCACAAGCTGGTGCAATTTTCCCTCCTCCTGGTCTGCCAGCGGGAATGACCATAATTTAACAAAGATTGGGAGAGTTAACAGGGTATTATGTAGGCTCAAATCTCATGGACTTCACAAGTTTTTTCTGGGTTGCAGGTGGTTTTTCTCCAAATTTCCTCCTAATCCATCCAAAAATTGTCAAAGTATCTCAAAGGTTTCCTTCTCCTCATTCCCTTAACTCTTGGACCAACAGGTAGTTGGCCTCCTAAGGCTACATGGAAGGCAAATAATTAGTATGGTGGAATAAAGCAGCTGAAAAATCTAAACCTGCTTATTCCTGCACCCTGCAGGAGAATTTCCTACCAGGTGGGAAGGAGGCAGCATGGAATCTGGGTGTGTCCTCAGGCCAGCCTGGTTTGGACACTCACTGCAAGGTTCAGCATCAAGAAGGAGTTCATTTAGTCTCTGTCCCCACAGATGCCCCTTCTAGGGCCTGCCTCCCATTTCCAGCTGCTGGCAGGTGTTTTGGATGCTCTGGAGAGTCTCAAATGGCATTTCCTGCCTGTGGTTAGGTGACACCATCCCTGATTCACTCCATGACCAGACTTGTCCACACAAAGGGTGCAGGAGGGACTTTTCTCCAGCCCCTTTTGCAACTGCTGGACCAGAAGGAAATCAACATCACAAAATCCTGGAATCATAAAATAGTTTGGGTTGGAAGGGACCTTAAAGATCATCCAGTTCCAGCCTCCTGCCACGGGCAGGGACATCTTCCACGAGACCAGGCTGCTCAAAGCAGCCATCCAGCCTGGCTTTGAGCACTTCCAGGGATGGGGCATCCCTAAATCATCTGGGAAACCTGTGACAGTGTTTGACCATCCTCTTAGTGAAAAATGAGAGGCATAGAATTACTTTAAAGAGTCTCTCTACTGGCCAGACACCAAAAAAAACCCACAGCACTAAGTTAAATACTACCTTGGAGCTTCCACTCTGAAATCATTTCATTAAAAGCAGCCTGAGTGTTTACAATTAAGGAGAATTACAGTGATGCAAAGACAGGTGAGTGCTCAAATACAACCGCAGAGTTTGAGCACCACAAGGTCTTTTCAATACGTGCTGTAAGTGGTAGAGACAGCCCAAAATCACACTGCGGCACGGAGGGAACAGAGGGCGGCACATCCAGGGAACATTCCCGTGGTGGAGCTCGAAATCCAGGGAGACCGAAAGGGAACGGGAGAAGAGCCTGTGGGAGGGATGCAGCAGGGAGAAGGGGCTGAGGAGCACCCAGAGCAGGGGTGTGAGAGCAGGGAGGTGATGAAGGAAGGGACACCCTCCCTCTCCGTGCAGCTGCTCCCAGGCACAGCCGGGCTCCTGCTGCAGCCCAGCAGCTCCACACCATCCCTGCTGCTCCCAGGCACAGCCGGGGCTCCTGCTGCAGCCCAGCACCTCCACACCATCCCTGCTGCTCCCAGGCACAGCCGGGGCTCCTGCTGCAGCCCAGCACCTCCACATCATCCCTGCTGCTCCCAGGCACAGCCGGGGCTCCTGCTGCAGCCCAGCAGCTCCAAACCATCCCTGCTGCTCCCAGGCACAGCCGGGGCTCCTGCTGCAGCCCAGCAGCTCCACACAATCCCTGGGATTGCTGCAATTGTGCGCTGCTCCCAGGCAGCGCTCAGGTGATGAGAACCTGCAAGGGGGGAGCGCACGGACAGAGGCAGCTGGGGCTTCAGGGAGGGATTTGGGATTCGGAATGGACGCGGCAGGTAGGAAAACATCCTATCATTGCTAACAGCCCTAAGGAAAACATCCCCACCATGCTACCATTCCTGCTGGCAGGAATCCCGAAGTGCAGAAATGCACTCTGCGTTTAGGGAGGAGAGGGGCAGAGAGGATTTTGCGTTGCACTGAGAGGACTTGGAGGGAGGGGAGGGCAGATCGTGGAAGCTCCATCGTGCAGGGAAAATCCAAGCACAGGGTCAGCAGCAAGGCACAGGGAAAGAGAGGAAGGGTCAGCTGTCAGAGGTGGGGGTGAGGAGAGAGGAACAGCGTGAATTCTTGTACAGAGTTGTAATAATCAAAACATTGGCAGGGCCTTAACTAGGCAGCCCTGCTGGATGCCCAGATAATACAGCTGATTTTAATTGCTGATGTGTGCATTTTATGTCATTTGCCTGATGCACAGCCCTTTTATGACCGTGGAGTTTGACCACAAATCAACAGTCAGTCATAAAGCATCACACAAACAACCTCCTCCCCAAACAGGCTGTGTTATTTTTATTGATATTCAATATTCAGATTTTAATGGAGATAGATGGATAGGCATAAGGACAGGAGCAAGATGGGGCACAGAGAAACGGATTTGAAATGAACAGGTTGACAAAACATAAAGGCAGGAGGCAAGAGACAGATGAATAGCCAGGTAGGTGCCTGCCACCAAGGTAGGCAGATATCATCTGGAGGCAGACTGCTTGGGAAAGGCCGACAGATGACAAAACTGTCAGGCAACAGAGAAATATGACTATGAAATAGGAAAAGAAGGACCAAAGAGAGTGAAACCAAAAATAATCTCATACCCAAATCCCATTATCCCACCTTCCCCCTTCCTCTACCCCACCACTCTGCTCCTGCCCCCCAGTCCTCATTTCCAAGGTTTGATTTTGGGTCCAGCAGGCTGCATACTGTCAGATGTGGCATTGTTAGCTGGAGGTCTAGGAGGATGCCTATTGCTTCTCTCCCACCTGCTGTTCATTTCATAAACTGCAATCAGCACACAGCCAGTCCACACCTCTCTTGTTTATTAGCTGGGACGGCAGGAGATGTCATTAGACCTTTAAAGCACTGGACCAAATGCCACTCATCCCAAATCAGTGCCTGAGCCAGTGGCTGAGCCAGGAGCAGCACCCACCCCCCATTAGCCCACAGACCTCACAGACAGGCTTCATTCTCAACCTTTGAATTACATTGCTTGGAATTCTTCCACATAGCCTTGAATTTCTATTCCCATACTCACTCTTGATTCACTTGTTATTTGTGTATGCTCCTCCAGGATGCTGTTAGAGACACCAAAAGCAGCACCCACTTGTCAGGGGCAGGAACAAATCATTCTTGCATGGTCAGCTATTTACTTCTTGTATTTGTAGTATGACACAGCAAATGGATTTCAGCTGCAGAGCTGCAGGGCCCAGCCCAGGGAGCAGCTGGAGCTGCTGGAGAGAGCCCAGAGGAGGCTCCAGGATGAGCAGAGGGATGGAGCAGCTCTGCTGGCAGGAAAGGCTGGCCCAGCTGCCATTGTTCAGCCTGGCCAGGAGAAGCTTTGGGCTGAGCTCAGGGTGGCCTTGCAGGGCCTGAAGGAGCCCCAGGAAAGCTGGAGAGAGACAATTGCCAAGGGCTGCAGGGATAGGATGAGGGGACATGGCTTCACACTGAAAGAGAGTAGATTTACATTAATTATCATGAAAAAATCTTCCCTGTGAGGGTGGTGAGGCCCTAGCACAGGGTGCCCAGATAAGCTGTGGGTGCCCCATCCCTGAAAATGTTCAAGGCCAGACTGGATGGGGCTCTGAACACCCTGGTCTAGTGGAAGGTGTCCCTGCCCATGGCAGGGGGGTGGAACTGAATAATCTTTAAGATCCCTTCCAACACAAACCATGCTGTGATTCCATGATTCTTTTATTTATTCCCCCTTTATCTGTCACTCCAGGCCCTTGTAAGGAGCCTCTCTACATCTTTCTTGTGGGCTCCTTTCTCTGGCCACACTAGTCTCCAGGACATGCAGGTAGATCAGCTCCTGTTTAAAGAAAAGGGTACTACTGACTAGAAATTCCAGAAAATTCCTTGTTACTTCCCTGTGTAGGATTCCAGTCAAGGGACAAAGACTGTGTCTCAAACCTTCATGACAGAAGGCCAATAAAATCTTTTGCCCATTTTAGATGTGGGATCATTTGCCAATTGAATATTTCACTCCCTGCAGATATAAAAAGCAGATCTAGGAAGTGAACATGTTTACAGCAGAAATGATACTTTCATTTTCTCTTACTTAGAGGGGCTCCAGGAGATGAGGAAAAGGTCATTTAGAGGACCTTCCTTTCTGTTGGCAAAGCATTCCATAAAAAACTCAGAGATGGAGATAACAGCTGAGTGAAGCTCCTGAAGAGTCTGTCTGAAGTGTTAAAAACTAATTTGGAGCACCCAGGAGTTTGCAACCTGGTCACCCTGTGACAGCTTGCACTCTCCAAGAGCTTGTGCACAGAAATTACCTCCCCAAGCCAAACCTGCACTGAAGGTCACCTCTGAGGGACAGCAAAGCTGTCACCCGTGGAAGTTTGGAGAAATTCTCCTCAGGAAAAATAATATAGGGAGAAGGGGTGAAGCTGCCCTGCTCACAGGGCACTCTGCTCCCCAGCTGAGCTTGGAAACTGTGAGTGAGGAATGTTCCTGAAGGGTTGGAAACCTGGTCTGCAGCAAATGCCCTGCAAATCCGGTCCCCAGACAGGGATGCTGAGCCCATGCAGGGAGTACACAGGGATGACAGGTAAGGATCTGAGGTGAGAGGAAAAAAGAACTGAGGACAAAACAAGTCAAAGTCAAAAAGCTGGCTGCCTAACTCTTTTCATGTAAAGTTTTTCAGGGGAAAAAAAAATTAAAAAAGAAAAAGCTAAACAGAACCACATCTGCCTGAGTAGGGGAAGTTCAGAAGGGAAAAGAAAGGCTCCTCAGTTTGAGATTTTCTCCCATTTTATTTCTGCTCTGACTCTGATGACCCAGCCTCTTGGTTGCCAAAGCTGAAAATAATTTGGGAATGGAGACTTTGTAGAATGTTGCTCTCCAATACAAAATCTTTGCCTTCATCTTCGTTCATCCTGGCTGAAGAGACAGCTTTCATTTTTTAAAACAAAAACTGTTTCCAGGAAATAGTGTCAGTTCTTTTGTAAAGGCCAGTCCTCCATCGCTGTGGGCCCTGTGTCCCACCAGGACCAGGGACACCTGGGGAGATCAAACCCAAAGGGCTCCCTTTTAAAGCTCCCTTTTCCAGATGGATGTTCCAGACAGCTCCACAAAGGCAGCCAGAGCCCAGCACTGTGCTGAGCACACACCCCAGCTCTGCACAGCCCACAAGGAGCAGCTCCAGGGACAGCTCCTCACTGCAGTGACTGAAGCAGCTGTGGGAACCTCAGCCAGTCCCCTGCTGCCTCAGTTTCTCTGAGCCCCTGTTCAAACCCCCTTCCCAGGATCACACCTCCAGGGGTGGGTCTGTTCGAGCCAGACACAGAAATTACTCATGAGCTGCACCCTCAAGAATTAGGACCAGATCCAAGATGATCTGAGGCAGGGCCCAGACATGGGGGGGTGAAAATGTGACAGTTTTGGAGCCAAGCAGATGAAGACAAGCAGCAATCAGTCCCAGCTGTAGTGCTGCCATGCTCCAAGCTGGATAACAAGGCCATTCCTTGCTGTGAAATGCTTCTCACTGCATTCAGGAGGAGGGTCTGACAGTGAGCAGGGAGATGCCATTCACAGCTCCCTGGCTTTTTAATATTACATGTGCATAGCTGGAGCTAGTAAGTCTTCCCCTGACACTCGCCCCAAGGTGCAGACAGCTCTGAGGAGCAGACTGAGCACACAAAATAAGGCAGCAGATATATGTTGTCATTACCTTTAGGAGTGAGTTACTACTGCTGTTTGTTATTTGCATAACAAGTGCCAAAAGCCCCAGCTACCTACATCTGACTTGACTGACTAATCTATGCCTGTAATATCGCATGGTATTCATGAAATAAATAAAATACAGTTATAGTTACACTCCACAGCAATATGGTTTTTCTTGAGCACACTCATAAGGGTTGCTATTCAGTTGAGGTTCTCTGCAGCAATCATTTTTTGCAAACTCATGGTGCCTTCCAGGAAAAATCCCAGAGCAATTTTCTATTTTTGAGAGCTAGAGAAGAAGTCTGCAGAGGGTGAGATGCAGAGGGCTGCTAGACCAGAATCCAGAAGTGCCATCAGCAGAAAGGAGATTGGAATTTGAGAATGACAGATATTTTCATATTTTTTCTCTACTGACAGCTCTAGATTCCACCCTGAATGCAGAGAAAATAAAAAAAAAATAAAAAAAAAAAAAAAGTGGGGTCTTTAGATCAGGGCCAAAGGACCTTGAGGTGGGAGACAGAGCTGGAAAACTTCCCAGGAGGGTTTGTGCTGCAAAAGAGATGAGGGTCTGACCTGCTCCTCTTTGAAAACACTGTGAGGACTGAGTGAACCACTGCTGCCCAAAGAAAGGGATTGTTTAACCTGCAGATAACTTGTTTCCAAATGGTGCATTTCTTCTTTCCCCCACATGCAGCAGAAAAGGGAATTTCTCCCCAGAGATCATTTTCCTAAGGCAGGTGACTGATGGGTGCCCATGTAACTTGCTGTGGTGGAGCCCTGCAGTCAGGCTATGGCTGTAACACAGAATTTCAGTGTTCTGAGGTAACCCACATAGAAATGTCCAGGGATGTGAGCTGGGGGGGATTAAAGTTCAAGTAGTAATATTTTGGGGGCTTTATTAAAGCTGCAATAATAATAAAGAAAATTCATGGCAGATGGTTAATATTCTGCTAGGCAGTCTAATGCTAACCACTAAGAGGAAAAAAAATCAGAGATATATTGGGCTTATTCCTCAGAGCATGATAAGAGAAAAAGTGGTGGTTTAGGCTTACAAAACTTTCACAAAGAGCTTGGAGAGAACACATGTGGATGGTTACACCTATGGATGTGTGTGTCCTTTGGACTGGGAAGAAGAATGAGCAATGAAAATCCCATTCTTAATCTTCCTTTCCAATAGGAAACCCTTACTTTCCTGGCCTGTATCTTTATACCAACAAAACCAGGCCCAATTAGAGAGAACCATGGTATCTTTCTCCAGGGGGTGCTTCTATCATGAAGGTATCTATTACACTTTCACTCTCTCACTGCCCTCACTGGAGTCAACAGCAATTTTTCATCAGGAATTTCCTTCAACCTTCATTAGGGTATTGCAAGAGATGCTTGTGCACATGAACTTTTTTTTTTTAAAGCAAGCTTCCTGTGAAGGCTCATCATTCCTAGAGGACCACATCTATGTGGATTTCTGCTATCAAAACACTGAGACAACTATTGCTGATAGCAGGATGTTGCATGAAATTCAACTGAGATGTTCTGGACATCAGCTTTGCTTCCACAACTCTTGCAATAATAGGGAAAAACTTAAAAAAAATATATTAGGATGGGAACTTTTCTGCAGTCTTCCACAACTTTGCTTTTCCAATCTTATTCTCCATTGTCAATCTGGCTCCTACAGAGAAGTCTTGATATTTATGTCTTGTATCTACCAACAGTAGTGCTGATTACATTGTTAATATTTAAATTCATAATAATAGGGAGGTATAATTGTAATTTAATATAATTGTAATAAGATTTAAGGGGTTGGTATAATTGTAATTTATATTTCCATATTTACAGCAAGGCTCAGCATAAACATGTTCTAAGGGACCCTATGGCGATAAAAGTCCAAATTCAGCCAGAGCTGCTTCTGCTTTTCTAACATGCAGTTCCTAATGGAAATTCTAATTCACAGTATGATCAATTCCTATTAAAAACATGCTAGCCAAAACCAGGAAAAATAGCTTCATTTTAGGCACTAGGCAAACACTATAACTCTCACTTTCCTCTCATGCCTCCAGACTGTGTGTCTCCAACCCTTAGAACTGAAAATAGCAGAAATATTCTTTAATCATCAGAACATGGTTCCAAAGAAGTTCTTTCCACATTGGAAATTGTGGTACATTCCACTTTCAGTCATGAGACAAGTTAATTAGACAGATACAAGAAGCTACACAGTATTTTTAAAGTAGCTCCACTGGAAATGGTGGTAATTGCACAGTCATTGAAGTAAAAAGGCCCTAAATAGAAAAACACAGCTCAAATTATACATGTACATGTAGATACTTTAACCTCGGCTTCTTTTTTTATTAAGTTCAAAATTCTGAGTCCCCACCTACCCTCTGTGAGTGTTTCTGGGCAATTCATGGCTGATACTGAATAATTGTGTCGTTTTTGTGAGACTCTCTGAAAGCTGTTGGATGCCTATGGGCTTTGCTGGGTTGGAGCTACAGCAAGTGACAGATTGCATGGCTGAGCCCTTGGCCATTTCACCTCCACTCTATGATACCTCTCCATTAAACCTCATTTCTGCTGGAGGACAGGAGCAAAAGGAAAAAAAAAAAAAACACATTGGAGGGACAGCTCATGTGCAAGGTGCTTTCTTGCTCAGAGTTCCAAATTTAGAGTGCAGTTTTCTTTATGTCTTGGGACAGAAAGTTTAAGTTTCTGGCCCTGTCGTCATTTATGCCAATATAATGTCTACTAACTTTGCCAGAGTTAACTCCAGTGCAAATGCCATGAGAAGGAAGCTCTAGAGCTTTATTTGTTTCTAATGAGCAATGTGTGTATGCTTGAAAATAAACTAAAGCACGTTCTGAAATACCAAGGAGCCCTTTTTGAATACAAAATCCACCTCTTGCCAGAGAGAGAGAAAGCAGATCACTGACACCAGGAGCACACACACACCTCCTCTCCCTCTCAGGACTGAAAGGGAGCAGCAGCAGGAGAGTGGAGTCAGTGGCTGTCACTTGTCCCATCCACAAGGAAGCCAAAATATCCAGTGGCAAAGGCTTGGACTGTCCCCTCATGATGGTCTCCATCAAGAGTCTTTTCTTCAGTGCCAGAAGGAAAATCCTGAATCCCCTTGAGGAAATTGGGTTGTGAAAAGTGGATGGAGACTGCTACAGTCATTGGATAAAATGGAAAAGCGTGGAAAAGCTTCAGGAGGGAGTGGCACTCCGTGTCCCAGATATGCCATGCAAGCAGGGGACAGTTTGACTCCTCACATGCAGTCAGGAGGAGAAAAAAAACCTGAAATCCTTCAGTCTCAGACATGCATTCATGTATTTCGCCCCCACCCCCCATAGAGATTTCATTGTGTGACTCATGAAACATGTCATTTTAAATCCTTAGAGGATAAGTTGTCAGAATACATTGTGCTTTAAAGCCTTTCTTTGGTCTCTCATTTAAATCTTTGAAAGACTTTGTAAGTTGGTTTTTGGGTTGGTTTTTTTTTTTGCGTTCACTTTGGTTTTAGTATTGTAGAGATGAATGTGCCTTCTCTCTTGCGAGTTGAGCACTTAAAATATTCTGGGTAAGTGAAATGTGAGGCATGAATTGTGGAAATGACAATCCTTATGGCCCTCTATATGCAGAGCAGCTCCAAGGCTCCAGAGCCTTCCACCTTCTCCTTTGGTGGTTCCAGCTTAACACCACACTGGCAATAAAAGGTAAATGAGTTCCTGCAGCAGAGTAAGTACCAAGAATATGAAGCTTTTGTGAACGTGGATGCTGCTCTTACCATTATGGGCAATTAGAGGGCTTGGAAAGTGTGTTGCCTGACTTTCTGTTGCTTGGTAACTGTGCACCTAATTCTTTCTCTAAGAGGTCACAGAAATGTCAGAAAATCCATTTTGTTAGGGCAGGGTGGGGGGTGGAGAGACAAATGCCCCCATCAGAACAGCAGCCTATGGATTTGTTAAAAGAACTTCATGTTTTCCCATTAGCAGATAGGAAATACAGAATTATTTTGATTATTTTCCTAGCACGGCAAAATTGCAATTTCTGAGCGTCGCCAACGGTGTAACACGCTAACTGTGCCAAAAAGCTTGGGAATTGCAAACACACTGATGGAATTTGGCATGATACAGGTCAATAGAACTCCTGGATACACTGACAAATAGCCATTATTGGCCTGATGCAGAGCCTGGCGGAGTCAATGGAAAAACACACTGAAACAGCAAGAGTGCTGTGAAAGTGATAAGGAATTTCTGAGATTGGAAGCTTTGAAAACATTGCCTGGCACAGGGTAAAAAAAAAATTATGAACTTGGAAGGAAGCTAATGAGACAGAAGATAAAATTTTCTTCTCCAAAGAGCTACAAGTTGCAGCTTCTGCAGCCCCTGAAATACTAAACTACTGTCACAGAGAGTGAACAAATTAAGTGGTGTCTGTGAGGGAAGATCTTAGCTATTTTTACCTGCATTTTAAGGAACAGGACTTTGGAAGTACATCTCATCCTCAGCAAATGTCCAGATCTTTCTACTTTGAGACAGGTTTAGTAACACACATTCCATGTTATACACTATTCCCACAAATGAATACTGTCAAAAAAAAAACTCTCTACTTCCCTTCACCTTGAGCAGCGTGCTCAAGTTTGCAAAATGCAGTTTAGATTAAATGAATGCCCCCGAGATTGAGTGAATGCATTTCAAGAGGGGCACAATATGCAGGTGTCCACCACTGACCATCAATCATTTTTGTGCAGAGCTGAAGGTTTCCTGCAGTTGTCACTCTATAATCACCCCACAAGAATTTGCAGGCATTTTCTAAGAGCATGTTTAGGAAGGAAGAGGGCAGACAACGCATTCTGCACTGAAGAAACTGTGTCCTTTTAATTATAAAAATAAAGGACATTTTCATGTTGAAACAGCTGTTTTGTGAAATAACACAACTACACCACCCTTGGGCCCCTCCATGGGACAATCTTGCTGTGGGAAATGTGGAAAACCAAAACTCAGGGTCACAGCCTACCTGTGGCCACAAATTTTCTGCACAATATTAGATGAATTGAACTCAGGCCACCACCTAGTGAGGGCAGATGTATCAATGGAAAACTAGAACTCGATTTTTCCTTGTGATCTTCCACTGGGAGGATTTTTTCAGCTTAGAATGATCAAAAGGATGTGAGTGCCTACATATCCATTACTGGCAGTAAATGATTCTGTAATATAAATCACTATCACTGAAGTAAAAAATCACAGATCACTAAAATAAGTAGGTCTTTAAAGTAAGGGGAAGAAGAAAATGCAATCAAGCTCCAATAATGTCTGTTGTTCTGGAAGTACTTAGGTATATTTCAGTCACCACATTTTCATCATAAACTTTGAGATAAATGCATGAAATCACATGGCTGGGATGCTCTCATTTGTTTATATACAGACAGAGTAAATGTGCCTGAAGAACTCATACAAATAAAGATTTCACCCATGTCCAAAAGTAGCACAGGCTACTCTAAGAAACAAATATCAGCAAAACCCAGCAAATCTTTGTGAAGATGCTTGTACCATTATTCTGGTCCATGGACTGAGACGGATTTTGATGCACTTTAATGCATAATTAAATTCTACTGTGTTAAGTATGTTTCTTCTGACATGTTTTCCTGAAGATGCCATAGAAGATGGAAAAATGTATTATACAACCCCTTAAAAAATGTAAGCTTACAGCAAAAACTCCTGAAATACTTTTGAGGCAATCAGAGTTCTGTGAAATTCAGGTGGGAAAAATAGACTCTAGAAAAAACAAAGAAGTCAAAAATTGAATAAGTAAAAAACCAAGAAAACAGTAATGGTGCAATAAATGAATAGTTTTTTCAGTATTGACTGTGAAAGCAAATTTAACAATGGCTGAGAATGAGCCTTGCCAGCTACATCCAGAACCATGCAGGTCATGAATTTGTTGTCTCTTTAACCTCCCCATATTTTCCTGTGGATGGTTTAAACGGTCTGCAAAGTTTATAAATGTAGGGAAATGGCCACTGGCATTTTCAGCAGCACAAAAACTGCAGACAAACACACACAGCCACACACCCACACATTTTCTGTAAATAATCTGTCATCTTCAAGTTCAATGTCTGAATTTTGCTGCTCCACTCACTGTGTTACTGGAACCAGAGAAATGATTCAGGCAAGAAATGCTCCACAGGCTTAAACTCACCTGGCCAGGGCCAGTGCCTTGAGTTCATGATGTCAAAGGGTCTGGTGTTTTTCTTGGATGGAGAAAACAAAGAATTTAGCTTCTGAGGAACAGCTTCCCTGACATGTCCCTCACTAAAGTGGTCTGACACATACCTGAACTCCATGCATGCTGTTATTTTTCCATTTCAGGCCCTTGAAGTTGCTCTAGTTTCATGATAAGAGCTTGGGCCAAAATGGGTGGAAAGTGGCTTAGGAAAGTGGAAAATGCCCTGGGGGTGCCGGTGCCAGGGGCTGGACACGAGCCCAGGGGTGCCCAGGTGGGCAAGAGGCCCCTGGCCCCTGGCCTGGGTGAGGAATTGTGTGTCCAGCAGGAGCAGGGCAGGGATTGTCCCTCTGTGCTGGCTGGAGGGGCTGAGGGAGCTGGGAAAGGGGCTCAGCCTGGAGCAAAGGAGGCTCAGGGGGCCCTTGTGGCTCTGCACAAGTCCCTGGCAGGAGGGGACAGCCGGGGGGGTCGGGCTCTGCTGCCAGGGAACAGGGACAGGAGGAGAGCTCAGGCCTCAGGCTGGGCCAGGGGAGGCTACAGGAGGAGAGCTCAGGCCTCAGGCTGGGCCAGGGGAGGCTCAGGGTGGGCAGCAGCAGGAATTTGCCCATGGAAAGGGAGCTCAGGCCTTGGCAGGGGCTGCCCAGGGAGCTTTGCAGTGCCCATCCCTGGAGGTGTCACCTGGACGTGGCACTCAGGGCTCTGGGCTGGGGACAAGGTGGGGACAGGTTACAGATTGGACTCCATGGGCTGGGAGGGTTTCCCAAACTCAATGATTCTGTGATTCCATGAACCTGTAAGTGTTCCAAGGCCAGCAGCTCAAGGAGGTGTTTGTGCAGGCCCTTGGCACTGAGGCAAACACGATGTCCATGCCTGGGAAGGAAGGATGGGACAGAAACCTCAGGCACAGCGTGGGTGAGTACACAGGTGGGCAGAGACTGCTGCAGGTCACACCAAAACCAAAGGGACTCTTTCCAATTGCTTCCACCAAACCTTGAGTCCATGTCCAGGTCTCTTCCATCTTCACTTTTCCCAGGATTAAAGATGCACTAGGAGAGGAGGTAAAATGTAGTTAAACTGGAAAGGGGAAGCATTACCTGTGACTGTCTTCCCACACCTAACCTTGTGCACCCCATCCATGTCACTGTTATTAATTTCACATCTAAAGAAATTCTGAGGATGTTCTTGGTATATCTGTGTTTATATTCAAAGTGAACAAGTAAATAGTGCTTCTTTAATTGTCCTTATGCAGCTAGCATAACTAAACATGGTGTTTGAGCAAAACCCTCTCTAAAGGCATAAGTCTGGCAGACCACCTTACCATGTCTTTATATTAAGGGCTGAATCTAATACATCTGACATTTCAAAATTCAGTGTCTCATAAATATCTCTCAATAAATCCTTTCAAGTGTCAAAGCCCATTCCTAACAAAATCACAATTCTCTTGAGTTGACACGCAAGTTAATTTTCTTTTGGAGGAAAAAATATATTTCTGTTTGTCCTAAAGAAAATCAGTGAAATTGAATTTTTCACTAGATTAGCTGTTAAAAAAGAAAACAAAAAACAAACAAAATAAAAACAACAAAGTTAAAAAAAAGGAAAAAAATAAAAAAACTAAAAACCCCAGCCTTGTGGAGTTTTAATAATGACTGGAAGGATGTCCTTAGAAAAGCACACAAGCCAACAGGACAAATATGAAAACTGTATTAGTTAGAATGGATATCTCTCTGTACTGGGCACATCTCACTGATGTTGCTATTCCAACCAGCAGTATAATCATTTTCCCCTCCCAAGTACAAAACAAGTGACACACTTTTCACTGAAATACAGCAACACTTTTGTCAATCTCTTACAACTTTGCACTCGCATTTTTCAAAGACTTGCAGAGGACAGAAAGTTCTTCCAGTCAATGAAGAGGCACAACTTCCTCACTCAGCATCACGCACACCCCCACAGCATCTCACGAGGCTCCCGTGGGAGGGACGCACGCTGGCAGCCGACCACAGCCGGTCCACGTGGGCAGCAGCCTGAGAGGAGCTCCTTTAATGTGTCTCCACATCTCCTGAAGTGATCTAAACCCACAGCCTCCCTCCTTCCTTCCTCTGCAGGACAGCTCTGCTGTGACCCTTCCCTCTCCCACTGTTTCTGCAACATCATCTCTTGCTCCAGACAGAACCATGGAATGGCTTGAATCGGGAGGAAACCTAAAGATGATCTTCAAACACCCCTGACGTGACCAGGGAACCTTCCACTAGACCAGTTTGCTCAGAGCCCCATCCAGCCTGCTCTTGAGCACCCAATTTTTCCTTCTTTCTCCTTCTTAAAGGTGTGTGTGGATTCAGTTCTCAGGTAAAACATTTTTGAAAATAACTTTTGCAAGGGATGTTGGTCGCATTGCTTTGCAGTAAGATAAAGCATACTGTGCCATGTTTATGACCCTACAACCTCTGGTTACTTTTCCTGATGCTCTGCCTTCACTGCACCTTAGCTGCTGCTTTTAGCTCTTCTGTAAAAGCATTTGAGTAGTCCCACTGGAAAACCTACAGCTTGATCTTGTGAAAGGAGGAAAACACATCGCACTCTCCTCCTGGTCTGATGTCCAGCACACTCTGTGGCACAGGCAGAAATCTTGAGGGAGGATTGTGTTATCCATCTCAACAGGCTCTCCTAGTGCCCATTCTCTCCAAATGGCTGGTAAAAATCACTCTGTATAAAGCCATTATTAGAGGCCAAAGGAATGCCACAAGGTACAATATTTTAATTGTGGAAAACCAGGAATGGAGTCCATCAAGAACATGCCCTAGAAGCAGGTCTGAGTGAACACACTGACAGAAGGACTGTGCAAATCTGAGACAGAGATCAAATGAAGGCTCATCTGTTGAGTAAGGATAGGGGGAGAAGATACACCACTAGCTGCCATGAGATTTCTCCAGTGTGTTATTCTTTTTAAGTAGAAACATGTGGTGGAAGATTAAGCAGCATCTTTTTAATCTCCGATTGTCCAGCTCCCCCTGCTGTAATTACATATTGGACACAAATGGCAACAGATGTTCAGCGTCTAAGCTAAGAATTATATACTTACTCAATATCCCAGTGATTCAAAACACTGACTGGGAGGCTGGAATTTAAATTTTCATCCAGTGGCAAATGAAAGAGTTCCTAGAACACCATGAGGCACAGAGAATATTAATGCAGACTTGAGGATGCACCCTTAATGGAAGGAGACAAACCCACTGAATGCCAGCTAGAGTGGTTTTAATTACAGCAATTTCTCTGTAAATTATTTTAACCCGTCCTCATCCCTGAAAAGCTGAGCCTCCATTGTTATTTTTCACATAATCAAATCTCTGTGCAGCTACATAGAAGGTTCTTCCTAATCATTTCATCGTCCATCAAATGGCCAGACTAATTTCCCCATATAAAACCTAATAAGAAGAGATCTATCAGTCGATATTTTATCTTGTTTATTTTCCAAGATACACACTTGTCCATTATCCAGCTACATGCAAGCTCTTTGCCTGATTTGCTGAGAGTTTTAAACAAGTGGCTATTACTTCTTTTCATCAGACTTGCCTCCCCTTGAAATATCACAGTGCTAGGAAAGACGATGCTTTAAATTGGAGATATGCCTTACCCAACACAGACGTGAATCATCTTCCCTAAAATTTAAAGGTATCAAAATAAGAGAGAGGATGCAGTTCCAGGGGGACTCAGGCATGTGAACTTCCACAGATTGCATCTCACTCCAACCAGTTTCTCATTTCCTGAATCAACAGACTTGCTCCATTTTCTCTCAAACATCCATATTTTGGGTACCAGTCGAAAGCCCATAATCTGATTCCTCCCACTGCAATGGCTCAGGCAGGAGTGCAGATTTGAATGTTCTGAGCACTCCAAGGTGCAGATGCACACCAAGAACACGTGTCTGAGTGTGACATAAATCCCTTTACTCATATGCACATCACAGCCGAGGGCAGGCACTTGTTTACCAAAACATTTTCTGACAGAAAACTGAAAACACTCTTAAGTCCATTAGTTTCACTGACCATTATGAAAATGTTGACTTTTAAAAGTGCATTTTATTACATATGATTTCATTTTTCTTGCAAGATCACAGGCTGGGATGCAAACCAATGTGCTGTTTGCTGCCAGATGGCGTGTTGGAAGGGTACAAACTTATTTCACACAGAGTGCTATGTGGCATGAGAATGCTGTTCTTACACTTCTAAATAGTCATGTGTCTTTGAATGGTTTAGATCCCCAGTATTCTTTCAGCAAGCTCATAAGCTCTTCTCATTTTAGCTAAAGCCTTGTGAAGTTAATAGATAAATATCAGAGAACCATTGGTGAAATTTTTATGGTTAACTAACCTGCCCCCTGTCCCTTAAATTTTCTAGATGCAGAGCTCCAAAGAGTCAGCAGGGCAGCAGATCCAGGCACTGGGCTGATGTGCACAGGACCAGAAAAAGCCACCATTGCCAGGTATTAAAGCAGCTGAGAAAATGATGAATTAACCATAATCCATAATTCTGATAAAGGAAATAACCTCCATGTGCCTTCAGCCTGCATTGATGGTCCTCTTCAAAGAGAGAGGGGACAACTCAGTGTTCCACCAGTCTGTAACCCTGATTTCTCCTGGGAAAGTGCTGCTAATATCCTTATTATATGTTCCTTATCTGGAGCATCAGGGGCTCCAGAGAGACCATCTGTGTGTTTTACCTGAACTATCAGAATGAAGATAAAAATCTTCAAAACCCTTGGGGAAGAACATTCCATGTGCCAACAGGGAAGGTCTACATCCACAGCCATCCTACTGCCGGGCAAAATAGCTTTAATTTGCACCAGCAAATCCTGTGCAGCAATCCTGCACATTCCAATTTTCGACATATTTGCTTTAGGAAAAGGAGCTGGAAAAACCTCTCTGCCTCTTTCCCTCGGCAAAGCAGTCTGCACCCGCTGCTAAAAATTGTATCGGTATCAATCTCCTCAGCATCACAAACACACCCACATGCGTCTGAATCCTGAAACGCTTATTTTGCAAAGAATGTGCCAAAAGATTTACTTACTCTTTAGAACTGCTTAATGATGTTGTGGGGATCAAAGGAGCAAGCATTTTCATGACAAAAGGAATTTGTACTCCAGGCTCCACAGCACAGACAGTGATTAGTGAGTCATACATAAGAAGTGTCTCGCTTTTCTCTTTTAAAGAGCTGTTGTAGCATTTACCTAAACATTAAGGTGCTGAATCAGTACTTTCACAGGTCTTCCCAGCGATTGCCTGAACCCCTCACCTTTACCTGAAAATATCCTGGTGATGGTTCCTCGTCTGAAAAATGTGTTCAGCTCCCTTACTTGGCTGTTAGCAGACATCAAGGATGCATCCAGGATTTCCTGGGGGGCTTAGAAACAACCACTGCATCTGAAGGAGATTTTAAAATATTAGTTCTGAATGTGCTTTTATTTTAAAATAATTTTTTTTAAAAATTGGAAAGTGTCTCATAGTGGAGCTCAGCTAACCCAAAGAAACATTTTTATTCTATTACTTAATCTTTTTTAAATAATAATATTAATTACCCAGAGCTGAAACATCAACTGTCATTGTGATACAACCTCCATCCTTCTCCTGAGGTTACTTCTCTCTCCTTCCATCATCTTGTTGCACTCCTTCCTAAAAAACACTCTTTTGCTCTCCTCAATAATTGCAGATAATAATGATGGTGGTGATGATGATGATGATGATGATGATGATGATGATGATCCTTCCTCCACCCTCACTGCTTTCCCTGCCCCTTTTCCTGGCCAGTGTCCCTGCAGTGTCGCTCCCTCTGCAGCTTTGTCACATTCGTGGCACCCACATCATTCACCCCATGGTGGCACAGGTTTGCTCTAGGAAACTGGGAGTGCAAGGGAGGAGAAAATTATTTTCTTCTTTAAATTGGCCAGAATAAATGGTTGGTTTGTGGATTTTTCTGGATGCAGTTTAACACCCAGGAAACTTTTTGGCAAGTTGAATTTCTTTTCATCCCATGCTGTCTCTCCTTGCTCAACAAGGAAAGGTTTCGGTGCTGAAAATGGAAAGATTTGCAGAAAAGACTTGCCTATAATTTGAGTTCTAGAACAAACCTACAGCTCCTTGAAGGAAATTGAAAACAGCAGGAAAACAAGTTGTATTCTCACAAAAAAAATCATTTTATGAAGAAAAAAAAAATTACTGTCTAAGCTGGGATCACTTTTTATTTTTTATCTGCTAAGACTTCTATTCCTCTTTTTACAGATCTGCCACTAAAGATTCATTCTTTCATTAGCAATTCTCTTCAAGTGGTTCATTAGCAATCTCCCTACATTTTTGTTGGTTTCCCTTAGTACGTCCCAACAGGGGGGACATTCAGGTATCAGATGTGACACTGTAGTGGCCCCAGTGGGTGACATGTCCTCTTCTGCTTCCTGTGGCTTAACTCCCTCATGCATGACAACCCCTGGGTAAAAGACTTCTCTGCTTTCTTTGGGGCTTGCCATTCTTATAACCCCTGCTCTGCCAAATGGGGAAATTCAAACAGAAAACACTGAAGAGTTCAATATTGAAGGGAAAAAAAACCACTGTTCAAAAGAAACCCTCACTGCAGCGAGAGCATTTTGCATGATTCATGGGCAGCACGGTACCTGAAATATTTCTGTGGTGCCTTTCCCTCCAAGAGCAGTGTTGGGGTTGCAAGAGAACATGCCAAAGTACTCACAGTATTTCTGCACAGCTCCTTGAATAGATGCTGCTAAATGTATCTGAAGGAAAAAAAAATCAGAAAGCTGCGCTGAACTCCTGTGTCAAATATGGCCAAAACCTTGACATTTTCTCTTGTCTGGCTGCTTAGTGCTAGGAGGGGAGGAAACACAGTTATTCTGCCATATTAATCAGTTAATATCCTGACAAAGTAGATCTCAAAGATGTTAACTCAGGACCCCTAGCCAAATAAGCATCTCCCCAAAATTAGGAATATTCAGATGAAAACTCCAGATTTGGGCAGAGCAGAGAGGAAAGGCTGCAATACCAGGATTCAGATTAGCTTGGAAGCCTGGCATAGGAAGCAGATTGCTCTGCTGGAGCTGATGTTTGGCTTTCTGAACAAACAGGTCAGTCCTGTGTAAAGGTGCACACAGCTAAGGCAAGGATAACTCGCAGGATCCCACGTGCCTTTAGCTGAAAAACAGGGAGATTCTTCTGACATGGCTACAAGGTCAATACTCCCTGATTCCAAACAGGAATTTCAGAGCCAGTCAATAAAATTCATGTTCCTGGCTCCATGTCTAAGCTCCTAAGTAGAAATGCTCTGAGTGAAGAGCACCTGCAAATTTGATTTATGCTCACAGCAGCCACGGGAATTCTGAACATTTGGAACATCAAGTCATTTGACATCACTAGCTTTTGACAGACTGAAGCATTTAATACCTCAAATTCTGTATTTTTCATTATCTTGACTAATATTTGAGAGCTGCACCTTCCCCTCTGCTGAGGTGAATTGCACAGACCTCACAGGGTTCATCACCTCCAAGTTGTCACCATCCCTTTGTGGAGGTGCTGACATTGGAGCAGATGGCATTCCCGGGGTGATCTCACTAATAATCACAAGTCCTGCCCCCTGCCTCCTCCTCTCATTGCTGTTCAGCAATGCCTCTGCACCACAGCTCATGCTTGATTGATGACCTGCTCCTGCCTCTGCCTCCTTCCCAGAGCTGCTGCCTTGGGAATGCTGTCCCATCCTACCATCCTGCTTTTGTCCCTGGACATGTGCCCTGGATGTCACATTTGTAAAATCCGTCTTGCTCAGGTGAATGCTGCTCCTCAAGAGACTGAGACAAGGCTGTATCATAACCAGCTCTTTTTTCTGTTTATTTATGGCTGTGTCCTCACCTGGGGTTTATTGTTATTAGCTCTGAAGATGCTTAACTGACCAAAACAAGAGCAGATTCCTGGAGAAACCTGATGTTAACAGCCTTACCACCTGCATTCACTCCCATGTTCCAAGAACAAGGACAACTTTAACCCACCTTTGTGGGTTTGCTGCCTTTTATTTTTTCTTTTATCAAAGAGGCCCACAGGACCTTTCAAATACCTCTCAGAAATCAGAGTAAATCACATCAACAGTGACTTCTTGCTTTATTAAAAACTATGAACTTGGAGAATACTTATTCTGCCTGGAGGGAACGTTGGATGAGACAGCACTACACAACATTTTAATGTTTGCCTTACTCAAGGTGAGGCAAAAGATTTTCTGGGAATCTTCCTGGAATTCATATCAAATGAGCCAGTTTAAAGTTTCTGGGCTTTAACCTATTAAAGTTTCTAAAAATTAACATATCATTAGCTTCTTCCAGTACTTTGCAACTTTCTTGCTAGAAGTCTGCAGTGAATGTTATCAAAAGTCTCAGGCAGTTCTTGTTTTGCCAACAAACTAAAAAAGACTCACACACATTTTCAGCTCTTTCCTTCTCTTGTCATTAATTTGTCTGGTTTGGGTTTTTTTCCACATGAACAGGTATTGAAAAGCTGTTCTCCTTAAATCCCTTCTCCATGCCAACCTTTTTTTCCTTTTCTGGCTTCTCCTCCAGTCTGTGCTCTTTCCACTCTGAGTTTTATTTATGCAGATGTCTTAGGGTTGGGTTTAGGTCTTTATCCCTCTGATAATTCTTTTACCAGAAAGAGCCTGATGAGATCCAAGGCCCTCCTGTTTCAGCCTCTGGGTTCCTACAGTGGTCAGCATCAGAGGCAGATATTGGCCATTTTCCTGCCCAAGTAAACTCTTTCTGATTTCTGATGCTTAAAGGGAGTTTTAAACTCCATCCTTCCTCCTTTCTTCTTTGCCAGAATCATATTTTTAAAGCAACACAACCAGAGGCAAGATAATGAGAGTAAAATCCAATCACCTGTTTTTCACGGGGATCAACTGTGAATCTTCTGAGCCAAGACTTTGGCAGAGAAATTGGCAGTTTCCATAATGGAACTGTGAATCAAAACACACAGCAAGGGATTATTATTGAGCTCCCATCCAATAAACTGGAAATGTATTTTTGAACTATTGCTTTTAGTACATATTACTCCACATTCACTACAGTTAAGCAGACAGCACTCCCTGGTTACAAGAGACAATTGGTTATTGCTTTGTGAACTTTCAGTGGTTACTGCAGCCCTTAACCTGTGCAACCCTTAAACTTTCTCAGTGTTTTATATAAAATGAGCACAATCAAAATGAATAAGGTGTCTTATATGGATAATGCAATATGCAGAATGGATATCACGCATTAATGATACCCAGCAATAACATATCATGCTCCTGGAAGCATTCCTATATATTTGTGTCAGCCTCTCTGAGAGAAAGAAGGCAGCACATACCAAATACCAGACATCTCTAATTAATCCTGACAGAAGGTGTGACACCAAATTAATTGTTCTAAGTGCACTAGGAAAAAAAAAATGGAATAGATATTGTGAGATTGCACAACAATTTCATGTGAATTTCTGAGTACCTTGCTTCATGCAGGAAGGGAACACACCCCCCTGGGACCTCGAGAAATCACAAAGACCTGGGAGAAAACCAGATCACAGAGCTGAAATGGTGCATTGGGCCACTGGTTCCCTCTTTGATAGGGGTTTGTTGTCAATGTCAGAGGTATTGGGGGACCCAGCATTTCAGCTTTCAGCTTGCCCTGGTCAGCCTGGGGCTTTTCCATCATGCCTCAAGTCCAGGAGGCAAGGAGGAGAGGCTGAGAGAATTGGTATTGTCCAGCCTGGAAAAGAGAAGCTTTGGGGTGGCCTCATTGTGGCCTTTTAGTCCCTGAAGGGCACCTGCAGTAAAGATGGAGAGAGGATATTTACAGTGGCCTGGAGTGATGGGACAAGGGGGAATGGCTTCAAACTGACAGAGAGCAGGGTTAGATGGGATATTAGGAAAAAAACCTTGACTGTGAGGGTTGTGAGGCAGAGGTTACCCAGAGAAGCTGTGGCTGCCCCACCCCTGGAAGTGCCCAAGGCCAGGTTGGATGGAGCTCTGCTTCACCTGGTCCAGTGGAAGGTGTCCCTGCCTATGGCATGTCTGCGTGATGTTCTGTGTCCATTCCAACCCAAACCATTCCAGGATTCCATGACTCCATAACACTACCTTAACTCACTTGTTTTTCCAAAACGATTTCCAGCCTCAAAGTTTGCATGGAAGAGACAAACAAATGTGCTGTGAATAACTCAGAAGCTAGAAGGCAAATGTGAAAGAGTTCTAACTTATTTTCCAAACTCTTCGCATTACTCTTCGATGCCTATTTTAGCCTGACTCATCTTGACTAAAAACTTGGCAATATCAAAGGTTGACAGTAACTCTAAACAACATTTGGGTGAGAAATTAGAAGGCTGGCAGAGGTAACAGGGTTTGCTGATAAAAAAAAAAAAATTAAACAAATAACTCTCCCAGTTTATCTGCAAAGTCATGCACCTGGTGAAATGCCAGGCATGCTGGATGGACTGGCATGAGCTGGAGGAGCACAGAGCAGGGAGGAGAAGCTGCTGGAGCGAGTCCAAGGTCAGGCATCCCTCTGCCATGGCAGCTCACCTGCCACAGCTCCAGGGACCACAGCAGGAAAACTCCAGCACACAAGGAATGGCTGGAGTTATTGTTTATTCCCTGCTCTGGTCCCAGTTCAGGAAAGCTGCTAAGTGCCTTCCCAATTGTTTGCAGGATAAGAAGCAAAAGTGAATTTTTTCAGTGGTCTGTATAAGAAGTCCAGGGAGCAACTTTTAAAGAAAGAAAAATAATTATATTTTCTTCTTGGCTATTAGAGTCTATACTAAAGCATTTGTCTTCTACCATTCATACCTGACTAACTATTTATCTGTGATTTTATTGTCTTTTCAGGTTTTGCATCTTTTTTTAAGGACTCTTCATGTGCTTGTTACAGCAGGAGAAACTGCAGGACACTGGCACTGGAAATCCTCTGAGCTCCAAGGTGACCTTTAGTTTGCTGATGAAGTAACCTCCAGGTGAGAGAAACAACAGGAGAAACCATTCTTATAATAACATGTCTCTTTAAGGAAAAACATAAACATCTGCCATTTCTCAGACAAATGCACATTTAAGGTGTGCCTGACATCTCCCTGCTACATCCCCAGGAATTCACTTACCTTTTGTCACAATTTATCTGCCCAAGCATCAGGCCAGGAAAAAGCCTTGGCATTCTCCAAATTCAGGCTCCCAGAGTCAGAGCAACCCTGATGTCACAGTGAAAGGCAGCCAATGACCAGAGAGCGACCCCAGAAGATGCACCAGAAATCAAACCATCCCAAGAAAACCACCCCAGAGGCAAAAATTTTATGAAGAAAAACAAGGACTGGAAGCATGTGGAACAGGGAGATCAATTAGTTTGCCTTTTTTTTTTTTTTCCCCTCTCCCCCTGCCTGGTGGATTTGCTTTAGTTTTGCATTTGTAATTACTTAAATGCAGTGTTCTTCACAACAGACATAATTCACAGGCCTTTAATGCTGTGCCTTTCAAAACAAACATGAGTCACAGCCCCTAGGTAAACTTCCTGGGCTGGCAGTGAATATCATTATTGTGTGATAGAGTGCAGCAAGCTGTTTGCCAGATTACTCAGTCACCTAAAGCTAGCAAAATGCATTGCCATTTATTTATTATGCTCATGATAATTACAATTATCATCACTGCAGTGCCAATCTGTTTGCTGCAGAATGAAGGCCTCTTCATGATGTCTCCAAGGATTCAGTGTCAGGCCTGAGTAGTTAACCAAATTATGGGGCCTTGCAGGATTATTTTTTTTCTGTAAAATGAGGGCTTTAAGAGGTATCAAACAGCACTCCTGCTTGTTTAACAACAATGTTCAAGAAACCTCTGCTACAAACCCCCCTCCTCTGTACAAAGGACTGTTCTGGTCCTTGCTTTGGGCACTGTCTTCCAAGAAAATACCCAAGCTCATGTTCCAGCTCAATATCAGGTACATAGAACGTAAAAATGAATATATTCTTCCAATGCCCCACAAATATGTCTTTTCCTGCATCTATTAGGATCCCTAGGAATTACATAATGTCTGAGTATGGGAACAAAGTAAACATGAATCTGCCTCTGCCTTTATTTCTAGCCCGTTCCTCAGAATGTCTTGGCACCCAGAAGGAGGAGTCAGAACATGCTGAGACATTAGGCCAGAGAGAGTAGCAAAACCCAGATTGTGAGCAGAGGGGGTGGAAACACAGAGTGTGGGCAGGTGAGAAATGTGAGATCATTTATCCAACCCTGCAGCAGTCTAAAAGAATACTCAGCTTCATATGGTGCTTTAAATCTTCAGAATCCCCGACGAGCATTAGTCAAACTAATGAAATTAGTCATCTAAGGTCATATTCTTTTTATTTTCATTTTATCAAGGGCTTTTGGTGGAGGATTTTGATGAGTTGCATTGATTTAAAGCCCTGCAAATGAGTTCTCTTAAGTTGCCTTGTGTTTCCCTTTCACATACCTGCTGGCAGAGGATCTGCAGGTTGTGTGAACGCTGCCTCCTTGAAGGCTCCTGATGTGATCAGGCTCTGTGTTTCCTGGTAACACATGTTCCAATGTTAGGTGACATTCCTCAGATGAGATGGGACCAGATCTCTGGGATTCACTGCAGCTAATTGGGTTTGGAGAGCTGTCTCGTCACCGCACCCTCACTTTACTGATGTGGAAATATGTTCAGCACAAATGCACTAATCTCTTTCATTTTCATATACAATGAGATGCTGAATTGCAGCACTTAATAAAAAGCACTCTGCTCACCCCCGTGGGAGCTGCAGACGATCATCATTAGCGTACAACCACAGCGATCATCTCACCACGGTGAGCCCTGGAAATTCAAATGGGGATCTCAAACCAAAACAGACTGCAGGCAGCTCTTGGGTTGATTCAGGGCTGTTATTAATCACAGAAACATAGAATATGCTGAGTTGGAAGGGACCCACAAGGATCATGCACAGCATCATCCCCAACAACCCCACGCTGTTCCTGAGAGCCTTGTCCAAACACTTCCTGAACTCCATCACGCTTGGTGCTGTGACCATTCCCTGGGGAGCTGTTCCAGTGCCCAGACACCCTCTGGGGGAAGAATCTTCCCCTAATACCCAACCTAAACCTCCCCTGACACAGCTCCAGCCATTCCCTTGGGTCCTGACCCTGCTGACAAAGATATTTAATGTTAATTATGAGCCACTAAGATACGTGGAGCAAAGAGAACATTTGGAACCTCTTTGGACACAGAGCACTAGCAGATGTCTATCTCTGCAGAACAGCAGAATAAATCAGAGGTCACCCTACTTCTAATCACACCCAGGAACTTTTGGATAGGCATTTGTTATGATTTTGCAGTGAGAGGGAACATGAGGGGAGAAAATCAAGTCCTGGACGTTCACCTTGTCAAAGCTCCCAAAAGGATGAATGAGAAAGGTTTGCAGTGAGTGACCCTTATTGCACGGCAGCAATTTAGGCAAAAATTATCAGGAGCTGAAACTGTTCATCCTTCATTCTGCTACCATGCATAATGGACCAATTAAGATATATCATGAGCTGCTCACTGATGTCAGACAGAAGTCACAGGAACCCAAAAGATGGGAACTAAATCAGATTGCCAAGGACAAGTATAAAAGGAAAACATAAGTACATAAGGATAAAGGAGAAAGCCATAATTAGGAGACATAGAGGGTAACAAGAAACATTCCATAAATACACTAATAGAGAGTGAGAAAAGCTTTGTTCACTATAAACAAGGAGAGTGTTACTCTGCTATTTAACAGGAAGAAAAGGTGACTGTCAGAAGACAGTCAGGAAGACCACAATGGTAAATGCCCCTTTTTCATCACACCTTCCCTAGAAAAATGGGAACAAACATTTTTACTTCAAGTCAATTTGTTTTTTAACTATGAAAGGTTAAAGATCTTTTGAATTTAGAAGAGACAGACAAGAAATGTGGAGAGAGACTGTTTTTCAGAACCTGTAGAGACAGGACAAGGGGCAATAGCTTCAAGCAGAAAGGGAGCAGGGTTAGATTGGACATTATGAAAAATTCTATACTGGCAGGGTGGGCAGGCCCTGGCACAGGGTGCCCAGAGCAGCTGGGGCTGCCCCTGGATCCCTGGCAGTGCCCAAGGCCAGGCTGGACATTGGGAGCTCCTGGGACAGTGGGAGGTGTCCCTGCCATGGCAGGGCTGGCACTGGGTGATCTTTGAGGTCACTTCCAAGCCAAACCATTCTGTGATGCTCTGTCCTCTCTTTTGACTTTAATAAGATTTTTTTTTTGATGTAACATTTACACAAGCACGTTGCAAAACCCAGTCTAGGAGGAACTGTCTATGTAGACATAACCTAGATTCAGTCCAGTCCTGTGCTCTCATTCAGAGCTACGACCACGGAATGAAGCTGGAAGAAACTAGAGGCACGTGGGAATAGAAGGGAAAATGATGTTTGCAAACTAGCAAAATAGGGGGGGGGGAATGAAGTTCAATAAATGCAATTGCAATATCCTGCACTGAACAGACAGTGCAAATACTGGATGTGGAGAAGCAGGTTAGGTAACAGCTCTGCCAAGATGGGTGTAGGTGTTACAGTCAATGACAAACCCAGCATGAGTCAGCAGTGTCACACTGTTGTGAAAATGGCAAGTGTCACACCGAGATACAGACACAAAAATAATGTTTCTGAGACATGAATCAGTCCTTCTGTTCTGCCCAGCACTGGCAAGAACACAGCTGGGCTGGACACTGCATTCCAGGAATGTGTGGAGTAAAAGAAGATAGTCCAAAGGGGAGGAAACGTTGAAAGAACTGAGATATGCAGAGGAAAATGTACCAGGTAGCAATCTTCAGATAGAAAGCTGTCTTACAGAGGAAGGAAATAACCTGTTCCTTGTGGAAATAGTAGCTAGGAGAGAAGGTTTAATTCACAGCAAGAAAGATTAAAACATTAAGAAAAATATTTTACTGGAAAACCTGGTGAAGTAGCACAGTCGAATTCCTGCTGCAGCCATCTCTCCATCACTGGAGGTCTAAGATATGTTAGAGAAATGTGTCAGAAATCATCAAGGTCTGTTTGATCCTCTTCAGTGGAGTGGACTAGCTGAGCTCTGTGCCCTACACTTAACACTTCTGTCATTTATAAGCTGCCCACAGCAGATGAACCCTGATCCTAATGAGTCACCTTGCTCCAGACATGCTGCCCATCACTCCACACCTCACCATCAACGTTCTTCTGAACACAAATAAATTCTCCAATCCAGCTCCTTCCTCTAAATAATCAACATTGTTGATTTTTAATTTGGAGAGTTTTTTAAATGACTTCTCTTTTCATCATTGGCAAAATTCTATCTTGTGTTTAAACCAGACTTGTTTCGGGAAATAAATAATTATTTAATAAATAATTGTTAATAAATAATTAATGAATTAATTATTAATAAATATTAATAAATAATCTCTTAATAAATAATCCTGTTTAAAATGTAATCTAAACAGAAGCAATATTTTACTAAAACTTTTTAGCTCTTTTCAGAACTAGTACTTTCTGTTATTTTCAGAGACACTACAAAGTTTAAAACTTACTAGTAAGTAATGTTATTAGCAAAAAAATAAATGCTGTTTCACTTCATTCCAAACTGGATTTATCTGTAAGCAACCCATCCCAATCAAACCAGAGAACCAAGTTACTTTACATCACATGCAAGTCCTCTCACAATGCTGACCCTCCCATTCCTGTGGGAAAAGTATGAATTCCTATAACCAAAACCTGCTCAGTGCCTGCCATCAGGCACCCTCAAATCACTGATCAAAAACTGATGCTGTTCTCATTTTACCAGTGGGGAAATACCAGCAGCCCTGCCTTCATCAAAGATTGAAGTCATTTCTCAAGGTCAAACACTGCCCAGGTCAGGAATTTTGTCCTTGAGCCCCAACTTTTTGTCTGGATCTGGCTCTAACCCTGTTGGTTTGAGGCTCCATATTTTTCTGCATAAGGAGATGCCAAGTGCCCAGTTTTAAACTGAGTTCTGTTTTGTCCATAACTATGGGATCACAGTAACCACCCTCACAGCTATTTATTTTCCAGAATAAACTGTACAGTGTTAACCATTGATGTTTATTGTCATTGATTTAGTAGCTGTCACAGAGTTACAGGAGGAGACAGATTGCTGTTATTTTAGCCTATAAAAGGTCTTATGCCTCTGTCAGCAAACACTTTATTCCTAAAAATAAATAAGTAATCTGAAAGAAAACAAACAAGCTGGAGAAATCCTTTAGACAAAAAAAAACCCAAAAAAAAAACCTAAAAAAAACAACCCACTTTTTTTTTTTGTTTTTCTTATTTTATATCTTTTTTTCATTTATGTTTTAACTGCTGCACTGGCTATTTCTTTCTGGATAACAGAGCTGTGTTCCAGTGCTTTATAGAAACCTGGAGAGCAAGTGAGGACATTCTTCACACCCCACTGGGAATACTTGTACTGGGCATCACTGGCAGGGTTTGGGTAGCAGAGTGACCTGTGTGGGAGGAGGCCATGAACTGCCCTGGGCTGATCACAGCCACATCCAGACAGCTCTGAAACATAAAAACAACCTAAATCTTAAATTTTCAACCAGCCAGAGGAGCACTTGGCTCCTCTGCTCAGACATATTTAAGAAATGGGGGCAAGCACTGAGGGCAGGAGACAAAGGAGATAAAGGCAACTTTTTTGGATGCCAAAGAAAACTGTGAAGAGAAAGGAGAAAAAGGAGATTTGGAGGAATGGAAGGGGCATGTGGAAAATGCTCCTGAGAACAGGGCTGGAGGCACAGTCCTGAAAGGTCCAAAGTACCCAAAGAAGTTTCCCTCTGCCCATCACCTGCCCAAAGGAGTCGGTGGGGACTCACTGTGACAGGGACAAGGAGTGTGGAGAGAAGGAAGAAGGAGGGGAGGTGCCAGACTGAAGCTTATCCTGAGAAAGAGGAGGAAAAGTGTTTTCCTGAGCACTTAATCATTTCTCTCTCCATCTTTTCTCAATGTCTGAATGAGCAATTAGTGGCTTAAATGACTATAAATGAAGTGAAATTCCCTGTGTAGAGGCATTTTGCCTGTGATCCTTCGTGTTTCCTCATTATTCTGAAAAAATTTCCAGATACTTTCACCCAAACAAACCTGCCTTCTGTTTCCTACTTTGTAACTCAGGTTTTAATTCAGCCCTGCTGAATCTGCTACACCATAGTCCAGTTTTAGGCTGTGAATCCAAACACTTGAGAAAAAGTTCAGAGCAGCAGCAAGAAATGCCACTGTGCTGCCACTTAGTTCTTCCAGCTGTGTTCAAAATGACAACAGGCATTCACCTCCCTGTCCCTGCACCTCCAACAAACAAGAAAACTCAGGAGCAGCAGAATCTGCACAGGAATGCCTGCACAGCACAAGCAGAGTAGGAGAGTGTAATCAGTGCTTCCATGAGGCACCAGCAGCATTTAACAAAAATGTAAGGACTTGGCCAGCTCACTTCAATTATCTAATTGTGGGGCTATGTTTCATATATGTTTTAGATTGATTTAATTAGTGTTAATTAACATAACTTTATGTATTATGAGAGACAGCAGATACCCATAAAGATTTTTATACTGAGCCGTATGGCAACCAGCGATGCACCAGCCAAAAAAAATATATAATGAGGCACATAAAAAAAGCCTGCTGCACAGCACTCCTCGGTAATTTTGAACAATGAATGTCAGAGTTTGCACAATACAAGAGATGGCATGCTCTTGCCATACCCAGTCTGGCTGTGGAAGCTCTGGATCAAGCTGTGGATCAAGCTCTGGATGGGATTATGGATTATGAAGACTCCAAGGCTGATCTGGAGGGAACCAGTCCACACCTCTGGATTTTCCCCTTCCCCACAAAGCAGAGGGGATGGAAGTGTTTCCTTGAACAGACTCCAGATGGAAGATCACCCTGAACTCTTCCCCAGGGTCAGGAGACGTGCAGTTGTCTCTCTGTGTTCTCTTTTTGTGAAACCTGGAAGGTTTTGCATTGTTTGCTGTTTGCCAGCTGTTTAAGATGGACCTGCCTGGTCCTTTCTAACCCCAGCTTGCTACAACAAATGGAGCTTGGTGAGAAGGGGGTGAAGAATCTCCACCTCTAACCTGTCACAGGGAGGAGCCTCAAACTGTGTGAGGCTGCAGAACAGCAGCCAAGTTCTAGAAAGCACGAAAAACAAATGGCAAGGAGGGCAATAAAGTTCTCTTGTGTCCCACAGTAAATGTCCAACCACCAACCCCAGGCACAGCCAACAGGAGTCTTGTCCCACAAAGAAAAAAAATAGTATTTTACTAAAAATGTTATTTTTAACATTTTATTCCTTGAATTACGCTGTCATCCACATGGGCAGAATTCAGGAGCCTTCAGGAACTCAGTTTGCCAAGGACAGGACAAGGGGGATGAAAAACAAATAGAAAAATCAAATAAAAAAACAAAACAAGTGATTGCTCAAGATGAACTTCCTCCTTCCTTCTCCCAGCAGCACAGTTCCAGTGTGAAATGAAGGCCTTTGACAGAGCTGTATCTTCATTTTCAGATTAAGGCCCATCTCAGAGATGAGGCAGGGCAAGAGGAAGTTGGAATAACACAGGAAAAACTGGAGAATGTGAGCATTGCAAGGCCAAAAGGTTCCAATTAACTATCACTACAGCTCCAGAGACATAAATTCAGGGTGAGCTGGAGAGATGAAGCAGCAATGGGGCTGCTGGGGTTTTTTTCCCTTCACATTTTGGCCACGGGAATATATAATGAAAAACAGTAAAAACAGAAACCCCACTATGCTCATAAACAAATGTAATCTCCTGCCTGCCACGTGCCCTAATTACTGAACATCCCAACACTCCAGACCCTGCCCCAATTCAAAATCAGACTCGACCTTGGCGTGATTTTAGCATCCTGAACGAGCGCCAGCACAGCCAGAGTCAAAACTGCTCCTCATCCACCCCATGAGCCTGGGGCTGAAGAGATGAATGTGCTTTACAAGACTGCCACGACTATTAAATTCTGGCAGAAAACTGGAATTTGTTTTTCCTTGTGCTGGAGCCTCTTTTTATCTATATGATAGTGACACCCGGTGGCCATGAGCATGAATGGACCTCTGTGAGAGAGCTCGGCTGATCCTGCTTTATTGCAGACAAATCCTGAAGTGTCAACTTGTGAACAGAAAGTGAAAATTATTTATAATTAGACTTTTTCCAACAATTAAAAAAAAAATGGATGTATATTCTTTAGAGAAGTCTAGAGAGGATTTTTTTATCTTTTTTTCTTTTGTGGTAGAATAGGCACAGCTAAAATTTAAATGCACACAGGAGGTGTGGTTGTTAGTCAAATAGAATTTTTTATGATGCTTGCTACTTATTTTTATGAGGAACCAATGCACAAACACATTTTTCCACACAGAGGTTGGTGCTCCCATCTTTGCAAAAAAATAAAACTGGGAACAACCTTAACAAAAGGGATCATTCCTACCTTGCCAGCTTGCTCCGAGGTGCAACCAGAATTGAATTGTTTTTCTTTCATATATTATGCAAAATATAACCACCAAAAAAAAGTACAATATTTTATTTACTGTGGGGCTAGTGAGGCCCTGGCACAGGGTGCCCAGAGCAGCTGGGGCTGCCCCTGGATCCCTGGCAGTGCCCAAGGCCAGGCTGGACATTGGGAGCTCCTGGGACAGTGGGAGGTGGCCCTGCCATGGCAGAGGGGTGGAACTGGATGGGCTTTGAGGTCCTTTCCTACCCAAACCATTCTGTGATTCTGTGATTCTGTTTATTGTCTAAAAGATAAATCATTCAAGTGACAAGGACAAGACTGTAGGATGTGTGTCTGAGCTCTTTATCAGCTGCAGTGGTTGTCTCATTTCCATGACTTGGGATGATGTTGTTCCATTAGAAGTTCAGCAGTGGTCAGAAAGACCAGAACTTGGAGAAGTCAACATTCCAGGGAGAAGGAAATTTCCTGAATTTACAGAGCAAATTCCTGTGTAAATGACCACAACTAAAGTCAAGATCAGAGCTACAACCTCCCCCACACACATCATCAGCATTGGGGACTGAAAGCTCCTGTGTTTGGGGTTGACAGTGGGATTCCCATTTTCAGGATCACAGACACTTCACCACCTCAGACCATAAGAAGAGGATCAGGTTCCTCCCCTCACCTGACATCAGGCCATATTCCTGTGTCCCTGTCAGACACAACATGATTCACACAGATGCAGCTCCAAGTGAGATGAAAGAAGAAGAAGGTTTATTTGTTCTTTCAGTATTTATAGGTTTTTGACAATGACCAGGGATTGGATAGTCAGGTCACCACCTTCCCAACCACACTGGCTGTGAGAGACATCCATCAAAAGGCAGATCCTTAATGGAATGTATAAACACCTATGTTTATAGTTACTTTCCTGGCAAAATGGCTAGAAATTATGAAAACAATTTGGAAAGGCCTGATTGTCAGGGTGACACTCCTGCTGCTCTGGAGGTTTCATCAATGAGAAATTACCAGTGCAGCCTTGTACCATCCCAATTTTCACAAGCTTCTGTATCAACACATTGACCCCTCATTGGGCTTCACCAAAACCTTGCTTCACAAATCACAGCATGTAACAAAATCCTGGGAGATGTTCCATTTCCAGGTGTGGAACCTTGCCTCATGCACAGGACGTTGTGCTCATCAGACAAAGCTGCTGTAAGAAGTTTCATGATGTGAATGAGAGGCTGAGGCAGGAGACCCGACACATCAGCATGCAAGGAGCCTCTGTCTCCCACACCATTTCTCACTGAGAAGGCTTTAAAATGCAAAGTTCCTGGTAACCTTCCTCATTAGTCATTTCCCTGAGTACAACAGCTATCTTTCACATCTGGTTCACTCAGTAATACAAATATCTGTAGACTATGCATGACTGGCAACCCCTTGAAACTTCATCAGCATACTTGGCACAAGCATGGAGAAACTGTCACACTGAAGGGCTCTCATAGATCACAGAGTTACCCCAGCCTAAGTTCAAGCCCAGTTCTCATCAGCTTTCAGCTGCCTTAGCCCTGCAATTTATGACTGTCCTCTCAAAGCAGGCCCCTTTGCTTTGAACATGTTGTGATCTATGGAAGTGGTTAATTATTTACTAATTTCTTTCTCTGCTCAAGAACATTGGTTGCACATATTTTGTAAAACAGAGTTCCAGGCTGTTCTTTTAAAAATGTTGATAACATTATTCAAGGCTGAAGTAAGAGATGACACCACCTCAAATTTAATTTGTTTTTGAATGGCAATGGCACAGTGAGGGGATGTTGTGGCTTTATGTGCTGGCCCCACCCAGGACTGTAAATATCAACCTTTCAGCTTTCAGAAAAACCTGGTGACATCTGGTCTGGCACAGCAGGGAACTTGTAAAGGTGAGCAAGCACAGGAGCAGGACAGTCCTGATCCTCACCCCAGTGAAAACCCTGCAGGATGAGGTGCTGACCACCCTCTGCACAGCCCCAGGGGGATTGGAGGTCACAACAAAGCTCTGCTCTCATAATTGCACTTTTCCAGCAGCTGAAGCAACACAAAAAATCCAGCCCTTATTTGTCCAGTCCTGGCTGAGGGAACCCACCTGGACTTTCCACCTCGTACCTTCTTTTACTTCCATGAGAATGCAGCCAGCTCTGTATTTTAAATACACTAAATATATTTTAGCTTCAATCTAGCCACTGCAGTCTAAGCCCCCAAAAAAATAAAGGGTTTTTTTTCTCATTTTCCTATTTTATATTCCAATAGAAACAAACACTACCAAACTTTTCCCCTGTGTGTGCAGATCTAAGAGGCTGCTGAGCTTTTAGATATCCCCAAGTCCTTTCTGATAAGAAAACTGAGAGTTTAGGCCAGCAGATACAAAATTTTATGCTATTTATAAAGTAATTTTGGTATGCTACTGTGGAAATTGTTGATATGTAAAAGACTGGAGTTGAATATATGCTCTGTCCTCTACAGCTGGAATTCCAAGAGTTCAGTAGTTTCCAGACAAGAAATCTTGGTTATTTCCCCACAATATTAATCTCAAGTTGTTCAGACTTGTTTTAAATGACTTAATGCTGCCACATCCATTGAAGTTCTTTCAATGAAAGACTTCCTTGTTATCTGCCCTTAACCTTCCTCTTCATTTCATACTGTAATATCTAATTACACAATAATTCTCTTCCTAATATTTATGCCGTTTAAAAGAAAACAACATGCTGAAACTGTTGTAGACAAAATAGATAACACAAAGCAATGCATCTCTGATAAGAGGAGACAAATTGTAACAAGAAATTTCAGTTCCCATGACTTTAGAGATGAGATAAAATCCACAAGAGAAAAATCAAGGCTGAATAAAGAATCCACGCAAGGCTGACTGTGCAGAGATGAGATTCCAACCATTTATGCTCTCTGGAATTCTGCCCTGCAGCCCAGATAGGAAACAGATATTAATCTCACACCTTTCTCCCTCTGTCTTTTCCCTGGGGATGCCTCTCTCAGCACCTAAAGCCACAGAAAACTCAGGTTAGATGAGATTTCTGCTCCAGCCCACTCCTCAGGGCATGGCCAACTGCACAGGGAGGTCAGGTTGCTCCAGGAACCCTCCAGAAGGGTTTTGGAAGTGTCCCAGGGTGCAGATACCACAGCCATCTCCAGGCATCTCCTGTTCCACTACTGCACCTCTCCCCTGTAGGGGATATCCCTCCCCAATTGCACCAAAGGCTCGTGAGGTGATAAATCTGCAGGTCATTTATAAACCAAACAGCTACACAATGCTGCAAGAATGACATTTGTAATCCAAAATATCTGGTTTGGTAAGTGGCCAGCTTCAGGTGACTTTCTATTCTTCTCTGTCTCCTGGTGCAACTTGGGAAATTCCATGTAAACAAACCAAAAATCAGCCCAATACTCCTCCCCAGACTTCTTTAGGAGTCCCTCCACAACAAAGAGATGAACATTTATCCACACTCTCCCTAATCCCACGATCATTCACCCAGTCAAAGAGTTTCCAGGTATCCTTTGTGAAGAGAGGATAAGGAAACAAGTTTTGTCTCTCATGAAGAGTGGCAGTGAGATTTAATGTCTTGATTCCCTGCTTGCCTGAAGCTCCAAGCAGTTCCCTGGATTACAACCCCTCGCTGACACAAATATTTTAAGCAAAACAGAAACTTAGAACATCCCAAATGCTCAGTGCATATATCACCAGAATAATAAATAATAAGCAGGGAGACAGCATTGACACTTGGCCTGAGGCTGGCACTGCCAAACGATGTTTAAGAATGTCTCTTTGAATTCTGAAGCACTCTTAGACTCTTTTCTGTTCATGTAGCACCGCTTTGAAGTTCATAAACATTCCAGTGAATAGCTTTTTGATTCATGTGAATGCTTGAAAAATACCTATTCCCTGCAAAATGCCTGCACATAATTGAGTTTTTCAATGCAGCAGCACAAATATTTGCTATTTGGTATTCCACTGTCTAAAAATCTGTTCCCCCAGTCCACGAACAGCTATGTAGCCACACAGCCAGCACTATATCAGAGAGGGCAAGAAGTCAAACTGGATAGTTTGCACATGCAAATTGACAATTGTTTATCTATATTATCTGCTGAACAGATTTGCAGAGTCCAGATACAGTTAATAAATAGTCCATGAATAGCAAGAAGTATTTTCAGAGCACTCAGTATTTTCACTTTTTGGACCATTATTCCTTATTACCTTTTGCTTAAAGATATGAAAACTACCAGATATTTAAATGCAGGGGTTTTTTTTCATGTGCATGGGTGGCCAAGAACAGTGAGAGCCTGCTGTGTTTTCACCTTCAGATTTGTAGTTTGGCACTACAAACCATCACAATGTTGTCTTGAAACAAATACCCCAGCACATTAATTGCCTTACAGAGGATTTGCTGGACATTTACAGTCAGGGAAGTTTTAGTTATTCAAGAGATGGGAGTATTTTGCAACCTTCACACACTTACATAGGCAAAAAGAGAAGAGTTGTGACTCAAGGTGCAGCATTTGTGACAATTCTGAACTTCAGGAAATCCCAAGGAGAAAATGAAACCCAGAACCAGCTCAACATTAGTTTAGCTCTGTGACTGGAAGCACTCCCTGAGAGGTGAATTCTTCATTTCAAACATCAACCCTGCTCCCAGCTGTATTTTTAGCATGGACACCTGATTTTTTGATGTTGTGGAAGGGGAAGAAATAGCACAAGGCAACATGAGGCTTTTCCACTAGGAAAAGCTAACACAATGGCATCTTTTTTTTGGTATTTCTCCCACTCCCTGCCGAGGGAGGAACCAGTGAGATGATGCTGGCACGTGGAACACAACAGGGAGTGGTGTGGTTGTAGATCCAGGTACTTGGAGCTTCCCCAAAACCTCTCCAGCTCCCGCCAGGCTCTGGGTGGAAGTTTGCCAGGCTCTGAGCTCAGAAGGTTCTTGGTGCACTGCAGCTCCCCAGGCACCCTCAGCTCCTACAAGGAAACGAGCCCTTCATCTTCTGCTGCTACACAAAGCACTTGTGGTTTGACTTGTTTGTTATCAATTCACTGCCTTTCATTCCTGTAAGGAAACCTCGAATTCTTTGAAGTGGGGAAGAGTTTCAGAGGACAAAAAAGAGGAAAAAAAAAAAAAAAAAAGATTGTTTCATAATCTTTTAATCTGAGCTCTTTAGCAAGTTATACAAGCACTGTGTTTAAGGATTTTGTGCAGGAGCGTGGCTTCGTCCTGTAGTTCTGGTCCTCCTTCATCAAATTCCTCTGATCTCTCAGATAATTTGATTTTCTCTTGTTTCAAATGACAGAAAAGAGGGACTCAATCAGTAACTGCAGTGATAGGACGAGGAGTAATGGGTTCAAACTGAAAGAAGGGACATTTAGCTTAGATATTAGGGAGAAATTCTTCCCTGTGAAGGTGAGAAGCCCTGGCACAGGTTGCCCAGAGAAGCTGTGGCTGTCCCTGGAACCCTGAGGCCGGGTTGGATGGGGCTTGGATCAACCTGGGATAGTGGAACAACACAGTTTTTGAGGTCCCTTCCAACCCAAACCATTCTAGGGTTCTGTTATTCTAAGACAGGCCTGGCCAACTCTTGTTTGGACCATTGCCTATCAGTAGAAGTAAAACAAAGGAGGCATCAGTCTCACACAGTCCTGTCGCCTTTGTCCTCACACAAAAACCCCAAACACAGCAAATGTCCTGAGTAGGAGGACTAGCCTGTCTCCCACCCCATTACTTTTGTGCAGCCCCCTCCAAAGCGCTCCAGGGATTCCATCACATTGCACCTTAACAAATTCCATGTACCAGCTGAGCCATGGCCATCACACCAGCCTTCCTGTGCTCTGAAACCACACACAAATCCTCAGGGGAAGGATTGAACACTGGCACACTTTCTTCTGCGTTAGATGGAGCTGTAGGGCACGATTGTTTCATCAGAGTGAAGCCTGCCCGAGTTGTTCCCAGTGACATTTTCAGACAGAACACTCTGCACCTCAGCAAAGGCAGTTTGGAGCACTACAAACAGAGCCAATTTGCTGCAATGCAAAGGTATTATTTTCTCAATCACCACGGGCAGTTTGCACTAAAAACCCTCTGAGCACATCCCAACAGAGTGAACCTCAGCGTGTACCTCAGCAAAAGGCACAGAGATGAGCAGAGAAAGTGGCAGTGTGCTCTCAATGCTCATTTTTTTCCCCTTAGTATTCAAATTTAAAGTCTTGTTCGACTCCTCTGTGCTTTACCATGGAGATGGGGTCTGGGAAGGAGGACAGCAAACAGTGGGAGAGCAACTGGTTGTAAATTATACAGAAAAGCTCCCTGAGACCCACGGGAGTGCTGATGGCATTGCAAGGTCCCTGTCTGCCATCTATGCAAATCCACAACAATCAGGGAAAATGGCCTGACTACCAGGAGGAATTCACACACTGAATGCCAGAGCTTGAATCCTGTAAAAAAGGAGGATTAGGCCAACAAAAACCCTCCTGGAATGCAACCAGGAGAAGCCTAAAGTTATGGAGAGGAGAGGAAACAACTCCAGGCATCAGGACACACAGAGAAACAACTGGAAAGGGCTCAGAAGGATTTGGTGGGGATGGTGGGCACCAGGCTGAATAAAAGCCAGAACTGTAATTCAGCAAACTCCTTACCAGGCCACATGTGGAGGGCCAGGACAACATATCCAAGGAAATGACTCTTCCCCTCTGGTCAGCACGGGTGAGATCACACCTGGAACAGCCTGGGGACAGCTGTGGGATCCCAATTCAGCAGGGATCAGACAGGAGAGGGACAGGCAGAGTGCTGCCAGATAGCTCAGGGTGCACAAACACAGGACCTGTGAGGAGAAGCTGAGAGGAGCTGGGCTTTGAGTTCACTGCATGTGAAAATCTGATCTCTGTACCTTCCAGAAGTCTCTTTAAACCAGATCTTTCCCTGATTCTGTGATATGGAAATAATTGTGTCTCTCTGTATGCAGAGACAGTCACCCAGGTGCATTTCAGGAGAGAAAATGAAGAGGAAAAGAGAAAATGAAAAAACCTCTCACCAATCTACAGGTTAATATGTTAACAACGTCCTCAAGATCATAGTTGGGACCTAAAATCCACATAAAGATTTCATGGGTTTGGGATGTGTCTGTGTGAGAAAACAACCAGGAAAATTAGAATCCACTGCTGCTATCACAGTGCCACATTGTGACTTTTGCCCAGAGAGGAAACTCAAACACTTGAACTCAAATATTCCCATGCTACTGCAGGTAGGTGGGAAGCACATTAAAATCTCTTCTTCCCACCCCTAAACTCAAATCATTCCATATAAACTGCTGCCAATTTCTATAATTTATTGATAAAATAAAGCCCAGGTGTAAGTTTGCATGAAAGCTTTTTCATGGCTTGGAAGAAAATATACTTCAGAGGGTTTTCTTCAGCACAACAATTCCTTCCAGAGCTATTTTGGGACAATACAACACCCTGAAGGGCAGGCAACAGAAGAAGGTCCACATGTGGAGTCTAACATGAGAACCTGATTGATTCAAACCAGTTCCATTAATCTGCATCCATCTTCAAGTTGCAGCTCTCCCTTTACTTTTCCAGGAGACCACTGAGCAGATGTTCCCCAGACCAACAAATCTGCCTCCTTCAGCACCACAGCACCTACACGTGCTGGCTGAGGCCCAAAATCTGTGTTGTGCAGTCTGGCATTCCAGAGAATTCCCCTGAGCACCACTCCTGCAGCTCTGCACATCCCTGGGGTGCCAAGGAGGCAGCAGAAAATTCACTGTCAGAGCCCCTGGGCCAGACAATGTTTTGGTAACATCTTGAAGGTGGCCACAAGCTGCTCTCATCTTCCAGGATGAGGAGGATCATGACACTGTTATGAGAAACCTCCTGAACTCCCCCGTAAAAAGCCCAGGGCAGCTCTGTACAGTGAAGACCATGATCCCTCAATCTTCCCTTACCTAAAACATAACCTTTCCCTTCCTCAGGAGCACCTTCTCCCCCTCTCCTGGGGTGGTTTCTGTGAGCCAGACATCCCTGCAGCTGTGCATCACTGAATGGCCCAGGGAACAGCACCATCCTTCCAGTTCTCTAAAGATCCTGGGAGCTTTTTTACACATCTCCAAGCCTCACACCTCTGAAACAGCGGTCAAAGCCCACCCCAGGCTTAGGTACAGCTAAAAGACCTTAATCCTCCCAGGCATGCCCCCTCATGGAACAGTTTCTCATAACTCTCTCCCAGTTTCTCATAACTCTCTCAAACCCTCTCAGTCTGTACATGACAGAGCTTTTCCCAGTTTTGTGCCATATAAATGGAGCTTCCATGATTTTCCCATGGAAATATTCCTCTCCCCACTGCCACTCTTCCTACAAAGGCCTACTGAAGGAATTGATCTTTCCACATCTCCCCACCTCTGGTAGGATTGAGAGGTATTTGTATTCTGATTGTGATGGCAAATGACAAATCACCTGTCCCACAAATCAGGAAGATGGATTTAAAAAACACAGTATGATTTTTTTATTTTATTTTTTTTTTTAAATCTTAAAAGACCTCATACACATTCTGGTTTATGAATCTTTCAGACACAGCCACATCAAAAGTACCTTCCCCTACAGATGTAAAGGATAGATAATGGGTTTTTTTCCAGTGAAAGAGGAGAATTGCACCAAAAGTATCTGTCTTCAGGAGCTGAGCATTGCTTCAAATACAGAGAGACTTGAGATGGAATCAGCACCCTAAACAACACATTGAATCACCAAGCCAGAACTATTTTTCTCTGGCTTTCAGAGTTGGATGCTGCCTCCAGGCTTACAGCCACCCATCCAGCACAGTTTTGTAGGCTTTTTTTCTTTCTCCTTGTGCCTCATTCAGCACTTCAGCAATCTGTGACCAACTGTGTTTGGCATTTGGGATGAAAACACATCGGATAAAAAAAGGCCAAGAAACTGTCTGCAGCCCAAGGTGTTACATTTAGCTGGGCCTTGAACCCTCTCCAAAGTTTTCCTTTCCCTTCCACAGTTGGATTGCCCAATGCAGTATTTTTTTCAGGCTCTGAAGAACCTGTTTGCGAGCTCTTATATCTCTGATTCCTTTGAAAAGAAGCCCTCTTATGTTTTTGTCTTTCTGGAAAATGTAGTCTTAAAATTATGCTAGTTTTGAGCAGGAACAGAATAACGATGAAGTTGGAAATAAAAGGTCCATACCCTTTGAAAAGGTTTCTAGTATGACACTTGGAGGAGGATTATATAAAGAAACAAATAACAACAAAAACATAAAAACATCAGGCAAGCTCAATATCTTCCAGGGCAATATAGCCTAGTAAATAAAACAAGTAATGCTGATCTATAAGAGACAATATGCTTGGGATTAAGGAGAAAACCACAGAAAGACCTTTTAAGAAGGGATTTAAAGTTTGGAAGTAAACAAGATGTAAAAGGAGTTAATAAAAAAAAATTATAAAGTACAGAATGAGAAAAGCTTGATGTAGAAAGAGCAAGGAATGAGAAAAGTATGCTAAAATGGAAAAAAAAAGGTGAATTGGCAGGTGGTGAAGAAGATGGGAAAAATAAACAGAACAGCCATACTAAGCATAAGGTGAGAATATCAGACTACAAAAGGTAGTCTTCAGAAAAGATGGGGATCACGAGGAGCAGAAAAAAAAAGTGAAAAAATCAGTCTGGTTTTTATCAGCTTTAGGAGAGTGCAGGGTAGGGAAATGAAGAAATTATCACAGATAATATGGCTGATGTTGAGGCACAAAATAAAGACACATGGAAGGGCTTATCCACTGAACCAAAATTAGGAATTGTGATGAACTGTGCCTAAAAATACACATGCTATGTTTTGATAGTGTGGGCGAGATGGGTCCAAAGCTGAGCACCACTGTTTTTTAAAAAGGTATTTTCTTGGCAATAGCAACAAAAATGACACAAACATTGCTAGTGAGGGGAGAAAGATGAATGGTGAGAATCAGAGGGGAAGAATAGGATGTCTGGGTTTTGTTATCTTTAAAGCAGTTGTATCTCTCCAAGAGGGAGATAAGGGAGGCAGAAACAGAATTATTGATGAGTACGTGTGCAGACAAGAAAGAAGGAACATACCTGGGTGCTGTGAGCATACCAATATCACTGGCCAGGAGCAAAAGTGCTGCTGATAGAGTAAATATAGAGATAACACAGAGACCAAAACAATACCCTGGACACAGTGCTAAAAGCAGCCCCTCAAAACTGCTAAGGACTTGAGCAGTCAGGCTGGAAATGAGGTGAGGCACCACGATAAAGGAGAAGGAACAAACTGTTGAGTCAAACACAGCGCTGGGGATGTGATTCCTGAGCAAAGCAGGGATGCCTGGCAGCAGGATGCCACAGAGCAAGAGCACTGAAGGGCAAAGTGCTGCAAAGCAGCTCATCCCTTGGTGCTTGAGGATTATCATTAAGGGTACATTTCTTTCCTGCAGCATTTCTTTCTAACTCAGTGCACTCCTAACTTGGTAAATTCCACTGACTTGTGTCTGGGGTTCTCTTCCCAGAAGGGGGAAAGCAGAAACAGAGGAGGGTGAAGGAACAAAGCCTGACGTGCAGAGAAGCGTAACACCACCATTTTTCTGTGTTACAGCAGCTACAGCAGCACTGCCCACAAAAGCAAATTGATATTTTGACCTTACAGACTTCAGCTACAGCATAAGCAGCACCAGGGAAGACTCTGAAAACAAGAAAATGGAAATGCTCAGTGATGACAGCCAAAACAAATTACAGGGCAAGGATGAGAACAAGATGTAAAGGCTCCAGCAGCCTGTTGTCCCCAGGACAGAAAGATGCTTCAGATGTCATTGCTTTCAGGCAAATGTGGATGCCACCTCTTATGGTAGGGAACCGTTTTAAGGAAATACACAGAGAGGATTCACAGAATAATTAAGGTTGGAAAAGTCCACCAGGATTATCAAGTCCAACCTGTGACCCATCCCCACCTTGTCCCCAGCCCAGAGCCCTGAGTGCCACGTCCAGGTGACACCTCCAGGGATGGGCACTGCAAAGCTCCCTGGGCAGCCCCTGCCAAGGCCTGAGCTCCCTTTCCATGGGCAAATTCCTGCTGTTGCCCACCCTGAGCCTCCCCTGGCCCAGCCTGAGGCCTGAGCTCTCCTCCTGTCCCTGTTCCCTGGCAGCAGAGCCCGACCCCCCCGGCTGTCCCCTCCTGCCAGGGACCCCTGGCCCAGCCTGAGGCCTGAGCTCTCCTCCTGTCCCTGTTCCCTGGCAGCAGAGCCCGACCCCCCCGGCTGTCCCCTCCTGCCAGGGACTTGTGCAGAGCCACAAGGGCCCCCTGAGCCTCCTTTGCTCCAGGCTGAGCCCCTTTCCCAGCTCCCTCAGCCCCTCCTGGGGCTCCAGCCCCTTCCCAGCTCCGTTCCCTGCCCTGGACACGCTCCAGCCCCTCCAGGTCCTTTTTGCCCTCCAGGGCCCAGAGCTGGACCCAGGACTCGAGGTGTACACCCACACCTGGGAAACTGTCCTGGGAAACTCCATCCTGAAGGTCAGGTTCACAGTCCATCCACACAGAAACCATGAAAACCCAATCCAGGGCATGGCCAGAGGGTGCCTCCTCACTGCACAGAAATCTCTTTGGGGGTTCAGGCCCTCTGAAGCAGCCTGTTTTAAATAGGACTTTATATTTGGAGCTGCGAGGGACTACTGAGCAATTGCGCTGGAGTTTTCTCACAACAGGAATAGCAAAGAGAGATATTATAATATTCCAGGAACAAGAAGTCAGTGACATTTTAGGAGAAGCAGAGTGTTGGAAGTGGTATCTCTCTCTAATTATAAAGACCTGCTCTAGGATATTTCATCTCTCTGGTGTCAGTGCAAGGACTGCAGGACCACCTGTGTCACAGAACCCCTCTTTCAGAGCCCCTTCCAGTGCTCACAGCACCACACACACCTGGCAGCGCTGATACCAAAGGGACAGGTAGGGAGGAAAAGATCTCCATCCATTCTTCCTCTGGACAGGAAGCACTGCCAAAATTTTCCAGCTGAAACCAGGAATCAGAGGGCTCAGGCAGGAGGGTCTGAGGGCGCTACAGCACCACACAAATATGAAGAGCAATTTTCACATCCCCAGAGCTGTGATGGGCCTGACGTGTGCACATCACCTCTCACCACAGCAATGACGAGAGCATTCACCTCTGCATGGCCACAAAAATAGCTTTTAACTGAAAGAGCAGGTTGAGATTGGGTGTTGGGAAGAAATTCCTCCCTGTGAGGGTGGTGAGGCCCTGGCACATAAAAGCTGTGGTTGCCCCATCCCTGGAGGTGTCCAAGGACAGGCTGGATGAGTCTTGGAGCAATCTGGGATAGTGGAAGGTGTCCCTGCTTTGGTCTACTTTGTCTGGCATTTATCCTGCACTTCTTTTAGAAGAATAATGCAAGATGAAAGGCAACTTTTATACAGTTTTCCTAAAGCCCCTTTACTCTTATGTGGAGCTTTTAACTGGGAAGACAAAGCGGGTATGGAGGGAGAAGATGTGTCAGACTGTGCCTCACATCCACATGCATCCACAGCAAAGAGAGAACATTCATCAAAACAGGTAATGGGATTCTTCAGGAAGTAAAAAAAAAAAGCCCTTCTGCCCATGCTTCCCTCTTGGAAAAAAAAAAATTGGTGCTGTAATTTTAAAACTCTGCCTTTGGCTTGCGTGAGCTGCATTTCCTCAGCAGATTATCCCTGATCTCACTGCCCTTGGCAGCATTAGAGGGGGTCACATTTTTACACGGCTGAACTACTTGAACAATTTCTTCAAAGTATGAAATAAAAACATTCTTTCCTTCAAAGCAGCCGTGAATGCTTTCTTCTTTATTCTGTTTGTTCAGTGTTTCTTTTTAAGTCAATAAACACTTTATACCTTGTATTCATTGAGAGAAAAACAAATTCTACTCCATTACTTGTATCTACTTTCTGTTTACAGCATCAGCTGCTGAAAATGAAGCATTTCACATGTGCCTTCTAAGATTTAAGTGCAACCCCTAAATGATTTTCTCCCCAGCAAAAGTCCTAATTGCATTTGGCAGGAATGGAGTGGGGAGTGACATTTCTGATTATCTTCTGCCAAGCCTCAAAGAGCTGCTTTGTCCTCTTTCTCAGCTCCCAGGAGAGAACCAGTGCAGTAAACACCATCTCCTTAGGTACTACATGGAGCAGCAGCAGACGTATTTGCAAAGGTCACCTAGCAGAAGGCATTCCTGCCAACTCCCCTTCAAATCCAAATGCTTATTATGAACTATTTAAAGCAGAGCCTGCTTGTACAAGGTGGGGTGAGCCCAAACTATGTGTTACAGCTCTCTGTTGTTATAAATGGGAAAGGTTTGCCCAAGTGTTAATAGACTACAGGAGATGGATAAGGGTATTGCAACCAAAAACTTATTCAGTCCCTTTACACAGATATTATATTCAGCCTACTCGAGACCCAAGGAAGATGAAGCAGAAATTCCTGAGTGCTTTTCCTCTTTGAAAAATGTAGTCTCTCATACAAGTCTAATAAAAGAGATTACCTCCAACACTGAGTCAGCTTCCACATTTTTTTGGTTTTTTTTTCATTTCCTAAATAGACTAATAGGATTACCAGAGCTAAATCCTGAAATTCATATTCAAACACAACACCACCCAAACCTTTGTCATGGGGACCAGAGCAGAAGGTGAAATCTTGAAGGGTTTTTTTTGTGGTACTTCAGAAACTGTTAAAATGCAGTCAGTGAACTCATCCCGTAGAGACTGAGAAGGAAAAGGCCTCTGAGAATCCAAAAGGTCTCGTTGCTCTCAAAATAAGACAGAACAGATTCCTGTATGGAAAATCTTAATTAGCTACCAAACAGCTTCATCCGGGGCGTGCTGGATTCCTGCACTCACATCCTTGTTTGGTGAGAGGTGTCCCAAAGCTCCTGTGCTCTGTGCCCACAGCCTGCTCCTGCCACCCCAACAGGGCCCTTTTTCTCCTCCAAGTCACGTCACTCTGCAGGTCCCTTTCTCTTTGTGCTGTCACAGCTCTTCTGTCCAGCCCTGAGCACGCCAGGCCACTTCAGCTGGAAGCTGTCTCCATCCCTGCCCTCTCCTGAGAGTCTCCTGTCACCTGTGTGATTTCTGTCCCCGTGGTCAGCGCTGCCCAGGAGCTCCCAGCAAAGTCTGATCCAGAACCAAGGAGCTTCCTCCAGCCTGAGGCTGCTGCACAACCAAGAGATGGAACGTGGTGGAAAAGGGGCCCTGGGAAGGAGGGAGCTGCCAGATGGGCTGCACTGAGCACGTGTAATCTGATTTTTATAGGAAAATAACCATACTCACAATTTGGTTTTATTATATATACCTCATGGACAGGTAAATTTCCTTTGAGCCTTTTTTTTTTATTTTCCAGCACCTGGACATCCCAGATTTGCTTCTCACACATGATTACCCCAAATGAACTGATTTTTCAATTTTTTTTTTTATTTTTTTTTTTAAGCACAGTATGTTTTTCTCCAGTGCATTCCTCAGAACAGCCAGGAACAAACTTGCAGAAAATAGGACGAGTTTCTGGCAGACCTACAGCCCAAAAGGCTTCAGCCTCTGAGTTTAGCAGTTACAAGCTTCTCTAATTTGATGTTCTGTTCATTATCAATCAGAAATCATGCAAACAACTCCAAGAAACTTATTTGTGATGTCCAACATAAGAAACAGTGTAAACTATTCAAGAAGGAAAGACAAATTAAAGTAAAATTACCAGGTCTTGCCCTTACAAGCAGCAAATCAATCTGGTTTACTCCAGCAGGCCCTACCATTACAAAGGAGGGAAGAATCACCTGAAGTTTTTTAAGCTTTATTTTCAGCCTTCTGCCTCTTTTCTGGCTGCCTGCCTGGCAGAGGCTTCGTCTCTGACACAATCCCTGATGCATTGTTTCCTGAAAACAAAGAATTCCAAGAGGCAGGCATAATTATTCTCATTGTTGGGTTCTGGAAACAAATGGCAGGAGACATAAATTATGAGAAGACCTCTGTGTCTGATGGGGAATAATGAACTGCTGGAAAGACAGAGAAAAATTGAAGTGCAAAGTTGTGTAACGTTTTACACATTAATAACTTAATCAAACTTTCCAAGTTGACAATTTTTTACTCATTTTTTAGAGAAGGATCAGAGTATTTTGCCTTAGGACTTTTTTTTTTTTTCTTGGACCATTAGATTACCATCATTACCAGGTAAATGCAGGATAACAGCCATTTTACTAACAGCCATTTTACTAATTGATTTACTTAACCTTAAAGCACCTAAACCATTTTCCAGCTCTATCCTGCAGAAAGTCCAACATTCACAGCTGAAAACAGTTCATTATCACCTTTTTTTTGGGTATGTTTGAGTTTTAAGTAGCATTTTGGGTTTATCATTAGCACAAGCACTCAAAAAAAATCTAAATATACCCTGGTACATCCTGAACTAGAAGTTCATTCTGTAAAACACAATTCTATTCCACCTTTCTCTGGCATCTCAGAGATCTCCAGAGGCCCAGGAGGATGACAACAAGACCTCATTTTGCAAAGCTGATAGATGCAAACCTCTCTTTGCTACATCAGGTTTTCCCCATGGCTTAAGAAGCCAAGAATGTTTCCGTGCCTGTGGACTACTTTCCTGGTGACATCTTCATTTGTCATGCACATGTTTTTCTTCACATGCATGAACTGAGAAACTTCAACATTTCCAAGAATTTTGGAAAAACTGGGCTCAATTTTGGGGTTTTTTTATTATTTTTTGGGGGTTTCTTTTTTTTAAATCAAAAGAAATGGGATACAGAATAAGTTATTTTGATCAAGATAACTGGGAAAAGTGTAACGAGTTTTCACAGTGCCTCTCTAGTATTATTTTGGATTTTAAAAAAAAAATTAAAAGGCAAAATTCATAAACAAAGTATCATTTCAAGACCAAAAAGCCAAAAATGAAAAACCAAAATAATCTTTTATTAAAAAAAAAACCAAAAAAAACCAAAAAAAACCACACCAAAACAGGTATTAAAAAAATATTTAATTAATCCAACCAATTACATGTACCTATGTTCTCCCTGTTAATTCTCTTTCATCCCAGAATCACTCACCTGGTTTGTGCTCAGCCTTCAACATTTCAGATTTAACTTACTACAGCAGCATATCTAAACTAGAATCCAGAAATGTTCTGGCCCAGGAAGAGAGGAAAGGAAGGAAGCTCTGTGGCAGTCACTGGCTTGAGACCCCAAGCTAAGGAAACTGCAGATTTTCATAGATTATGACACAATTTACTGGTCTGCAGAGGCTCTGCCAGGGTCAGCATCAGGGTCATAAAGAAATGTGGACCAAAAAAAACAGCAGATTATGCAGACAAGTTGCAGGAACTAATTTTGCCATGTGTGAGCTCCTTTGCATCTTGAATTTTCCAGTTCAGCAGCTATAGCCTAGAATTCCGTGAGGGTTCTCTACCCCAAGTCCTCCACTTCCAAAGAGATACTGTGGAGTCCAAGCACTTCTGAAAAGTCTTAACTGAGCTGAGTGGTTTCCTGAACACCCAGTAAAAAAACTATTCTTATTATTCTTACTAATAACAATAAATTAATAGTCCACTACTTCTGGGCAGGTGGATTGCAGCTCCACATTTATATCTGGATAATCTCAGCAGTGCCACCTCTCACTGTGTTGTTTGTAAAGCACTGCTATAGCTCACTGCATGTTTAATTTTTCATAGTTTATGAATTTATAACCATTGCTGTTTGTGGTGTAGCAAGGTCTGGAATCAGAAGGTCGATACTGGATCATTTTTAAGTCTAACCCACAAATTATTTCTTCCCTGGTGCCAAGCTGCAGCATAGAGCTGAGGAGGCCTGCAGAACTTTCTGAGGAGGAATAACACTTTTGTGAGAGTGGGCAGTGCATTTATCAAGAGCTCTGCAGGTTGCCTCAGACGTGGGGCAGGAGCTCAAATGGCATCTCCCCAGGCAGCAGTGAGTTAGAAATACTCAAATAGAAGGCAATAAACAGTCAAAATAAACATAATACCGAATATATTGATGGTGCTGTAGCACCAGGGTGTTTGTGACCCTTCCCTTAACCTCAGCTCTGTGCTGCCCTTTGAGACTCTGTGGCCTGAGGCTTTACCTGGAGCTGCAGCTGTTTCTGCCTCCCCTTCCTTGGTTCCCTCTCCTTTCCACAAAGGAGGGATCACAGCTTCTGCCCAGCCCCTCTGCTCTAGCACGGGGACAAGCACAAAACAAGGTGCATTTTGCATCTCTGCCCTTTGGTTGGTCACACACCACTTTGTTTGAGAAAAAGGGATCATAAAACCATGGAATGGTTTGGTTTGGGTTGGATGGGAACTTAAAGCCCATCCAGTTCCATCCCCATTGCCATGGCAGGGTCACCTCCCACTGTCCCAGGCTGCTCCAAGCCCCGTCCAACCTGGCCTTGGACACTTCCAGGGATCCAGGGGCAGCCACAGCTCCTCCAGGCAACCTTTTCCAGTGCCTTACAACCTTCACAGGGAAGAATTTCTTCCTAACACCCAATTTAAACCTGCTCTCTGTCAGCCTGAAGCCATTCCCCTTTGTCCTGTCACTGCATGCCCTTGTAAAAAGTCTCTCCCCATCTTTCTGGGAAGGCCAAAATTAGGTCACCCTGAAGCTTCTCTTCCCCAGGCTGAGCAATCCCAGCTCCCTCAGCCTTCCCTCACAGGAGAGCAGCTCCATCCCTCTGATCATCTGGGCCTTCCCTCACAGGAGAGCAGCTCCATCCCTCTGATCATCTGGGCCTTCCCTCACAGGAGAGCAGCTCCATCCCTCTGATCATCTGGGCTCTACAACGCCTCAGGTGCCCAACTGCAGCCCAAGGGAGATGTCACCATTCAGAAAAGTCATTGCACAGACAGGGACCAAAGAAGACACCCCCACCCACAGATCTTCTACCCAAAATAAAGAGACAAATGGTGATAAGGATCTTCACCTACATCTCCTGCCACAGTCTTCATCCACAAGATTCATTTTGCAGGAGCTCTACACACAGGGCAAACACTCCATCCTTCAAAAAGTCCCAGAAGTGTCCACGGCCCCCATTGGACACAGGAGATGTTTCAGGGCCCCAGGAATGCCACTGGAACAGCTCTCCTGGGTGGCACATTTCTCATCCCGTGGGCCAGCTGTTTTATTCATGGCCTTTGAAGACAAACAGAGCCAAACATTGGCAGACACAGAACAGAGCCAGACCTCGTGGCCTCTGCTGCCCCTTGATTGTTTACACTTGGCTTGTACAAGCAATACTTCACTGGGTTGGGCCCAAAATATGAAAAAGCTGACAACCACTGACAGAGGAGACCTTCCCCCAGTCAGGTCCAGGAGGAACAAAACCTCTCTTCTCCTTGTGCTACTGAATTCTGTGAATTAACCCTTTGCACACTGCAGGTCCAGCTGGGTTTCCTTCAGGAACATTGTGGAATTACAGTAAGGAGCAATCACCCTTCTTAAAACCAAAGTATTGATTATGCTAAGAGCAAGAACACAGAAAGCAGACAAAGCAATTTTAGGGCAGAAGTCTTTGTGCCCATCTGCCCTTATCATTGTGTAACGCTAGCACAGGTCAGGCTGACTCCTTCAGAAGCTCAGCAGAGAGGCACTTCGATCTGAGCAGTCCCCTAATAGCTTCCTCCTCGGGAAGGAGAGGATCTCTTTTTAGCCACACACAGTTCCTCTGCTCAGATCAGCTCCAGCACTTCCTCTGCATCTTCAGATGCCTTTCTGTTCCTGCTTGTTTTCTCAACAGGCCTGATTTAACATCTCCACAAGAGCAACTGTCCCCTCTGAGTTCACACACCTTGTCCACAGCATAGAGCAGCTGAATTTTTATGATGCTCTGTGTTCTGTAAATACTGGTGGAAGGTTGTGTTATAGAGACAAATGTTAATTCACTGTCAAGTGGCTCAAGGTTTAAAACACCACAGTGCCATCAAATTAAATTAACAAAGAGCTGGATTAAAGTCAAGATTTACCTGAAAATTTATATATGGACAGTTGACTTTAAGGGGGAAAAAAAGGGCCTATTCACAGAGACTGATACTTTAAATTACTTTTATTATTATTTACTCAAAGAACACATATTTGGAATCATAAAAATAGAGAAAATCCAGATTCACCAAATACTGTTGAATACAAAGCGTACAGACACTTAAACCTGAGTCTGTTTCTGGAATTTCATTTATTTTCTGTATGTGATACATAAAAAAACCCAAATGTGGATGTTGACTGTGGCATTCATTGCATGCAGATGACTTCCCCTCCTAGGAACATCTTGGATGTAGTTACATTTGGCTCTCTGGGAGGACTTTTTTTATATCTCCCTTCACAAGCAGCTGTTCACATCACACTTTTAAGGCCCATTCCTGCCAGCGCTCAGAAACTCGCTGGAACTCCTCACCTGTACGGGGCACAGCCTAAACCCTTCTCAGATCCTCAAATAAATAAAGGAGCAGAGGTGGAGAGGCACAAACCCCTCTGCAGGCTGCACACCAGCCCTGCTGGGGTGATGCCATGGGAGTCACACATGTCACACACACTCACTGTGTGACATCTCACACACAGCAGCTCTCTCATGTGCATTTACTGCTGTCTGATCCAGCACTGTGGAAAACAGCAACAGAGAAGAAGTTTTACCAAACAGCATGGGGGAAAAAAGGGACAAGTTTTCTCTTAAACACTTAAAGGCTATGCTGTATCTTCTATGCTCTGAAAACTATGCACTCCTTGGGCTGGAATTGCTTTAGCCAGGAGTGTGGTAATGTATCTTAGCAACAGCGGCAAGGGGGAAGACTTACTGTACTGTAAAAGAATTAAAACAAAATGCACATAGCTGCTGACTGTTCTAAATACGTCCCTACCACTCTGAGGGGGTGTTCAATTATACTCCTGATTACTTTTCACATTCCCTTTCCCAAAGGGGCGGGGGCATTTCTCCAGTTTTCAGCTCACCCATGAAGAGCCCCAAGCATTTTAATTCCCCTCCGGCTTCAGCTGCGACCAGACAGGCCCTACAGTGCAACCTGTCAGCATCCCAGGCTCGTTAGGAAAAGCCATTACTGTAGCACCCCGGAGATGATCTCTTTGTGTGATCATCTCCCACTCCCTCAGGTGTTCAGCTGCCATCAGCCCTCAGCAGCGTTTTCCCTCTGTCTGGAGCAGGTGAGACCAGACAGACCAGGGCTGCAATATTTCACCTTCCTACTTGTCAGGCAAATAGAAAGCTTCGTGCAGCAGGGGAACTTTGCACAATTTCACCTCTTACCAAGGTGTGTGGTTTCCCACAAGCACAACAACCTCCTGAGAGGAAGCTTCATTTACAAGCTCTCCTCCAGTCCCCAGCCAGGCCACGGTCCTTACAGGCTTGCCCTGCAGCATCTTCCTTCTTGCAGAGAGCTCCACAAGCCAGGACAGGGTCTGCATCCCCCTCCTGCCATGGATGCAGGAGGAAAAGCATCCAGCTGTACCAGAAGCGCTGAACTGATCCAAGGGAGGCCCTACAAAGTGAGCAAAAGGGCTCCAGATTTGAGGTGACAGAGCCGGAGTAACGAAAACATCAGTGAAAAAAATGTGAAAACACCTTTTCCAGGTGCTCAGCAAGGGAAGGTGGGCTCCCACTTTCTTTTTAAGGATTATAGTCTTCAAGCAGCTCTGACAAAAAAAGGCTACTATTAACAGCCTTACCCAAGTATCCTTCCCCCAAACAGGCTGCTCAGCCTTCCCAGGAATGAACACTGTCTACCTCTCAGTGAAACTTCATTTAATACCCGTGAAACACCTGGAAATCTTGCGGACGATTACTCCAGCTCAAGGAAAGGAAAGGGGGAGCTCTTTCAGTTTACTCTGGCAGGGGAAGGATCTCAGTGCAGCTCGGCACAGATTTACACACAGGGAGTGACCAGGTGGCTGCCTAGGACAGCAAATTGATCAGGGGACACCGAGAGCACACATGACTTCAGCCGGATATTTTTTAACTTTATCTACAACCGAGGACTGGGGGAAGAGCCAGAAACAACCACAGAGTGACTCTGCTTAGACTTGCCCAGCAAGTCTAAAACCCATTTCAAGGGTTTTGGACTATTCGCTCCATCCAACGATCCATCAGGCATTGTCATTACTCCAGAGATGTCGAGACTAATTCCACCCTAAGTGTTCCCATCTTTCAAAAGGCCGCACTTGACTGCAGTTATTAATTCCGTGCATGATGAAGACATTTAAAGCCTCGCATGCTCTCTCAAGCAGAAGCCTTGCGTGCCTCGCTCTCTCCGGTGCGGCAGATGAATTTCCACACGCACACACACGCCCGCTCCTCACACCAGCCGCTGTGAGCCGGCACACGGGGACACGCTCCCGCATCCCCGAGTGACCCCGCATCCCCTCCTCCCCCTGGTGCTGCCCGGCCGCATCCTCCGCTCCGGCGGGGCCGCGATGGGAGCGGCTCCCCCGAGGCCGCCGGAGCCCGGAGCCCCGGGCAGCCCCCGGCTCCCCGCTCCGCCGCTCGCCCTTTCAGCCTTGATGAAACTTTTCTCCCCCCCGTGCCGGTCCTCTCCGTTAGCGGGGCTGCGGGCAGGGCAGAGCCGAGCCGGGAAGTTTCCCCGTGGCCGCTGGGTCGGAGCAACTTTCCCCGCACGGAGCTCCGAGCGCTCCGGCTGCCCGGGGGCCGTGCGGGAGAAACGCGAGGAGGAGCTCGCTTCGGGGGAGGGGGAGATGGAGCCGGGGCGTGGGTAAGCCGCTCCCTTCTTCTTCCTCCTCCTCCTCCTCCTCCTCCCCCCCGCTCCCCGGCTGCTCCCGTCTGGCAGCCAGGCGGCCGCTGCCTCCGGCCGGAGCCGCCGCACTTGGGAAGCGACTCCCGGCCCCGGCGCTGCCGCCGGGATGGGGACGCCGCTGGCGGCTCCCGGATTGCTGCTGCTGCTGCTGCTGCTCCTGGCCGGCACGGCGGGGCTCTGCCGAGCTCTGTTCTCCCTCCCGCTCCGCGTGTCCCACCCCGCCGCCCCCGCCGGCTCCCCGCCCGCCCCGGTGCTGCTGCGGACGGCGAGCGGCAGCCGGCAGCAGGATGCCCCCGGGGCTGCGGACGGCTTGGCCTTGGCCTCGGATCCCGGCGGCACCCTCAACTTTTTAGCCATGGTGGAGAACCTCCAGGGCGACTCCGGCCGCGGTTACTACCTGGAGATGCTGATCGGGACCCCGCCGCAGGCGGTAGGAGCGGGCCGGGGGCTGCGGGCCGGGGGCGCTGGGGGGCACGGGGAGGAGGGGACCAAACTTATCCTTGGTGGGAGCGACTCTGCAGCCCCCCCTGCTCCAAAGCAACTTTGTCCCGGTGCTCGGAGCTGGCGCCTCCTCCCTTTCCCTTTCCCCCTCTCTTCCCGGGAGACGGTGCCGGTGCCCGGCGCGGGGGAGAGGCGGCAGAGCTGAGACTTTCCGCGGGCCGGCAGGGAGGGCAGGAAGGAGAAAAGCATCCCCCGGTGCCCTGTCCTGCCCCTGCTCGGGAAATCTCCGATCTGGCCCCCAGGCTTTCTTTTAGGCTGTGTCACGGCGCTTGGATCCGAAGCTCTGCCGGTAGAACTGACCGTGTTTTAGAGACAGAGGCTGCTTTTTTTATTATTCTTTGCTTTTTTAAGCTGCTCTGCATCGTGATTGGGTGCTTTGGTAGATCTTCCCAGTGCTCCCGGGAGAATCACTCGGCATCTTCCTTCTAAACTAAGTGATGGCTGGGCATAACCAGCCCCTTCTGTCGGGAATCCATGAGTTGCTCATTAACGGGGCAAAGAAAGTGTGTGTTCTGAATATCGTTTTCAGATAAACCGTGTCGCCTTGAATCTTCTCTCTCTGTCTCCACCAGCGTGGCTGAAGTTTGTTTCGGGTTGGTTTTTTGGTTTTTTTGCCGTGTAGTCGCTCTTTCATGTGTGTCATGAGACCCCAGGAGGAGAGCTGCTGGTGGGGATGACTAGTCAGCTGAGTGGGGATTAATTTCCTGAGAGCCCTCGGGGCTTTCCTTCAAAACTTTGTGTTTGCTTCAGGAGTTTAGGTTCTTTGGTTCCCAGTGTAGACAGAAGAAAAAAAAAAAAATCTTTATTCTTCTGGTTAACTCCCCTACGTAATAAAAAGCCAATGAATGCCAAAATGCGCAGCCAATGGGGAGTGTTCAGCCGTCATTGCATTTCTGGACGTCTCTGAGCTCTTTCTTTCTTTCTTTTTTTGCCCCTCAAATGTAAGAGGATTGGCCACATCATCTCTCTAATCAAAAGGTATCACACTGGGATCAATACATGCATTGAGAAAGGCTGGCATTGTTTTCTGATCAATAAATAGAGATTTAAAAAAGAAAAAAAAAATCTTAACTAGGTCTGACTTATCAAGGTGTGGCCCAGCAGCCATAGAGGCCATGAAATAATTTTTTCCTCCGTGTTGAGTGATGCATATTTGACTAGTTCTGTTAGTGTGGTGTGGTGTGTGCTTCATAACTCCAGGGAACATTCAAATATTCAATATTGGCTTCTGCCAGAATCAAGGCACCAGATTTGATTGGACTAATCACCCAATTCAGCATGTCTTAGATGAAAAAAAAAATAATTTCAGGTAGGAAAAGTGACTATCAAGCTTATTATCTCCTTACATGTCTAGGGGGATTCTGAAATTGGAAGAAATGGAGATGGAAAAATGTGACAGGCCTTTAATAATATGACTGGAGGTCTAAGAGGGAGAAATGTGCTGCCCTCAGTACACCCAGAGGCTTCTCTTATGCTTAACAGCTCGTATCACTTGTATTACAGGTGATGGAGGGTTTCAGCTAGACTTTCCTCTGATTTTTATTTTTTCCACATGAAAAAAAAAACATGCTTTGAATCTGATTGCAAAACTTTTACTATTTTGAACTAGTTCTGACTTCTTGCAAAGTTTATTATTTTAAAGACTACCAGTGGTTTAGCACATGTGAGGTTTTATTCACAAGTAGACCCACTGAGGTTGTACGTAAGGTTATAAATGCTTCTATTTCCCAAATCAGATCTTGGTGTGTAATGACTCAGTGGAGTACAGTTAGAATTTATTCTATACTTTCGATGAGGATGAATTTGTTATCTCGTTCCTTGCCTGAAACCTGAAAACTTAAAGATCACAAATGTAACTTGTTGTTTTCCTGCTTTGCAAGGAGTAGTATAAAGCTACAAAGCTGCTACTGTTGGTACTTGAATGTTTCACATGCTGCTACTAAAAGCAAGTGTCTGGATAGTGCCAAGCGTTGGATTGTGTTAAGCTCCTTGGCCAAGTCGCTGCTGGAGTTGGGAGTGGGCTGTGCATGATGGTGTAGAAAAGGAAAATCTTTCCCCGATTCAAACGCTCCTCCCAACCTGACTTTGCTTCACGTCAGAACCTGCGCTGCAAAGCGGTGCTTGGACACCTTCCTTTGCTCCTGCACCAATCCAGCTTGGGGCTCCCCAGCTCCCTGCCTCAGCCAGGCCTGTTCCCAGGCCAGCCCAGGGAGCAGGAGTGCTGCCCTGACATTTTGCCAAGGAGGAAGGAGGATGCTGGCAGCGAAGAGCGGCGGCGCAGCGCGGCTGCGCTCCCGGAGCAGAAGGGTGGATGGCACGGCTGCTGCTCTGCACAGGAGCAGGGAGGGGATGGGGAGATGCTCTCAGGGCAGGGGTGGACCACGACCAGGCAGCAGGCTGTGAGAAGAGGACCCAGATTTGATGTCGTGGTTACAGTAGTGTTGGTGCCCATGACTTCGGGAGCGTGTGCGTCAAGTATTGGAAGCTGCTGTGCCAGAATGGGGAATGAACATTTGTGAAAGGCTTCTGCACTACAGGGCTCGCTTTACTGCTCAGCTGCATTTTTAGAAATTTTCCTTTTTTTAATTTCTGTTCTTGGAAGGAAGCTACTATGACAGAATTTCGTTTTTCAGGTCATTTAAGGCATACTTTTTGGCTTTCGTTCCAGTTCTGATTTGTCATATAGCAGATAAACACAGCACAGAACTGCGATTCACAATGGCAGTTCTGAAACACTTGTTCTGACGGTACAAAAATAGAGCAGCTGTGTGAAGTCAAAAATTATTTTATTTCCAAGACAGGAAACTTCAGTGCAGTCAATCCAGTTTTGCAAAGTGTTTGCAGCCAAAGTGTTTCTGATCATTTCCAGTTTTATGATACAATATCCTTCCTAATCCTATCAGATCTCCAGACCAGCTACCAGGTTGGTGTCAAATGTTATTACTCCCACTAATTCTTATTCATTCACATTTAAACCTACTTTAGAATTATGTGAAAGCTGAAAACAGTCTAATGTATTGAAGGGTGTGATGTATTTGTCCCTTATTTCATGGATGCATTATTTTGTGTCCTACTCCTGATGGATTATGTGCTTTATACCTTTCTGTACAGGTGCACTTCTTCCAATTTCAGATTTAAATAAGAGGTGGCAAGAGCCCAATATGAATTGTGTGCAGTGTTCTTAGCTATTTCTTTAAATAATCCAGTGGAATTCCTTTGCTCTATCTTTTATTATTTTGCCTACCCTGAGATTATAAGCACTGTGAGAAATTGAATCGAAGATCATTTAGGGTTTTTCTGCTATCTTCACTGCAGTTCTCTTCATATTAATTTTGTTTTTCCTACAAGCTTTTGACCAAAAGAATAGTCAAACTCTTAAAAAAACCTCATGTTTTTCACAGCTTTCTTGAAGTCCATCTGGACTGCATTAAATGTTTGCAGGGACAGTACCACTGCCTCATTTTGTACGAGATGGTGGCAGTCCTGCTGATCCCACTGCATTTCCAAGCTGTGTTTTCACTGGGAACAGGTAAATGTTATTCCTGATTAACGACAGAAGGATCCAACCTGTGCTCTGAATGTCACAGCTCCTTCCTTCCAGTGTCACTTTTTCATTCTGTTCATGAAGAGGCTTTTATATCTGCTGTTTATCCTAATGGCAGATTGTTCTGTGCATGGGGTGAGCAAAAACCCCCTCTATGAACTTGCTCCCAAGTTTTCAGGTCGGTGTGGATGTTGGGTCTCACGACCTCTGCTGCAAAACACAAACTTCAGCTCACACATAATTGGTGGGAGGTTATCTCCCCTTCCATTTCTTCCAGCTATTAAAGGAAGGAATGATAAAGAAGGATATGTATTAAATACCTCTAGTGTGTCATGGACTCAGAATTTACGTCTTCGTGTTTTGAAAGTGATGTACACACACATTAACAAGTTCTGACCTTGCAGCAATTTTTCCATAATTGGTGGTAGCTCTCATTCCCTGAGTGTTGGAAGGAATGAAGATGTGAGGAAAGATTCAACCACTCTTGTAATCTGATTTCTGGCACTGTGCTATTCCCCAACAAGCTCAGCTCTGCTTTCTTAATTTTGCTGAAAAGGGGCTCACTGTCTTCCTAGATACAAGGAGTTTTAAAAGGTGATCTTTCTTTGTTCAAATATCAGAAGGCAGGTTCCATCTCAAACCTCTCTTTCTGGTTTTTTGGGTTGTTTTTTTTTTTTTTAGTAATTACTAAGGTCTTTTGTATTTATTTTTGAGTTCTTTATGACAGCTGAAAAAACAAAAGGCTGAGAAGCAAAGACAAGTTCTATGGTGCATTGGAGTGTTTTGAGATGGCAGCATCAAAATCCCTCCAGATCTGCCTAGTGGAAATAGCAATGAAATGCAAAATATTCCTGTTTTTAAATGGTGATTTGAATCGATTTTGGTTGTTGTTGGATACCTGCAAAATAAAAAGGACGAGGACCTGGCATTTGTAATTCAGGACTAATACAGTGAAGTGAATGGCTGTGGCCTGGCAGGCTGTGATGTTTTTGACCCAAGACAAGCAAACAAATATACCAGGTTTGGGTTGACCAAAAAGTCCCTGCCCTTACAAATTAGCATTCTGGCACCTTCTTCCATCCAAAATTAGCCCTGGCAAAAGGGACTTTGTGGAGGTAGTAGAGCCTGTACTACAGAAATAACCCAAAATATGAGTGCAAATTGCACTGAATGGAAGAGGCTCGCTGTGGTCATTCCTCAGGACGTGCTTCTCTCCCAGAGTCAGGGATTAGAGCCCCACCAACTGTTCCTTTAAAGGTGCTTTCTCCTCTTCAGAGAAGTGATGAAAGCTTTATTAGCCAGGGTCTCTGGTTGTTGCAATCCTGAATTCAGATCCTGGTGGGTTGGGGCAGAAGAGGAGGAGTGGGGAGGAGGGGTTGTGAGGAGCAGGGGTGGTAGAAATAGGTGTCAGAATCACATTTTTTATCACTCTGTGTTTCATTCCTTATCAAGGAAAAAGCATCAGTTAAATCTGGAAAGAGGAAAGTAGAGGGCGAGCAAATAACTGTTCTGCCTGAATGAAGTGTAAATTAGTTGGGATTTGGTGTAGAAATGAGATGAAAATGAAACAGTGAACAAAAGAAAGCCCGTGTGGAATTTCCATGTGTTTGGTTCATTTGGATTATTAAGGAAGAAATCTTTCTCTTTTTGTTTGGGTTTTGGTTTTGGTTTTTTTTCTCTTTATTCCCCCCTTCTCTGACTAGAGGACTGTGAGCTCTAGGGATTGCATCTGGCAAGACAGATTTAAAAGCTACTACACCTTGCAGGGGTCTTCATTTTCCTGAAGAGCACTTACGACTTCGAGTATGTAAGGACACCTTAGCTATTACATCGCCTCCACATTTTATTACCTTTGAAATTTCCTCACTCAGTGTAAGTGAAAGGAGTCTGACCTGAAGTGTTGTCTGGTCACTGTCAAGTACAGGTCTGTTTGAGAAAGGAAGCTGGTACAATGGCTCTCACATGTGCCTCGCCAGTGTGAGGTGGACGGACCTCGCTCCCCCTTTTCCTACTGGCTGTAAAAAACAGATTTAATCCTACAAACAACTTGTGTAAATAAGTGAAGGAACTTGTTGCTTCTATTTCAGCATAGATTAGGGCTTGAGATCAAATCTTCAAAGTAAAGGAGGCAGCTCTCAGTTGCCCTAAAAAGGGAAGTGTTTTTTCCTGCTATTGACAGGCCTGTCCAACATCTTGCTGCTTTCCAGCCTGGGCTTGCTCTGTAGGTCCAAGCTGATGAAGCAAACACAGAACGTGTTCTGAGGTCAATTTTACACCTGAATTTGTATCCATCAGCTCAGTGCCCTTCAAAGCACTTAAAGTAGCCCCATACTAGATAAATTTTATTTTCCTTTCTGTTCGTGCCCCCATCATGGGGCACTGGAGGAGAAAAACCTCTGTGACCGCCGCGTGAATGGATCGCGGTGTTATGGAGCTGGGCTGGCAGGACCCGGCTCACCCGGGCTGCTAACAGCCTAGCTGAGAGGAGAACCTCAGCCTGAGCGACCCACCACGCTTTTCCCTCAACTTGAAACACTCAGGATGCTCCTCCACCACCAGCATCTCCCGAGGGATCTCGAGTGTGCACCAACCCCACAGCGCTGGTTTCGCTGCGGTGGCACCTCCGTGCGCGGCACAGCGAGGGATGCAGCAGCCTGGGATCACCTGAGAGCCTCACCAAGGAGTTGTGAAAACTTCTCCCCCTTAGGGTGAAAGCTTGCCCACGGCAGCTGCTGCTGCCCACGGGCCCAGCCTGCCCAACAGCCTTGCTCCAGGCGTGGCTTTCCGATGGACTTTTGGCCGCGCACATCCGAGAGCAGCCACGTAGCAAAGTCAGCCCTGGAGCCTTCAGAAACCTCGGGCCAGAGTCAATATTTGCTCCCTCTTCTGCCAAAGGCTGATAAAATAGCACCTTCTCCCCACTGTTCTCACTCCTCCCTCGGGGTTTTTCCCTCATTCTTCGTTTACCTGTCTTTCCTATTGCTCTCGCTGCCTTTTTTATGTCTGAGAGTATTTTACGGGGAGAGCGGCTGGGGACGAATGTTCTAGACTTTCAATTTGGTTTTTTTTTTAAGAGTCCTTCTCCAACAGACGAAACCTGTGGGGTATCAAGGGGAGGGAATTTGAGGAAAGCAAGCTAGGTGGGGGAAAAAGATCTTATTTGAGTGAAAATTACAATTCAGTGAATACAATTAATGTGTCATAATTAGGCCCTTTTGAAGGGAATCTGTTAAGACAGTAATTGCACTCTGCAATGCTTTTTTCCCTCACCGCTGCTTACTAATAATTTGATATTGTGAAAAACAAATTACTTGTGGATTTTGTCCTCTTTGCTCAGCTTGCAAGTACTAAAATTATTTGATTTTATTTAGCTTTATGGTTGGCTTATTTTTGTACCTATTTACTAGCAAAAACTGCTGTTAAACTAGATTGCGTGTGTTCAGGGAAAATGCTGGTCTCACATCCCAGTCTGGTCTTATTTTAAAAGAGAAAAGGTATTAATGCTGCAGTAACACTTGGTAAGCCTCTCCTCTCTAAAGACAGGGAAGAATCCATCCTTAGGGATCCAAAACTTCAGAACTGGCATTTTTGCTTTAAAGAAAAAGACATGACAACTCGAAAGTCACCTTTCCACTTGAGGGAGGGATTAAAGGCCAGCTCCTGCCATTTGACAGGGGGAAAATAATTGGATGCTTTTGGCAGCCATCTCTCAGATAATTCCTTGATATTTGTGAGTGGATCTGCCTGTGAGAGTGGCTCTTAGAAGAGCACCTTGGAGCCCACCTAATGCTCAGGCTCAGGTCAAGGCCAGATGTGAGAATTTTTTCACCACCCAGGCTCTTTCTGCTTCCTACTTTTCTTCCATAAGAAGCTTTATGCCAGAGAAGATCAGGATTTGGGGTTTCTACAGGAACAAAAGGCTTACCTGCTTTGTCATCATATGGAAGCTTGGGTCCTTCATGTGCCAACTTGAAAATTTTATTGCGGCACTCGGGCAGAAAAGAATTTGAAGAATGCCACTGGCAGCAATAGTTTTGGCATAGAAAATAAAATAGTGGTGTGTTTTGTTTTGACTGCAGGATTTGGATGTGTTCTCAAAATTGTGACTTTGTGAAATCTTGAGGGAGGTTTTTTCCTTCACTTTTTTTTTTCCTATGTAAATGGAAACTTTACTTCCAAAATTCCATGGTGATACCTGTTGATACAGAAACCTTGACTGTCAGTGTCTGCAGTATAAGAATATAACAGTTGTGGCACCTTTTTAGGGCCAGGTTGGTTGGAGCTTTTAGCAACCTGGTCTAGTGGAAGGTTCCCTGCCTGTGGCAGGGAGTTGGAACAAGGTGATTTTTAAGGTCCCTCCCAACCCAAACCATTCCATGGCTCTGTGATTGAAGCCAGAGCACACAACACCAGCTTGAGCTCTTCAGGGCACTTCAGCACTGCTGTGCTGCTCAAGCATGGTTTGGAAAGGCTGTGCCTTTATTCACTGTGCTGCCTGGCAGATGTCTGCTACAGGAAAGAGTGAAGTGTGAGGCGTGTCAGAAAATGATTCATCAATCCTACCTTTTCGGTGACTAAAGAGATTTTTATCTAATTCATTCATTTTTCTTCTCAGCAACTCTCAGGTTGCAAACAAGACAGAGGAGTTCAAAGGTGGTCACACTTCCCAAAAGTCTGGGAGCTGCTGGAGCAATGTAACATCTGATGCAGTCACAGTGCTTCAGCTTAACTGTCAGAGAATAATCTTCTCATTACTTCTCAGAAGCAAAGTCCTTCAGGGAATAACACAAACATCTCACATGATCCAAAGTGCCAGATTTTTGCGTTTGAACCACTGAGATAAGCAGTGTGGGGGATGGGGAAAGTTCACAAAATTTCTCAGGGGCTGTGGTTATTGAAAGCTGCTGTGTGCTACATGTTCCAGCTAAAATTAACTTTCATTTGCACTCTGCTGAGCCTTAGGGCTTACCTTGAATGACCTTTGGTCATTGGCAAGTGACCAGATGCCAGTGGTACTACCTGCAGCTTTTTGTCCAGGTTTGGGAGCTTTTCTCTGTGGCAGGTGTGCACAACAGCATTTGCTGTTGCCAGTGGGAAAAATTCCACAATTCCAGTGCCCTGAGCACTGTCAGCTCCACTGGTATGAATAGAATGGTTTGGGTCGAAAAGGACCTTCAAGCCCATCCAGTTCCAGCTCCCATCACCCATCCACCATCACACAGAGGGATGGAACCCCTGGCCAGAGTAGAAGGAAGCTCATTCCTACACTGGAGTTGTTGCTGTGTGGAGGAATGGATTGTAGGGAGCTGTCTGACGTCTGCTGCTATGGTGTGTCCTGGCAGACCTGATCAACCTGAGAGCATAACAAAGCCCTTTAACTTCCTGCCCTCCAAACTCAATCTGGTATCTGGAAATGAAGCTGTGTTCCTGCATGCCTCCGTGTTCTCCTGTGTAATCAAGATTTTTATAGTGGAACTTGGTTAACAATTGTAATGATGTATGAGCCACGGGCAAAGCTGGTTCATTTCCCAGAGCTGCTGCCTCTCCAGTATTAGCCAGGGGAAAGAGTAAAGTATGAATGTTTGAGAAGGAGAGAGAGAAATAAACTACTCCAATAGCAGGGGAGGAACTGTGCTGCTTTCAAAAAAGAGAATTTTTTTTTTTTAGAAGCATGTCTTATTTCACTTGAGAATCAAAACTGCCTTTTAAATTGTCCTGCCAAATTTTTTAAGTAAAAACATTAGAACAAATATGAATAAAAAGCTTGATTCTTATTTTTAATTAATCAAATGTATCATTATGACATTGCTTAACAGGTTGGGGTTTTTTTGCCTTTTCTTTTTTTCCCCCCAGTCAAATAGTCCTCCCTGTTAATATAGAGCATAAAGCTGTTTTTTGTTTGTGCCTTTGAACTCCCCTGTATAATTCCAAGGAACACCCATGATGACAATCAAACTCTGCCTGGCAATATCCTAAATAGGTCAGGTGCAATGGGGAGCAAAAGCCTCCCGTCTGTTGTATTCCCTTTATTAATTGCCAGGGAAATAAAACCACTGGAGTTACATCACCTTGTTTGTGCTCTGAGACCTGGGACTGCCTGTGCACACTCCTGTGGCCACCAAAGATGGCCCAGGAGCAGAGGGAAGCTGCCTGACCCTACACCATCTCCCCAGAGGTGTGGCACAACTTTTCCATCAGGAAACACGATCAGAATAACCAATTTCCAGTCTTAGTGGCTGACAGAGATGAACTGGTGGGTTCTGTCCTGATCTTTCCCTCCTTCCCTTCCCTCCCCTGCACTGGCAGATCCAGTCTTGTCCCTTTACCATCCTACCAGCCCAGTAGGTGTGTGAAAGTGTGGGATGGTGGCTGTTTCTGGGCAGAAAGGGAGGAAAGAGGTGGGAGCTGCTCTGACAGGTGAGGAAGAGGTGGTTCAAGGTAGTTGAGAGGGTGGGATCGGCCTTTTCAGCTCCTCAGGCTGACACAACCCAGATCTCGTGTTAAATAAAACCTGGCAGTGCTGCAAATCGGGCCTGAGGAACAAGTCATGGCATTTTTATAGCAGAGGATGGTGCCTTGAGGTACAGGGAGTTCATAGCTGGCTTGCCAAGGTGTGGGCTTGTTTATTTACCTCTCCAAATCCAACTATGCCAGCTAATCCAGGGATATCACCAGGGGAACATGGGAATGTCTGGGCTTTCCTGGCCCTCAGGAGAGACAGGCTGCTTTCAGAGCCCTGAACTTGTCTTAAGCAGCAAGCTGGGTCTTGCCATGGCATCATATCCATTGACTTCCATGTTTTGGGGAGGTTGGTCACTGGTGTGGTGTGTGGATAGAGAAAACTCAGGGAAAACTCACACACTTTGGGTTGTTACAGCATTTTAGGAGAACAGACTGGAAAAAATCTCTAAGCATCCAGTGTCCTTGAAGAGAAGCACTAAGAAAACGTAAGGAGGAATTCCTGGAAGTGGGAAGTCAGAAGGATGCTCTAATGAGTGGTGGCCCACGGTGTGGGTTTGGAAGTGCTGCTGGGAAGAGCTCGCTCCGGGGAGAAGGGAAAGACTTGATGAGTCAGGAGTGTCCTGCTTTCACCTCTCCTCCTCACAGCTCTCCAGGCTTTGAAAAACCTTTGCTAACAAACACTCGTCTCCAAAACTAACATTTTGATAGAGGAAGGGGAGAAAAAAACTTGGAAAGAATTTGTGTCACTACAAGAGTGAGGTTAAGCAGGGAGGAGAGGTAAGAGATCAGACCTGGCATGAAGCCTTCTGAAAAATCTGATTTTTCTCACTGCAAGTTTCATTTTCTTTCTATTTACCTCTGAAATACAGACTTTTTTTCAAAGTTATTCACTGCCTTCAAATCATAGAATTATAGAAGGGCTTGGGTTGGAAGAGAAATTCAATATCATCCAGTTCCAGCCCAGCCATGGCAGGGACACCTTCCACTGTCCCAGGTTGCTCCAAACCCCATCCAACCTGGCCTTGGGCACTGCCAGGGATCCAGGGACATCCAAAACTTCTCTGGGCCAGGGCATCCCCACCCCCACAGGCAAGAAGTTTTCCCTAATATCCCACCTAACCCTACTCTCTTTCAATTTGAAACCATTCCCTATGTTCCTTTTAGTCTCCCTAAAAACCAAACCAAAACAAACCAAAACAAAAACCTTCTAAAGTATTGAAGGAGCAGCTTTGGCACTTGATTTCACATCTCCAGTGTAATTGAAATCCAGGATCTTATTTAAAATTGAGTTTAAAGTTCAGATCTTGGGTGTGAGGGAGACTTTTGAAAGAAGGTGGGAACACAGGAGTGGGACTGAAGCTCTCCTGCAGGGTTCCTGCCTGCTGCTGAAGGACAAGGGGGCTGTGGTGCCTTTGGCAGAAGGGAGATCACCAAAAAAAAAGCAGTGCTCATGAGGCTAGAGACACCTCCTAGCCTAAGCACAAGAACATTAGGAATGGGCTTCCTTCCCCTGATGAATTTTATTATTTCCAGATGGCACAGTAAACATGGGCAGTGACTCACCTACAGGGGGAGGAAGGTTTAAAGATTAGTCACTTCAAGCCTTCTTGAGTTTGCTGGCATGGCTTGGCTCTGTACATGTGTACAAAACTGTTTTGGTCTCACTGCAGTTGGAGGGCTGTTGATTTAATTTCCAAACAAACCATTTTTTTTTGTACTGTAGGAGTTCTGAAGCTAGATACAGAAGAAGAGTTAAAAATGCCCTTTTTTATATATATTTTTTTTTATTTGACAGCAGTTTCGCTGAGTCTAATGAGCGATAGAGGAAAAGAAAAGAATGACCTGACAAAATAAATTGGAAGCTAATTTTGGAGAGCAAAAGCCTTGGAAAATTGAAATTCTGAACTGAATGCAGCTTCTAACTGTAATCATTCACTGGGTATAATACATTTATGTAGGCTTACTGATTTCATTTCCTTAACCCAAGGAAAAAAAAAAAAAGGCAAAAAGCCCTCCTTAATATTGTATTCTGAAAGGTAATGTAGTAGCATGATTTCTCTTTTTTTTTTTTTAAATCCCTTAAAAAAGCTCAACTTCTAAAATTCTTTGAAATGCTTATAGTTTTTAGAAAGATCATGCCCTAAGTAGTGCTGGTGATCAGAACAGCCACAGCAGACATTTAACCACAGTGCCCTGCTTTATTGTGCAGCTGGAAGCTCTCCCCCTCCTCAGCTCCTCCTACAGCATCCTTAGCTCCATCTGATGTGGCATCCCAAAGAGCTCAGAATCCTGCTGGACAGTGCCCTGGAGGTCTGCCCTGTGGTGGTGGTGACACTCTGAGGTTCCCAGGTGAGGAAGGGTTTTAGGCTGAGAAGGAGCCTGTGAAATGGGTGATGCCATTCACAAGCACATCTCCAAGAGTTAAGCTCTTTTTAGCTATGGGATTATTGAATTAATAGCTGTCTCTCCAGCACCTTAAGTCACCCTGCTCTCCAGGGAGGGAGGGCATAGCTCTGTATGAGACTCTTGCTAATTTAGGACGTGGCACAGGGCTTAGACTTAGCCTGCCTCTAAACCAAGGCTGCGTGGGCACTGGGATTCCTCTCGAGGCTTGCAGTTAAATGTGAGAGTTGTTCCCAATGGCATTTGGCTTACAGCCTCCCTGTCTCGTCAGTGCTGTGCTGTAGTTACCAGGAAATTTATTAATTTAGTTCCTTTACACCTACTAAGAGGTGGAAACAGGCTTTTGGATTTAACAAGAGCTTTGTGTGCACTTAAGCACGAATAGCTGATGCATGATGCTCATGCATTCGTTCTTGAATTTCAGAGTGTTTGTGGGGGCTTTTTTAATCCCCCATTTATCTAGGCACTCATTATCTTTCCATTCAGGAACGTGTGTGGTACAAGTACAGCAAATATAGAGATATTCCTCACTCAGATTTGGGAGGATTTCTGCTAACTCTCCTTGTTGTTAAGTGTTGGTGGATACCCTGGGGAAGGTTGATGAAGGCACCTCTTGTTTTCCATGCAGCCCCTTCCTTCTGAAAGGTTTGGCTCCCTGGGGGTCTCTGTGGCACCCCCTATCACGCTTTTCCTTCATCTTCTCGAGCCATTTAAAGCCTGTCAACAGGTGGTTTTTTCTAGACCTCTAGATTATTGTTGTTACTCTCTAATTAGTTCAGATTTTCCTTAAAACCCAGTGCTTAGAGCAGAGCATGACTTCAGCTGCAGCTGGTTTATGTGAACTACAGAGCTGCTTCACACACCTGGTTTTGTCTGCTACAGGGTGTGAGACTCGTATCTGAGGGAGGGAAAAAATAAAAAAACAGGGGAAAAAGGTTAATCTTTCCTGAAAAAGCAGTGAGACAAAATTGCTACGATTCACACAGCTCTAAGATAAGCAAGTAATGGCTTATGTTCAACAGCAAAGCATGTTCATGTAGCATGAATAGGATGGATGTGTTGTATGATAAATCTAGACACAGCAAATAAATTTCAGCCTGAAAAATAAGATAGCACATGAGATGGCATGTGCAGAAAGAATGCTAATGTTTGGGGAACCGAGGGCATTGGCAGGAAGGAGAGCGCAGAAATGAAGAATAGATATTTTGTTTTGTTACCAGGATTGATTGGCTGACTATTTTTTTTGTCTTTAAACCATAATAGCCTTCCCTTATTGTCAAAATGATAATATATATAAAGCACTTCCTGTAATATTTTTCTTCAAAATGACTATTCATCAGTCCCACAGTCAGATGCTCGTATTTCAACTCACAATTTAGTTTAGCAAGTTTATACTTCAGAGCAATCTGTCATTTTAGCATTTGTGTTTTTTATACCAATCTCCACTACAGGAGCAGGCAGTGCTCTTAAACATGGATAGATTGGCTAATCCAGATAGCACTTTGTAATCTTCTGGTAAAGAAAGAGATTATTGCTTTTCAGGCAGGAGAAAAGAAATATTCCTCCCAGTCTAGCAGTGCAGACCTTGGAGAGATTATGGGGAAATACTCTTGGTCTTCTGCTGGGCCCAGTGAGGGTGTGAGAGTGTTGGGAATAAATGTTTTACATGGCTGGGGAAGAGAGTGAATGTG
>NC_031768.1:4177530-4178928 GCF_001522545.3 Parus major
GGAGTGAATGTGGAGGGAGTGAATGTGGAGGGAGTGAATGTGAAGGGAGTGAATGTGAAGGGAGTGAATGTGGAGGGAGTGAATGTAAATCCCAGGTTCTGGCACCACCTGGGAATGGAGCGAGGGGAAAAGCAGCAAAGGCCAAACACTCTCTGGAGAGCTTGGTCTGCCACTTCTTCTCCTGTTAACTCCCCAGACTACAAAGACAGCACAGTTTGTGACAAACTTCTGCTGTTGTGAAAGCAGGAATTTATCTCTGGTGATAAACTTGACCTTCTGGTTTGCCCACGTTTTCGTGCAGCAATAAATCACCTTCCTTTGCATCCCTGGAGCTGCAGCAAAATGTGGGCACCACCTGCTGAACAAACATCATTAGAAAATTAATCTCATTCTTTTTTTTTTCTTTTTTTTTCCTTTCCTCACAATGCCTCTCTTATTCTGGCTGTATGGGTGAACCCTTCTTGTGAGCATGGGAGGGGTTTTTTTTTGGAGGCAGCAGCAGATAGGTCTGAATCCTCTGCTGAGGTGACCTCACTCAGGGCAGCACTGGAAATACTCCTGCTGGACTTGGTGAAAAATGTGGGTCTGCCTTCCTCCTCCTCCTCCTCCTCCTCCAAGGTGAAGTGTGATTCCATCCCAGCTGCTCCTCTGGCCTTGGGGTGGGGGGTTCCTCCAGTGCAGGGACTGCTTGTGAGCAGTGAGAAATGGGAGAGTCCATCCCAGGGGCAGTGTGCCAGTCCAACAAATTTACATGTTTTTGTTTTCAGTCTCACCTTTTAAACAAAGTACATCTTATTCTGCAAGCAGGAATCTGTCTTTGGGGAGGCTTTTCAGGTTTATGTCTGACTTTGCAGTCCTCTACATTTAGAATTGCTTCCAAAACTTTCTCTTAACTCATCTTTTAAATTGCTTTTATTTCTGCACCTCCAGAGGAACAGATGAAGAATCTATATTAAAGCCTAACCTTCTGATACTTTTTTTTTTTATTAGAAAGTAGGCTGCAAATGCTAACTCTAAGTAACACAGGGGAGGAAAAAAACATACAGTATGTGCTTAAAAAGCCAGTGTATACTGTAACATTACAAATTTGTAGAAACAAATTGCTGAAGTAACCTGACTGACAGTCAGTGCCAATAATAACACGTAATAACTGTGGGCAAACACAGCATATAGCTAGTGGTGTTTTCTTTTTTGTGTGATGGTTGTAAGCAATTCTTGCCAGATGGGCTGATAATGTAATTAGGAATCATTGTGTTAAATGAGGCAGCATTTAAATTGCCAACTAATTTTCCTATCTATTAACCAGTTTGAAAAAGAAGAGCTGTTACCCAAATGATTTCTAGCTGCTAATCCCTAACAAGAAGCAGCACTTCCTTGAACCCCCTTTTTATATATTTT
>NC_031768.1:4178983-4218557 GCF_001522545.3 Parus major
TTTATTTTATTTTATTTTAATTTAATTTATTTTAATTTATTTTATTATTTTTATTTTTTTAAGCACTGTCTAGCAGATTATTTTATGGAGGGTTTATTATGTGTGGGACAAAATAAGAAAAAGAATTAAGAGATGGTACAAGCTCAGGGGTGAGATGGGGTGGACTTCTACATCAACGTTGTAGAAGATGATGTGTGGCAACAGCTCCTGAGCAGGTAATGGGATGATTCCTATTTCTGGTCTCTGCATGGGGATAAAAACTTTTTCACTTTGTCATAGTTCACTGTGTGACATGCTCCAGCAAGCAGAGGAGAATTACAAGCCCTATTTTAAGTGGGTGCTTTGGGAGAAACCATGAAAGCACAGCAGGACAAGATTTTGAGTGGCACATGAATGTTACTGGTGTGGAATGGTTGTGTTCTTCACTGAGGACAAGAGAAAAGGGAAGAGAAAGGGGCGCCCTTGGGTCGAGTTAAAATCCCAGAGGAGGCATGAGGGCTTGTAGTTTCCATCATGAAAAGAGATATCATTGCTAAAAGAGAGTAGGTTTAGATTAGATGTTAGAAAAAAATGGTTCCCTGGCAGGGTGGGCAGGGGCTGGGATGGAATTGCCAGAGCAGCTGGGGCTGCCCCTGGATCCCTGGCAGTGCCCAAGGCCAGGCTGGACATTGGGAGCTCCTGGGACAGTGGGAGGTGGCCCTGCCATGGCAGGGCTGGCACTGGATGGGCTTTGTGGTCCTTTCCAGCCCAAACCACTCTGTGACTCTATGAATTCTTACAGAGCAGCTTCTTTGCTCTGCTGCCTTGTGAAGGAAACTATCAACTCTCATTATTCAGTTTTGACTGAACCCCAGAGTAAATGTAAGGCTGAATGAGATTCTTTACTGTATTTATGGTCCTATGTGCAAATCCTATTCCTTTTTTCCCCCCACTCCCTGTGCTTCAGCTGAAGCAGGAGTGAAGAGCCAAATACAATTTTGCAGTCTGGTTTCTTTACAGAATTGTGGAATAGTTAAAGCTGGGAAAAACCTTTCAGATCAAGTCCAACCATCAAGCCAGCACCACCACCATGTTCACCAATAAACTACATTCTCAAATGCCATATCCACATGGTTTTTTAACAGTTCTTGGGATGATGACTTTTCCACTTCCCTGATCAAGTGCTTTGCAACAATTTCCAAGGAAAATTTTTCCCTAATATCCAGCCTAAACCTACCCTGGTGCAGCTTGAGGCCATTCCCTCTCATCCTGTCACTTGTTATCTGTGAGAAAAGACTGACACCAACTCACTCCTTTCAAGTGCTTGTAGAAAGTTACCCTGTCCAGTGGTGGAACCTTATTGCTTGACCCAAAAGGATTGTTCACACCTGTGAACTTGGAAAAAACAAATGCAGTGGATTTTTCTGTGGACCAGTCTTTTCATGGGGATGAAGAATATCCCTAGTTCAGTGTGACAGGTTTGCAGGCAAGCACTAGGATTGCACACCTGGAAAAGGCTCTGGGTTCCAAATCATGCAGACACCTGCTTCAAAGGAATCCATTTGGCACTTTCAGCCTGTGGGATTTGTTTTGTATAATTTCCTGGAAGTTACCAAAACCTCCCAACCTCAAACAGGGAAGAGAAACTTCTACAAAGCCTGAGCAGGGCAGGAAAGAGACAACTTCTGTCCCAGCTAAGGGATACGAGAAACAAAACAAAAAAAATAAAAATGAATGATTGCTGCTCTCACTTTCCCTTGAAAATGTAAAGGAATTCACTTTCTGAATGTGTGGTGGGTAACTGCAAATTGTTTAATGCCAGGCAGTTAAATGAGGCATGAATAACAACCAGTCTAGTGTGGATGTGTCACATTGACATCACCTGCTGTACCAGGGCAGGTGCCTGAACCACAGACAGCCAAAGCTTTGCTGAGTGGGAAAAGGATAACACATCAACAGGCATTTTTTGGCTTATTCCTGATAGCAAAATACAACAATATTTAGCAATGGAAGGCTTAAAAATATTAAAGATGTAGTGGTAAGGTAAATTATTGAAGCTGCATGGCATGCAGTAAGTGCTATTTCATGCTGGTGCTGAATCAAGGGCTGGAAAGTTTAAGGGATCCTTGAAGTATTGACAAAGTGTTTGACTTCCAGTTGAAAGAAATCATTAGGACTGGGGATTTTTTTAGTGTCTCTACCCCTTCAGAGTAGAAAAAGTGTAAAATGCATGACCTCCGAGGCTTTGGCTTTCAGTGTTCGTGACTTTGAGTAAACACGTTTGGATTAGTTTCTTTTTATAACCACAAATTAATGGCATGTAGATAGTGTCAGATTCCCTCTGTGAGTTTGTCATGGCAGAGGTGGATGTTCCTGCCTTGCTTAAGGTAAAATAGGGATCTTTATGAGCCTCCTGTTAATAATAACAACACCATTTGCATATAGCAAATGCAGACAGCAAAATAATCTCCAGGTACTTTTCTAGGTGCAGATTTCATGTCCCACAGCTGTGGTTAAGGTGACCTTCAGGGCAAAGAAACAATTTAGTGCATTTGCTCTCAGTTTATGTTGTGTAGGTCTGAAATTGTACTTGGAAAGCATAAAAAAAACCAAAAAACCAAAACACTAAAAAATAATAATAAAAAAAGTCTTTGCTTCTTCCAAAAGCAAAAGGAAAGTAGTTTTTCATTGGTTTTAATGCTAATATCTGATCTAAACACACTTTATCAGTTTGAAGCCATTCCCTGGCTCCTGGCCCTGCAGCCCTTGGCAATTGTCTCTCTCCAGCTTTCCTGGGGCTCCTTCAGGCCCTGCAAGGCCACCCTGAGCTCAGCCCAAAGCTTCTCCTGGCCAGGCTGAACAATGGCAGCTGGGCCAGCCTTTCCTGCCAGCAGAGCTGCTCCATCCCTCTGCTCATCCTGGAGCCTCCTCTGGGCTCTCTCCAGCAGCTCCAGCTGCTCCCTGGGCTGGTCCCAGGGCTGGGGCAGCTCTGCAGGTGGGGTCTCACCTGAGCAGGGCTCAGGGACAGAATCACCTCTGCCCACGCTGCTCTGGATGCAGCCAAGGACACAATTGGCTTTCTGGGCTGCAAGGTGACATTTCCGAGGGCAGGTCCAACCTTGGAGCCACCAGCATCCCCAGGTCCTTCTCAGCAGGGCTGCTCTCCATGGCTGGGTAAGGATGGACAGCCCTGCTCCATGGCTCCTTCAGAGGCCACCTTGGGACTCTCCAGAGCTTTCCCAAAGCTGTCCCAGCTCTGGGAGCCCTCTGAGCGTGGAGTGGAGCAGTGGAGACACCATCAAAGTGGCTCTTAATGAGACGCGAGGGCACTGAGGAAAATTCAGAGCCGAAGGGCAACCGGGAGAGAAAGGGAACTCAGTAAGTTATACCCACCCCAAAATGAGCTGCTGATCACTGGAGCTATTGTGAGGACTACAATAAATCAGTGTCTGCCCCTGGATCTCATTATGCACAGAGATGTGGATGGAGAATGTCAGCATCAATGGCATCTGTCATGTGAGAGCTGCTGTGGCCGAGTGGGCTGGAGCTCTCATGGTCAGCCAGCTTTGTGCTTCCCCTCTTTCTTTGTGGGGGATATCTGTTTTCTCCTGGAAATCTTGATTTGCTCTGTCCTGTGGGTAGTAAATTTGCCCTTTCCCTCGATGGTTTGTGAATTCAGTGATGATAACATTGTTTTTAAGGTGTGGGGGTAAAATATCTTTCGTGTGTGTCATATTTAGTGATTTTTGGTTGGGTTTTTTTTTCCCTCCTCCGTGTATGGTGCCATGCATATCACAGAGGCTAAGGCAACACCTACATGTATTTATGCTGATCTATAGTGCCCATTGCTCAAACATCACAGACTGCCTGAAAGGCTAATTAATTCAAGCCCTCCAGCACCCCTTTGAGGCAAATTTTGTCGGTCCTGATAGATGCACATCTCTTTGTTGTTTATTTTTAATATGATTTCTATGCCAGAGAAGGGGGAGAAATGAATAGTTTGTACTTTGCTAGGTAGTTGAAAAAATGTTAGGCTTTTGCTATCATTGAAATGAAGTATGTAGCAAACTTTGGATTTTATTGCAGTGCCACAGAGGTTCTTATTTTCTTTTAAAGCCTCAGCTCCTAGAGCCAAGTGAACTTGTGGATGTCCTTTTGTTCTTAGATGTCTCTGTCTAGCTCATGTGGTTACAAAATAAATTTTAATGTATTGTCTTTGCTTAATCTAAAATCTGGGATGCAGCGAGGCACTTGGCTAAGGTTGTTGGTTTGTTTCTTTTTAGTCTTAAAATTTCTGCAAGATTAGGGCTGGGAATACCAATGACAGAGTGTGCCTCCAGTTCAGAAGAGATTCTCAGAAATTGCTGGTTGGTTTTGTGTTCTTGTTTAAATTTCAGAGTTCCTCAGTCCCATACTATATTAAAAGGGTGAAACTAGGGTAACCATCACCTCCCTCCTCCTCTATGAGCAAACTAAAGATGTTTTTAAACATTGACTCACACTTTTGGTCTATGCTCAGTCTTATTAGAGAAGGATTCAGCACATATTTTTCAAATGCTTTATCCTCCTTTGTGTTTACATTCATTTCTGAGCTCAGCCCTTTTTCTCCACTTCCTTTGTCAGCACCAAGCTTGTTTCCCTGATCAGGTTCTCTCTTGCCCTCCCCACATCCCCTTCCCTTTGTAGATCCCAAGCTACATCACATCTTAAGGAGTGATGGGGACTACCAAAGGGGCTGGTTTGAGCTGGCTTTAAGCCATGGGCAACCAGATCTTTATGTCTCACTCCCTCCTGCAGGAAAATTCTTAATTCTTTAACATTTTTCTGGGGAACAGGTGTTTTAAGCCAGTTTGAGACTGTGTTGTCACCAAAAGAGGGAATCAGCCTTTTCTGGTTTCCACTCCTGCCATACCCATTTGAGTAGCTGTTTGATATGGCACATTGCAATTTTTTCTTGGTATCTGGGGGTGAGGAACCTGATCTGATTTACATCCCAGCCCTGTGGCTTTGCCAGGGAGGCCTGGGAAGCATCCAGCCAAGAGCAGGGGAGAAGTGTGACCATTACTTTTGGTAGCAGCAGAATCTCTGACTGACTTCAATTTACCATTTAATGGCCCTTTACCTGATGCAGTTTCCAGGTGCCACTGAAAGAAGTGATCCTGCATGTGGCTGCAGCTTCCTTCAGCTCTGCCATCCTGCAGCTGTGATGGACCAGCCTGGTTACCTGAGCTAGATGGGGAAAGGACACGTCCTGCTTTGTCCATGTGAAAATTTTCAGCCTAAATCACCCTCCCAATTAACCAAACAAGTGGCCCCCTCTTAGACCACCTTTCAATGACGGTGCTAATCCTCATTTTTAAAGGTGGTAAAGGCTGTGGAAGGTTGCTGCTGCTCAGGATGAGCTGGGCATGGCTCCTGTTTTCCAGTCCAGGAGGCAGCTGTGTGCTTCTGCTTATTTCTGTCCAGACCTGCACTCAGCCCCTACTGTGAGATCTCACGAGCTCTAAGACAAACAGGGCTTTAAGCAGTCCATAATTCAGTCTGTGTCCTGGACAGGTTGCCAGCACTCATGGGTTGGGCCAAAAGAAATTTGAGATGATCAGAAATTCATCTGCTGTGCAAATGTGGGCTTAGGCCAAAAAGGAATTTGAGATGATCAGGAATTCATCTGCTGTGCAAATGTGGGCTTGGCGGGTTTTCCCCCTTCCAGGAACAGGACTATTTTAACTCATTTCAGCATGATCAGCTGTTTTGGATGGGCTGCAGCATCAATTTCCCCAAAAGTGACACTAAATTTATTACTCAGGGCACTGCTCACCATGATTTTAAAACTGGAGGCAGTTTAGACAAAAACTGCGATTCTGCGATTTTTTTGTTGTTGTTGTTTATTTGCTTAATTGGATATGCAAATCACCTCTCCTGTCTTTTCTCTTTTTGTTGCTTTTTTTTGGCAGTTAAATATTCTGGTTGACACTGGGAGCAGCAATTTTGCTGTAGCAGGTGTGCCTGATGCTGATGTCACATCCTACTTCAATCCTGAGCTGTAAGTACCTGTTCTGCACCCATGGTGGAAATTAGGGGGGGTCTTTTGATTCCTGGCTCCTCCATGCAAGACAGGATGATAAGGCAGCTCCTGGGGCTCCTGTGACATCCCATGGGAGTGGGATTTTGGTTGCTTGGTGGGAATTTTGGCAAAATCCTGCCTGACACCGTGAGCAGCCCCACTGATGGCAGCGCAGCTGAGCTCTGAGTGAACATCAGCAGCACTAATTAGAACTGAAGAAAAGAGAAGCTGATTACAGGGTAAAAATTGTTTGCAAAATCACACCAATTTCAGCCAATTTCTTACCTGAATAGACTTGCAAGGAATTAAAAGTTTCAATCTGCTTTGCCTTTGTTTGAAAACAAAAAATTAAAAGCCGGTAATTGTATCAGTTACTTGACATTTCATCCAGAAGCAAAATTACTTAGTCAAAACCTAATTTGTTGTTCAGTTTGGCCACAGGCCTCAATCAGTCAGGGATCTGGACAGACCCTGATGAATCTGGTTATTTATAAAATACAACTTGGTGGTTCTGGTGTTTGTTATGCACTAAATTTGTTGTGTTTAGCATAAGCTGACATTAATCACAGCTCAGCTTTGTCTGTCTGAATCACGCTTGCTCTTTTTCTTCCTTCCTTTCTGCCTTTCTCTAGTTTCAATTATTTCAGGTAAAATTCTCCAAAATGCGGTGTCTATCTTTAGCTGAAGCATATGGATAAAAATACTAAGAGTGCTGGGAAACTGGAGAGTATCACCTTTCTCACTACCTCATCTGTGTTTTAACATGGGGTTTTACACTTTTTTTCCAATCAGATGCACTGGGGATGGAGGGAAATCTGTTATTTCCATGCTGCTTACTAGAGTAGCCTCACCTCCTGTCTTATCTTTAGATGTTAATGAAGGTATTTCACATCATGCTGATATGATGTAGGTCTGGAAAATCGGGAATTTGCACTTGGTAGCTATTTCTGCACCACTGCAGGGTTTTCTGTGCCAGCCAGCTATCCCCTTCCATAGGCAGTGGCTAGAGAAAACTTAATTGCAAGAATTAAAAGCACAAGCATTCTTTCTCCCTTGCCTCCTAATTGATGTTATTGAGGCTGGAAGGACAAGGCCTCTCTCATTAGAAACAGCAACAGCAGAGGTTGTGTGTGGAGAAAGACAGACTGAACTCATGTGAAGGTTACAGCCTCTGATCAGTGTTCTCAGTGGATGCTGTGTTTTGAGAACTTTGATATAAGGCTAATAATGAAACCTTGAAGTGCAGGCCCTGAAGAGTTAGTTAAGGGTGCTTTGTGAAATTACTCAAAATCAAGTCATTACAGTCCAGAGCAATTGCAGCAAGAGTTTCTGGTTTGGTTTGCACTCCTGGAGTCCTGCAGCATGCTCAGAATGCAAATATTAGCAGACTCCTGGGTACACCACGCTTCTTCCATTTTAAATATTGTAACTACACTTAAATAAATAAATTGGAGGGATCCTGGCCCCAGTGAAATCAGGTAGATATTCAAAAAATGTTAGTTGCAGGAAAGCTCTGTGTGTCACACATCCCAAATGAGCTGGGGCTGTCACCAGAGCAGGTGAGCCATGGCTGAGCCCAGCCAAGTCCTGTGCACCCCCGAGGATGGAGAATCCATACTTTGTCCAGGCAGAGTGTTCCAGTGCCATGCCACAGTCTCCTGGGGAAGAAATATTCCCTGTTAATATTCCCTGTTAAATATTACCTGAACCTCAAAAAATGTGACTCGTGGCTGTGACAGTCAGCATGTCAGCTGCTCCCTTCAGTGCTGATCCATGCAAATCTGAGTGTGCAGTCTGTCCTTCACATAGGCTCTTGATGAAGACCTTCACAGAACCACGGAATTATTTAGGTTGGGAAAAACCTCCAAGACCATTGAGTCCAAGCTGTGACCACTCCCCACCTTGTCCCCGGCCCAGAGCACACCCAGGCCTTCCTTGGACACCTCCATCACCTCCCTGGGCAGCCTGTTCCAGTGTTTAACAAGCCTTCCCATGATGAAATTCCTCCTGGTGTCCAGCCTGAGCCCCTCTTAGCACAGCTTGATGCTGTGTCCTCTCGTCCTGTTGCTGTTGCATGGGAGAAGAGAGTGACTCTCACCTGGCTGCACCTTCCTGCCAGGGACTTGTCAAGAGTGAGAAAGTCTCTCCTGAGCCTCCTTTTCTCCAGGCTCTGGAACAGTTTTTCCTCTACTCACAACCCCTGGGGCTCTGTGCTTGTCACAAGGCCGTGGCTGTTTTGGAGCCAGGGCTGCAGCTCATCTTCAGCCCACACCAGGGATGATTTGTTCAGCCCCACATCCTCAGCTTCCAAATGGGAATGCCATGGGAGGTGGTGTCCAAAGCCTGACTGAAGCCAAGATGTGCCACAGGCACTGTTCTCTTCATCTGTGCATCCAGCTGTGATGCAGGAGGCAGTGAGATTGGTCAGGTGTGATGTGCCTGTGAAATTCCTCCTAGAGTGTCTGTGCCTGCACGACTGTCCTTCACCTGCTTGGAAACAGATTCCAGGAGGTTTTATTTGAGATTTTTCCTGGCTGGGGGTGAAGCCCAGTCACCTCTGCCTCCTTGGGTGCTGGTCTCTTTTTGAGACAGACTTTTCCCAGCAGTCAGAACACCTTCCCTGGCATTGTGGTTTAAACCCTGATGGCAACTCAGCCCCACACAGCCGCTCACTCACCCCTCCACCCTAACCCCAAACATTTCCCCCTCCTTCCCCCAGCTGTATATGCTGAGCATGGCACTGGGGTGTGGGATATCCCTGGGGTGTGGGATATCCCTGGGGTCAGCTGTCCTGGCTGTGTCCCCTCCCAAATCCTCGTGCACACCACGCCTGGCGCTAGCAGGGTGGGCTGAGAGGGAGAAAAGGCCTCAGCTCTGTGCAAGAGCTGCCCAGCAATGATAAAAACATCTCTGTGCTTCAAGTCTGTTTTCAGCACCAGAACACAGCCTGTGCTAGCTACTGTGAAGAAAATTAACTCTGTTCCCAGCCCAAAGCAGCGCACTGGGTTGTCATGATTTTGCAGGAATGGTAAACAGGGGCATTGATATCACATCAGCTGGATCTGTAAAATTACCCAAGAGCGACCTTTGCCCACGTGTAAATGAGAAAAACGACCTATGGGCACTTTTCTTCCTTCCTAGGAGGAACACTTAAGATTAGATAAAGGGGTTATCTCTCATCTGGTAATCACTCCTGCAGTTTTTCCCTATATTGTCATGGAGTGCTTCCGACGTCTTAAACTGCAAGTTGAAAACAAGGGGAAAGAAAGATTAGCAATTTGTTAAATTAATGGGTTATGAGTTATAGATGTGTGCTTATTAGAATATTCATGTTGTGTTGGAGAGAGTGATGGGTCTTAATTTCCTGATGCCACACTCTTAATTTAATTTTATTCATATGATCAAAATCAGAAATTGAATGCATGATTCTTTTTGGATTGAAATTGAGGGGGGTGCATGGGAAAGGCATTATCTTTGTTTCAAAGGACCCAGGGAGTGTGTTTTTCTGTAAGAGCCCTCCTGGAGCAACTCCAGAACTAACTTGTTAAATGATGTTGTGTATCATATAATCTATGTGATACAATCCTGCTGTTTAATTATCTGGCTCTTTTTGTGCAAAGCGAGTAAAGCTGTTACCACACACTCTTTCACAACCTGGGCTTTTGAGTGGCTCTGACAAACCTTTGCTGTGAAAAGTTCTGACTTTGCTGTGATAATCATGCTCTGTAAGTCACCACAATCTATGAGGTTTTGCAAAACGACCTGATTTGTCCTGAACTGAAAAGAAATCACGGTGTTTGCTTCTCATGCTGTTCAAAATAACAGGTAGTTTTGTTGAGTACTCTACTTATGATGAAAGAGCTACTTAAACAGACATATAAAGGGATTTTTACACTTGAACCCAAGTGATCAGTGATGGCTCTGCAGCAGTATGTAAATCTGACCTGCTCAGGGCTTTCAGTATTCAGGAGCAGTATTCAGTTTTATTTCAGTAAATAAATAAAGAGTACTACTGCCTCACCATCTGAAGGTTCAAAAGCAAGCTGCTCAGGAGTTGATCTTTCCAAGAGATATGGAGGTAATAGAAATACAGGCAATAAATTGAGGTAATACAATAAGTTATATAGCACCAAACAAAAGAAATCGCTGCTTTTGCAGTGTGATCCTGCAAGGTTGGTTGTGTGCACTGGACAGGTTGTGGTTTGGGGTGAATTATAAACTTTTTTGTGGAAGCCCTGCAGCTTAGATGAGACTTTCTTGGTTAGGAATCAATAATTTCTGCTGTATTTTTATGTTTGCTTTGTCTTAAAATTGTTTGGTGAGGCTGGTGTTACAGGGCTCCCTGCATTTGGTGGATTTGCTGTTGCCACGTTGAGCTTGCTGCAAAGGGATGGTGACACGAGAAATGAGATTTTGGTTGTGTTCTCTTCTGTGCTGTGGGCTGGTAATGAGGATTAGCTCTGCAAGAGAAAGTTACCCCATTGCTGGTTTTGCTCAGCTGGGGCTTGAGATCTGTTTGAGGTTTGAGTTTCTGGTGGCTGCTGTGGGGAGAAGATAGGAATGGGAAGGAGAGGGAGAAGGGAATAGGGTTACTACAGCACCATGATCTAGGAGCCCTTATTCCTTGCCTCTGGCTAAGATACACTTTGTCCTGCTGGAAGAGGTGAATTTTTTCTTTTCTCATCACAGCCAAAACAGCTTGTTTGTAATTTTCTTTTCTCTGCTGTGTGTTTGTTTTAAAACACTCAGCCCATGAATTACAAGTCTCTAGTTTTGACCTCCAAAGTTTTTTTCCTTTAGATCAGCGAGGTGGAAAGGTGAAAAAAACCCAGGTGGCTAATCACCTGCAAGAGAGGGCAGGAAGTGGTTTTACAGAACAGAATATAATTTACTGCAAGATCCCTTCCCACCTTACCAGTTTTGCTCCTTGAAGGAAGTAATAAAGTCTTTCTTCAATATGACATCTGTGAACTTTACAAATGAGATGAGTGCCTTCGTATCCATTTCTACAGGTGGGGAAGCTGAGGCACAAATGGTGAGGAAGGGACTTGCCTTGCATTTCCCCAGGAAAGGTCACCAGCTGTGCTGGAAAATGAATCCAGTCTTTCTGTGTCCCGGTCCACAGCTCAATCCATCAGGCTCTTCCTGCTTCTGGAAGAGGAGCTGGGTGCTGCTGCTGTTCTGGTCATGCACTGCTTGTATTTGCAGATTTGCTTCGCTTTATTCTCCCAGCGCTCAATTTTCTCTCTGATTTCAGATATTTCCTCTTCTGCTGCTCAGCCAGACACTTTTCTACATGAAGAACCCCTTTCATTTCCTGCCCCCCAGTTTCCCTCATGCTGCTAATTATTCAGGCTCTATTTTGATTTATAAAATGTACTGCCAGTGGCACTGAGGTGTTCTGAAGACCCTGCCTGAGCAGAGATGTTCCTTTGTGTTAAGTGTCATACAAATGCAGAATTACACAGGAGCAGTGGAAGTGATCAGATGCAGGTAATAACAGTATCTCTGGAATCCCCTGCATTTTGAAGTATTATCTTATGTATTTCTGCTGATTTAGATGTTAACCCTTGAAGGGCTAGGCCTTGGGAGTGTCAAGAGCTGCTTAGGGTTAGAGCCTGCCCCCCTCCCTTCCTCAGTGAGGAAGAGTCAGTTCCATGGTCCATATGGCCAAAGTGTCCCCCAGGAGAAAGTGTTTGAATTATGGCATTTCTCCACGTTGCCATCTGAAGGTTGTTCCTCACAATAACAAAAATCACCCCAAATTCATGCTGGTGAGCTCAGGCACAAAGGCCTGTGGAGCCACTTCATGTGTCTGCTAGATTAAAGCATCTACACCTGATAAACCCTTGCACTTTCTATTGCTCTACACACATGTAAAGATGCTGTTATAAATTTATTTTATGTTTTTTTTTTTTCCCCCTTTAATTTACTTTCCAAAAAGCTATGAAAAGTCTCTCGAGACAAACTGAGTGTGGTCATCTGCCTCTCCAAAAGGGGAAGCTGTGTGCCAAGGAGAGGACCCAGAGTAAATTGTGGGGGATCTAGAACTTTTGTAGCTGTTCAGTAGAGATGTGGGTGGGATATTACTACAATACTTATGGATTAGACATCTTTAAAATGAAAAATCTACTGAAGATTTTGCTAATGTTTTTGTTAAGCCTTTTTTAAACAGGGTTCACTTCCTTCCTTTGCTTGCCATACTCCACTGCTACTTTGCCATTGCTTCCCTGATCTAGAAAAACTTTGTTCCTTTCCTCCTCCAAGTCAGTAAATCATTTGTTAATAATATTAAATTCTACTTACTTCCTCACAGATAGGCCAAGCTGCAGATTTAGGAAACCTCTGTCTTACTGCTAATACTCACAATAATATTCCAATTTACTCAAAACTGATCTTTTAGGAATATTAATGAGGAATTAGTCTACAGCTATTCAGTTAGCTTGGCATTTCAATTTTAGATTTGAATTCAGCAGCTTTCCATTTTCTAGTGGCATTTATTAAATTCCTTTTCCAGTTAAAAGAGTGTTGCTCCTGTGGAGCAGTCTGAGTCAGGGACACTGCCCTAGGTGACATGATACCTTAGATTATTTATTTTATAAAGAAAACACATTGTGAAGGTTTGATTTATTGACGGCTTCTGGATAAAAATAAGACCTTGAGTTTTGTTTGTTTTTTTTAATTTCTGCTTTTTCCTGACTTTACAAGCAGTACGAATACATATTTTTCATACTTAATTATTTTTTTTCCCCTCTCTGGGCACAATTGAGCTTGAGTATATTCTGTTGTCTTGCACAGTAAATGAACAGTGGTGCCTCAGTGTGTCCTTTCCTTCTAAAGGTCGAGCACATACAGATCTCAAGGGGTTGAGGTGACAGTGAAGTACAGCCAAGGCAGCTGGACGGGAGTGCTGGGCACAGATGTCATCACCATGCCCAAGGGACTCTATGGCAGCTACACCATCAACATTGCCACCATCCTGGAGTCAGAGAACTTCTTCCTGCCAGGGGTTAAATGGCATGGGATCCTTGGTCTTGCCTACGATGCCTTAGCCAAGGTAAAGCATCCCTGCTCCTCTGTCTCCTCACAAGGACAGGAAACAGAAATGTTAGATTTCACCCTTCCAGCCACCCTTTCCTACAGATCTTCTCTCTTTGTTCCAGAAAGGATAAATGGGGTTGTGATGGTACCACAGTCCCATGTCAGGGGTTTGGCTTTTCTGCTGACAGAAATGCTGATTTAACTCCTCTGGAATGAATGAGCTTTTCCAGAGCTTGTAGAACCAGAGTGTGGTTGTGGGATGTGTGTGGAGGGAGGCTCTGAGGATAACTTCTCAAAACTGGTCCAAGGCAAAGCCCTTGGCAGTTCATTCTTGCACATTCTCCATTCATCAAGTAAAAGTTGAGGTGGATGGATAATTTCAGAACAAATATTAGCTACAGGATTTCCAGGAACATAGAACCAAGCACATCCTGCTCCTCTGCAGGCAAGAAATTCAGGTAGAAGATTCAATTAAAACCTGAAATTTACAGTCCACACTGTATAACCTTAAAATCTAAAACTGGAAACGTGATTGGAAAACTACAAAGTTACAATTTTCAACCTTCACATCCCAAAGTGAGTTCTACCTTGACAGAACAAACGATTCAGCAGTGCCTGACGAGTCTGCTTTATTCCAGAGCTGTGTGGGAGTTTTTATTGACTTCATGGGCTGTCAGTGGGAGGGGAAAAGGGAAGGGAAGGGAGGAGTTACAATTCAATAGTGTTGAAAAACTGAAAATCTTGACTTTAAAATCCTGCTTTTTTAACTATGGAAAGGTGTGAAAGGGAAGGTATGTTTGAGTGTTCTAAAAACACAAAGCCTTTTCCAAACAGAAATTATCGGTGAGGGTTTCTGCCTGAAACTGGTGTTTGGGTTTGGAAACTGCAATTGAAAATTACTCCCATGTTTTAGGGATTTGGTGGCAGCAGTGCTGACATGGGTCAAAAGTAAAAATGTTTTTAAAAACAGCAGAAACAGAAAAATGACAGATATTGGGGTTTTAATGGCTTATTATGTCTAGAACTTTCATCAGCTCCCTGTCAGAAATTCAATTTACTCATGAAAAGTGGTCTTGTTTGAATGATTTGCTGATTTCTGTGAAGAAACTTGCTAATGAACCCTGCAATTCTTTTTTTTTATTATTTTTTTTTCCCCTGTTTGTTTGTTTTGCTTTTCAAGCCCTCGAGTTCTGTGGAGACATTCTTTGATTCCCTCGTGAGGCAGGCAAAGATCCCCAACATTTTCTCCCTGCAGATGTGTGGTGCTGGACTCCCTGTTTCTGGAAGTGGTACCAACGGAGGTAGTCTTGTGGGTATCTGTCAATAGGAGAGGGAAGATGTATCTTTGTTCATCTCTCTCCCTCTTTTCTCTGACTATCCTGCTTCTGCCAAATTCAGTGTTTTAAATATATTTTCGTATTTTAAAGATGTTTTCTAATTTTTTAAAGGAAAGCTAAGCCCCTGGGCGAAATTTGAGTGTTATTTATTTTCATTCTGGATTCTTTTTTTTTTTTTTCTCTCTCAAGTTTGAGTAAACTTTTCATCTTTTAACAAAGAAAAACATGAATGTTGTGCTGTTTCCTCAGGGCAGATTCTGCTATATTTCTCAAACTGAGCAGTCCCTTATTCAGCTGATAAATTTGTTCAATCTCATCAAAATGCTACAGTAATTTATTTTTTTTACATGATGTGAAAAGGGGGAGAGGAATCAAGGGGCTTTTTCTTTTTTTTTTATTTTGTCAACAACATATTAAATGGGAAAATCTGTAGATCAGATCTCCTGCTTGCTTTTACTCTGGGAAGTCTTTCCATCATCTTTAGTGGGATCATGAATTGGCCCATGATGCTTCTGGAATTGGGAGATGGAATGACTGTTCCCAAATGATGCTGAAACATCTCAGCACAGGAGCTGATCACAAATACTTATTTTGAAGAGAATTCACATATTGTAAATGTTATTCATATAACTGAAGACCAAGAGAGAATTTTTTTTAGGTTTAATTCAGAGTCAGAAAGTCCACAAATGCTCCCAGCCATCCTCAGCCTAGGTTTTGATGGAAGATAACAGTGATGGCAGTGACAGGATGGGATTCCATTTTGGACATGTGCAAGAAAAACTGAAATGTTCTTGGACAGTATTAAAGCTTTTCTGATCTGATAAAGCAGATTTTTCACATGTAAGTTCATTATTCTGCCCCATTTTTATACATTAAATTTCTTCTAACCACTGAAGATACTGTTTTAATTTTAAACAGTGGAGTTTTCATAACAGAATCAGTGTGAGGTTCTAGGTGAAAATACTGATAATTTGGCCCAGCATGGGTATTCTGTTAAATGTCTAAATGTTTCATACTGCTCTATTATTGACAGAAAACTGGACAGTAAAATCCTAATAAATGATGTTAAATTAAACCCTGGATGCCCCTGAGTATCACAATTAAATATCCCCCTTTTTGTGTGCCCCAAAACCAAACAGGTTGGATTTTAAAGCGTGTGACTTCTTCCCTCCTTTCCCTTAGGTGCTGGGTGGAATTGAGCCGAGTCTGTACAGGGGGGAAATCTGGTACACACCCATCAAAGAGGAGTGGTACTACCAGGTTGAAATCCTCAAACTGGAGGTCGGGGGACAGAACCTGGAGCTGGACTGCAGAGAGGTATCTGTGTTCCTCTGGGAAATCCAGGTTTGCCTGAGGAAAAAGCCCCTCCTTGGTCAGTTTTGTCTTGGCAAGCAGATGTGCATGGCAGTCTCCTGAGAACTGAATTAAAGCAATTCTGGTCAAACAAAGGAAATGGGAGATTTTGGATTGGCCCCTGTGGAGCTGTCTGAGCTCACAACTCATGATGGCAGTGGACAGGTGTCACCCTGGGTTGCTTTCTAAAGATCTCATCCTAGGCTTCCTTTTTTATTTTATGTTTTTGCAATCAACTTTTGCTCTCTTATGGCTGGCAGTTATTATTCCTGATGGATAAGCCTTCTGTTTCTATTAGGAATAATGTTCTGCTGTATCTGGATCACTCTAATGAGACTGTGTTGTTGCAATTTTTATTCCAAAGCCATTTCATTTTTTTATTTTTTTTTTTTTGTGGAGGATATATGTGTATGTGTGTGTTTTACCTCTTTCTTAACTTTGCTTGTTGCTACTCCTGTTTTGGTTTTAGTTCTGTATTTTTTATGCCCCAATTTCTTTGGACATCCTAATTTCATTTTACTCTCATGCTCTTAGTTGGAGATCAATGGGATGTGATAAATTTAAAGTTATTATAGTTCATATAAATTAGCTGAAATTTGTTATTGCAATATTACATGTGCATAAATATTGTATTTCCATGCAAAATATTGAAATCATATTGCCATATCAATTATTTAAAATGAGTCACAGCATCTTTCAACTCAATAAGCAGAACAAGGTCTGTTTAAATGCTTCTATTGTGCTGTTAGGAAAGCAAAACCACTGATCCTTTAAAGTAAATGTTTGCTTTTCTTTCTTGCCTTAAAAAACAGTCAACATGTTTTTGAAGGGGAGCCTTCAGTGGTGTAATGCATGCTGTTGCCAGAAAACAACTCACTGAAAAATTCAGTGGTGTGTCAGGAAAGTTTCCTGTAATTGTTGCTCTTTTCTGAGCCAGGGGTTGCTTGCAGTGGTGCAGAAGGATCAAACCTTCCTGGATCAAAGGAGACCTTCCCACAGAAATCCAGAGGAAGAGCAGTAAAATCAGAGCAGCACAATTAAAGTTTGGCTGGTTAGGAGCTCGCAGAGGATGCGTGATTCACTCTGGGATGAGGAGCTGTGTGCCCTCTCTCCTCTCTGCTGTTTTCTAGGAAATGGAACACTTTTTTCACAGCCTTCACCAGGGACTGCTCCTTTCCTTGCCAGGGAGAATTTCCTTGCTTCAATGCTGGGAATGTGCCCGGAGCTCCACCACAGCTGTGGCCCTGAGCCTGGCAGCCAGGGCTGGGAGAAGTCCTGCCAGCAGTGCACTTTGCACTGGTAAATATCAACCAGGAAAGCCAAGAAGGCAAAACCTTGGTGCTCAGCCCTTGTGTGAGCAATCCCACTACTCCCAGATTTTTGCACAGGTTTACATCCATGGCCAACCCTTTAAACTCCATTTTTTTCTCCAAGGGTGGCATTCCAGGCTGCCAGTGATTGCATATTTTGTGGTACAGATCTGTTAAAATGGACTCCAAAATGCCTTGGCATTTCTTTCCACTCTTAACAAGTATTATTTATTGTAGTAAATAGTTTCCAGTTTGCTTTTCTCTCAGCTCTGTGTGGCAGCCCCATAGCAGCTCTTCCAAAAAGAAATGTGGAAATAACTGTCAGAGTTAGTTTTTCTTACTTTTTTTGGTGGGTTTTATTTTTGTAAAGGGACTCCATGTGACTTGATAACATCTAAACCAGTGTATTTTAAATTCACTTGCTGTTTGACCTCTTCCTAAGTAGCTTAGGCTGTATATCATCCTGTGTCTTATGATTATGCCATAAACATGTCACAGTTCAGTTATATTAATCCTGCTGCCTAAGCTGGCAGCAAAAGTAGTTAATGCAAATAGCTGCCACTGCTACTTGCATTTTTTTATCCCTGCAGTTAATCATAGTTTTTAAAAAGTTCATGAAAAAAGATTTACCCTTTAAAAAGATTATACCTAATTTACCGTACCTGAAATTTGATGAAATCTCTTCATTTTAGGGTTGAATTTTTAGTAATAAGAGAGCTGTTTGCTATGGGTTTTGTTATATTTTTTAGGGCAGATTTTAGGGCAGCAAGACTGAAAACTTCAAGTTTCTTGCTTTTTTGTGTGTTTAAGGGCTTTTCAGCAGTCAAGGGATAACAGTGTGGCATTTATACTCTTGAGCCAGTACAGACAAGTAATAAGGCCTAATTTTTTCTGGTTATCCTTATATTAAATATGCCAGCCATTAAAACAGGCTCTGTGTTTAAATTAGAGTTGTACCCATGCTAGCAGAGACCTTGATTCAGGGCTTGGAAGCAGCATCAGAGTGTTTAACACCTCTCTACTGAATATTAAAGTGCTGAGAGGGGCCAGACATCACTTTTTTACAGCAGTGGGACCATTTGCACCAGCTGTGGTGACACAGTAATTTCCTGACCGGTGCAGATAAACCCACTCTTGTGTCTAGGCTGATGGTATCTTGCTTTTTTTCTTTTTTTTGCTCTCAAATTTCACTGGAATTGAAGCTGTCAGCTGGAGAGAGCTGCTGACAAGTTATGATATGCAGTTCTGGGAAGGCAGCTGCCAAAAAGGAGCAGCTTTGTTCTGGTTAGGAGACAGTGGGATCTGCCTCACAGTAACTACAGCGTACAACTTCTCTTTTTTTCCCTCCCCTGCCCAGTACAATGCTGATAAAGCCATAGTAGACAGTGGAACCACTCTCCTTCGACTGCCAGAGAAAGTCTTCAGTGCCGTGGTGCAGGCAATAGCTCGCACGTCCCTGGTAAGAAAATGCCATGAAACCTGCTCAAAAAAATGTGAAATTCCTTTTCACAGGGATCACAGGGTCTTTGAAAGGAGTGTCATCGCTGCTGCCTGCCTGCAAGTCGTGGGTTTTTCACCTGAGGGGAGCAGAACCTTCCCTGGTCTAGCCCAGTTAATAAAGGAGAAATGACTGATGGCCTTTGATGGAAAGGAAGAAGTGGAAAAAAAAAAAAGAAATAAGAAGAGGGAAAAGGTGGGGGGGGCACAAGTGCAGACAAGAAATGTGTGTGTGGAAATGCATCAGAAATAGGGGAGAGACAGAGTATTTTATTCTAAGTGTTTCAGAAACATGGACATAATCCCTGTTGCTCTGATTCAAAGCATTGGGAGTGCAAAAATCAGTCATTCCATTCAAAACAGAGTGTTTATAAAGTAGGAGAACCTGCTGCTGCAAGCAGTTCTTTTCCAAGTATAATTCTTAGTGCTGTCTAGAATAAATGCCATTCATTAGGATTATTCATATCAATAAAGCTGCTTTTGACCTTCATTATTGAATTATTTATGTTCAAAAGCATCTTTCTTTGGAAACAGAGTGGGCTTTAGAATTAGGGCATGGGGATGGTGGAGTTCTCTGTGTGTGGAGTGGCTGAAGCAGCATTTTCTGGTTAATAAAAACTATTCATAAATTTCTGTTCAATACAAGGAACAGCACCAAGAAGGTTAAAGAGAATAAACACCAGCTATTTCAGTGTGAACAAACTGGATATTTTTGTCATGGACTCACAATCAGACAGTGGTTGTTGATGCAAATCACAGGAAACACAGTAAGCAGCTGCCCCAAAGACAGAGTGTTTGCCTGTGTGCTGATAATTCAAGATTGAGATCCTTTTTTCCCACTTGATCGAGAGCAGAAATTTGGCATGAAGTGTTCTTCACTGCCTGCAGATGTCCAGTATCTGAAATAAATGTACCAGTTACGAGTTCTTCTCTTTGCACAGCACTTAAGTGTTGGCTGGAACAATTTCAGTGCATGTGGGGGAGAACTGAAAGAAGCCACTCCAAGAGCTCTTGTAAGGTCACCCTGTGGGTGAGGAACCCTCGTGGGAAGTGGGTCACAGTGGTCCACACTCCCCTCTGATGTTGGCCAGGACATTTGAACTGGGGCCCTCCACCTGACAAGGAAACAGTGGACAGATCTATAAAGTATTAAAATAAAATAAAATGGAACCATTCGCTCTGTTTAATGTTTATTTTCTGTTCCTGTTAAAAATTAAGAAAGTAGCTTTTTTTCTGAGTTCTTCTTAATGTCAAGGACCTTCTTGCTTTACCCCTTTCCCTCCACACACCCCAGAATTTACTTTGACAAAGGAGATTGTCTGCCAAATAAGAAAGTAGTTACAGGGTGCAAGGATGGGATTCCAGCTGTGTAGGAGCAATGTCAGGAAAATGGGTATTTTCAGCAATTGCACTGCAGCTCTGTGCTTCTGGCAGGAGATGTACCACTGGAAAAGAAAAAAAAAATCATCTTCTGTAGTCAGACACACTTTTCTGACCACAGGTGAGCCAGGTTAACAAGTGCCTGCTCCTCACTGCTCATCCTGCTTGTTATGAGCACCCCAGCCAGGTGTTATTTCCCCCTCAGATATGCTGGGATAAGTGTGTGTGACATATTTCTTTATTCAGCTCAGTTAAAAAACAAGGCTGTGAGCTCTCTGTGCTCTTTAGTGGTGCAGATGGTTTTTAAAACTTACATTATTTGGGCTGAAGTCTCTCAGGGAGCAGCAGTTTCGATGCAGTTTGGTGTTGAAGGGTGGTGATTTTGGCAGGTGGGCAGAGATGAGCCAGGGAAGGGGGGCACCAACTACACCTCACTGAGCTGAAGTCAGGATAGCAGTAATACAATGTTAAGTTAAAAAGTTGAATGAAGGAAGGCTTATATAATCATAAAGTCTTTATTTTAATAGCCTTTAGGCTATCATGCACTCAAATCTCCCACATGCATTGCACAGAATTAAGGGAGAGAAATGCAATGCATTAAGCAGTCTTTCTGGGAAATTAAAGCAAGCACTTAGAGCACTTTATGGGCTTGGCCTGACCTGGCTGGGTGGTATCTTGCAATTTTTCTCAGATCTGCTTTTCAAGACAAAATGGAAAGGGAGGAGAAGTGTATTTCTCAGCAGGTTTGGCCTGGGAATTCGCTGTGAGGGAAGAGTGTTCTGCCCCGTGCCAAGGGAGGCACTTCAGCATCAGCTGAGAGTTAAGGGTAAAAGGTCTGTTAGTGGTGGTAAATCTCCTTGTTCACATGAGTCTGTGCTTGCTGAGGCCCAAGAGCAGAGCAGAAATCACTTGGAAATGTGAAGGATCTCTGTGCAGCCCTGACAAAGGCTTCACTGGCAAGTGTGAGGCGAGGGCTGAGCGCCTGCCACCTGTAAAATGCCATATTTTAATGAATGAGCTGATGCTTACAGAACAATCCATACCACAGATAAATACAAATGAGGAGAGTGCAGAGGCTGGATTCCATCTTTTCCCTTCACCCAGATGGGAAGCTCTGGCTGTGCAGCCTCAGACCAAGCTCTCCCTTGACTGCTGCTTGGTGAGGGAACAAGAACCAGCCAAAGTAATGCAGTAAAACGAGGAAGGGCTTTGCTCAGATCTGGCAGCAGGTCACCTTCAGGGAGCAGGAACATTGAGCAAGATGTTTGTCTTAGCCAAACAAGCTCTGTAGAGGTGTGCTTTTAGTTTTGTTCGTTCCATGGATATATTACAAAGTACTGATAACCAGTTTTATTTCAAAAGCATGTCAGGTTGTACTGGCAGGGAGTGACAGGGCAGCAGAAGAGACAGAGGGATGTGTTTCTTTCCATTCCAACAAACATTGAGTGCCAGGAGATTTTTGGCTTAGCCCTTGCCTTCAAAACTCTGAAGCTGAGTGAGAAGCTGTAGGTGCACGAGGAAGGGAGGTGACCTCATTGTCTCATATATTCACGTGGTTTGCATTTTGGTTTGTGGTTTTTATAAAATGGAAAATGCTGCTTCAAAACATTGGTGAGAGGAGGGAGGGAGGCAGTAAAATCCCGTTGTGGAAGTGATTGCTCAGGGAGGCCACGTGTCCTCACTGCAGTAGAGGAAATAACGAGACAAAAATGGGGAGGGAAGGGAGAGTTAAACTTGTTTTTGCCTCTTCCCCATTCTCCAGATCATGGTTTTGGGCACTGGGGTTTGGGGTTTTGCTTTGGTCCTTAAAAAAGCAGCTCAGGTTTGTGTTCTTGAATTTCTCCATGGAAATGAAAAAAGTATTGAATAGTGGTGGTGATCACTCACAAAAATCTATCAAAATGTCTGTAATGTCTGAGTATAATTTTGTTTGGTCGGTTTGTTTTACAGATACAAGAATTCTCTTCTGGTTTCTGGACTGGTTCACAGCTTGCATGCTGGGATAGAACTGAAAAACCCTGGTCCTTGTTTCCCAAACTCTCCATTTACCTGAGGGATGAAAACTCCAGTAGGTCGTTTCGGATCTCTATCCTACCACAGGTCTCAACCTTCTTTGTTTATTCATCTGTGCATTTATTTTTACTATTTTAAAGCACATGCTCTTAAAAATAGGAGCTGTTTTTATCAGTAATAGGGTTATTATTATTATTATTATTAGGGCTTATAGCATGCAAGGAAAACCTTTTTTAATCAAATTTTAAAAATCAATTTTTAAACAGGGAAAATCACAAATTTGTCAAAGCTAAAAGCAAAAAAAGAAAGGGACCAAGAACAGTTTCTCTCTCAGTGTAGTTCATCTAGTTGGGAATTATTTTTTTAAAATTTTTCAGGGAAAACAGGCAAGGTTTTGTTTTGTTTTCATGAGCTTTGGCCACATCAGATGTCAATACAGAATGTCTCTGCATGTTTTGATCTTCTCATTTTGGGAAGGGAATTGATTTGTTTCTCGTGGCATTTTGAGTTGGAGCACTTCTTCTGAATATGAAAATCTTGGCAATGACCCTTTGTGAGCTCTTCACCAGTTTCTGTAACTCGCCTGCTTTATCTTTTATTAATATTCCATCCTAACTTTCAGAATATAATATGCCACTTTTGTTTTTCTTCTCTGCCTTCTCCTCCCAGTAGAAGTTGCAGTAGAGGCTGGTATCCTCTAACATTACTAATACATTCTTTTACCTCAAGGGACAGGCAGGAGAAAAGGAAAGAATGAACCTATTAAGTACATTTTAACTTGAAATATAGTAAAGCCTTATGATAAGCTTTTTCTCTATTGATCATGTAGCTTGGCAATCATTCATCTTCCCCCAGGAGACAGGGGGTGAAATGTGCCTTGAATTTATAAAATCAAGAACCTTGCAGCTGACACTGAATGCTCTCTGAATCAACTCCATCCTAATAATTTTTTTAATGACTAAATTTTTCTTTAATTTGAGTTAATCTCCCAATTTCTTCCTCAGCCATCCTTCCCTTATGGAAAATAAGGTGAAAAGTGAGAATCTCGAGAATTTGCTGTTGACCTGCATGTAGTGACTGACTGTGTTCAAATTTATTTTAGAATCCACTTTACCTCTTACCTGCCTGTTAGCTTTGACCAGTTTTAAATCATGTACAAAAATCTGTTTGCCCCTATCCATTCTCCATTTCCAGTGGAATTTGCGTGCCTGAACTATAAAAATGAAAAATTCTGAACTTCCACCTGCTGTGAGGTGTTGCTTTTTACACTCTGGCTTCCTTTTTTTTTATTTTTTTAATTTTTTCTTTTCTTTTCTTTTTAACAGCTTTATATTCAACCCATCCTTGTGATAGGAGATAATTTGCAGTGCTACCGATTCGGCATCTCCTCCTCCACAAATGCTCTGGTCATCGGTGCTACAGTCATGGAAGGATTTTATGTCATCTTTGACAGAGCCCAGAGGAGAGTGGGCTTTGCAGTGAGTCCCTGTGCAGGTAAGAGAAAAATCTCTCAGGATTTGGGGAGTGAGGGAAACTCAGAGAAACACCTTTGCCACTTACCTGTTGGTGTGATTACTCCCACAGTGTGAAGGGTGTATTTCAAAGAAATTCCAAGCTATTCACATTCCAAAGGAAGATTTAAAAATAAAAAATAAAAAAAAAAAATAAAAGAAAACCCAAAACTGTATTGCAGCATCTTTTGGCATGCAGTGAATCAGCCTCAGCTCAGGGTATGTGTGCTGGGTTCTTCCCTCTCACAGGGAAGATCTTTCTGGGACATCTGTCTGTGTGTGCAGTTTCCCCAACTGCTACATCAGATGAGTCCCTGTTTCTAACCCAGCTTCCTTCTGGGCTGGTTCCTGCTCTGACTTGTGCATAAATGGATTCTTCAGCCAACTCTTGCAGTGTGAAGTGCCTTACTCACACTTTGCTCTTAATTGAGCCTGTTCAGCCCCTCAGAAATTTGCAGAGAATGAGCTGAGGTGAAAATGGGACTCACATTAAGTGACTCACATTAGTGTTTGTGTTAATTCTAAACAATTACTTTTCTCATCATAAGCAGAAAGCCATTAATGTATTAACTAGCTGCTGAGGAGATGTGAAAAAGCTCATCATTTCTGGCTGCTTTTCCTGTGCTGCTTAGCTTTTATTTCTCTTTTCTCACCAAAAGCGTAGCTAAAACCCAAAAGCTTTGGTGTTTCCTCTCCTTGTTCAGACATTGCTTTGACCTTTGACATTGCAAAAACCTCCACGTGGAAGAGGAGGGAAGGATGTGCACCCATATCCAGGTCTCTGTCCTGAAAAACATTGTCTCACCTGAGGTTTGCATGAGAAAAGGACTGGAACTGGCAGTGTTTCTGCAATGTAAATGAATGTAAAGGTAATTAGGACTGGAGTGCTTAATGCAGTCATAGAGGTGAAAAACAGAGATACTGCTGGTTGAGTTGTTGCTTTAGGGCAGTTTTAAAGCTTTTTTATATTTTTTATTTTTTTTTAATCTCTCCATTGTTAAGAAGCTGAGACTTGTCAGCTTTGAGCTCGCTCCCACAGGAAATCTGGATATTGATACAAGCTGGTTTATGGACACTCCTGTGAGGTGGCACACAGTGATGAAAATCACATTTTGAATGCACCTGGCAGGAGAGTGTAACTGGACAAATCCTGCAGGTCAGGTTTTCCTGCCTCTCGTTCTTCCTGGTGCCTCCTGAGTGCAGCTGGAGCAAGTGTGGAGCTGCCTCCTGTCCCTGTCCTGGAGGGAGGAAGGGGCATGTGGCAGAACTCATTGAGCACATGTGGTCAGCAGGGGACACCAGGCAGCTGCTGTGCATCAGAACAGCTTTGCCAGCCCCTCTTTGTTGAGAGAAACAATCAGGGAACCATAAAAACACCTCGGTGTTAATATTGCAAGCACAGTCTGACCACTTTGTGCAGTTCTGCCAGAGAGGAAGAGCTGAGCTTGCTGAATAGAGCTGCCATTGGAATTTCCATGAGCTTGGCCGTGTGGGGACACCCAGCTGGTGCTCCCAGACATTTCCTCCCTGTCCCATTATCCACGTTTTCTGCACATTCCGAGCCCAGCATCACGGGAACTCCCTGAGGAATCAGCTGAGACGAGACGTGCGGAGCTGCCGGGTTCCACTCACGTGGGGCAGATGACATTTCTCTGGATTGTGCCAGTTGTGCTGAGTTTCACTTCTCCACAGCCTGTGGTTTCCACATTTAACAGCACTTTGATCAGAGAGCCACGGCTGTGAGTGGTGAGGGATGGAGCTGCCGAACTGGCTTCCTGTGGAGGCCAGCCATGCCCTCAGAGCAACAATATCAGTGGCGTTTATTTGGAGCCTTCTGTGGGCATAAATTAAACTGAATTACTGGTGGCTCAGTCTTCAGAAACAGAGGAATGTTGAAGGCCATTCAGTGGCTTTTGCAATGGCCTTTGCTGTCTTAGTGTGAACATTAAATTAAATCTGTGTTTTTGTATGCTGTTAGAGCTGCATATGATGAATAAAAAAGCTATGGGAACAGGACTAAAAACCTGAATTTCACTGAACTTCCAGGTTACTTTTCAGACTTGGCTGGAGATGAGAACTGGCTTATCCCACATTATTCCTTGGACCATTTTCATTCTCCAGGATGTACCAAGAATGAGCAAAGTTAGATGGCTGCAGGAAGCTATTCCATTGTAGAAGGAAATTTGCCTTTTCCTCATTACATGAAACCCTTGAAGACTTATTCAGAGAAATAATTTTGAGCTGCCTGTTGGTAACCTAGTATTTATAGGACAGGTTTTTGGATCAGGTCCCTTCTTGAGACAGGATGTTCAGATCAACAAGCTGGTTTTAGTGAAGCAACCTGGAAGTGTTCAAGGCCAGGTTGGATAGGGCTTTAAACAACCTGGTCTAATGGAAAGTTCCCTACCCATGGCAGGGGGTTTGAGCTAGGTAACCTTTAAGGTCCCTTTCCAAACAAAAAAATAAAAATAAATAGATAAATAAATAGATAAATAGATAAATAAATAGAAATAGTCCTATGGGAAAAGAACTGGGGTTTTGGAAGGCCTTATGCTGAATGGAAGCCAAGGTAAATGAAAATGAAATTATGTAAGAGCATCATCTACCAGGGACATTCAGGAAGGTTGGTTTTTTCTTCACCAGGTGGGTGGCAAAGCACTGGAACAGGGTTCCCCTCCTCGGGGTTTTACCAGGCCTGGCTGGATAGATCTGCAGAACTGATCCATTGATCCTGACAGTCCTGCTCTGAGTAGGATCCCGGTCTAGGTGACTTCCAGGGCCCCTTTCAAGCTGTATTTTACAATTCTATGATGAATTTGATCTAATTCCAGGTTTACTGCCTTTATAACCGCCCAAGTGGGTGAGCTAGCGTGTGTTGAGTTCTATGCAAATGTTAGAAAATAGCATTTTTCCAGAGGCACCTTTTTTGTCCTGCAATCATCAACAATGAAGAAAATCTCAGTTTAAAATCTACAGTTATAAAAGTACTGTAGTTAGGTACCACCAGATATTCTAAAATAATACATCAAAGTACTCTAATTCAGTTAATGTGTAATATGCTGTGTGTGTGTGACTGTTAGTTTATTTTGTTTCTTTGAACAATTTAAGCAAATTTCCTCTCAATTTCTCTGGGGGTGGAAGAGTGTGAGGGAAAACTTTTTTTTTCCCTTTTGGAGGGAAGAAAGCAGAGGCTGTGCTGCTATCAAAGCATTCTCAAAATGCAATTTAAAATGTCAGCCACTATGGCAACAGTTTTGTGTTGTCTTCTTTAATAGGAGTAATTATTGTGCTCGAGCCAAATAATGAGTAATTAGAGACTGTTTATTTTCAAAGCTATTTCCAAGGTGCAAAATTGTACCTCTTTTCCTTTTCCCCCAACTTCTTCAAAATACAACTAAGTAATGATACTTAGGCCTTGCTTTTCAAATTGGTGTTAAGTGTGGTTGAGTTTGGTGTTGCTGCAGAAATTCATAGGGACAAACCAAAGGTGTGAGGGTGTGAGATGTCCAGAAGAAATAATTGCACAGCAGACAAAATGCAGTCCTGGGGTTCTGGACAAAAGTTATTTCTGCCACAGACCTTCTAGGCAGAATTTTACCATCTAATGAGTTTGGGGAGTGGGTGTTTGGTTATTCACCAGTGCCAGGGTCCTCGTGGGTGCAGCCTCGGGTGCCCCCAGTTCACTCTCACAGCATATTCCTGCTAAAGGAGTCTTCCCACACTTAGGGGTGAAGAAAGGGTTGGTTCAGATGAGTGATTCCACAGAAAATTCCTTGTTTGGGCATTTTGTTTGTTGTGAAGGTTGGTTTCCCATCTGATCTGTGAGTTGCAGCCTCCCATTCCCTCCACCAACACGAAAGGGGCTGTGAGGGACAGGAGTGAGGGTGCAGGATTGTCCCTTTCAACACCAGCCCACAATTAAGTTGAATTAAGTCTAAAAAAAACCCTAAATCTTTAAATAATATGAGGTCTTATGAGGCCAGAGACTGAATGATGACCAAAATCTATGCAGATAAAGCAACCAACCTATTCTGCATTTTTTTAAGAACCTTAAAGTCCACCTTTGTAAAATTCAGGCTCCATTCTTCCTTTCAAGGGTGTAGTTTATGGTAATCTCTTTAAACATAGTTTCAAAGTTGTGACTAAGATATGTGAAAATAAGAGATACGGTTTTTAGTGGATGGGATCACTTCCCATCTGGCAAGAGTGTGCCTGTATGTAAAATGTGTGAGAAATCAAGCAGGACAGTTAAAACTGAGGCCTTCATGAAAAAATACTCAGATGTGTCATGGCAGTGGCTGACTAGAGAAGAGAATTACGACTGCTTCTTGCCTTAATTTTGTCATCATTTTTTGAGTTGCTGGGTTAGCTCTCCTGGCCCAACACCTTTGCTACTTCATGTCCCTGCTCCTCACTCCTGACACTGCCTCTCTTCCACTCCCCTTTTGTGGACAGCTGTCACCCAGCTCTCCTGCCTCACCTCACCTTCCTTCTAGATTTTCATCCACAAGAGTGTCTGTGCTGCTCTCCACACTGCACTTTGTGTTTAGGATAAAGTCCTTTAAGGTATCTGTGAAGCTGATGAACCCTCCTGCTGCTCTGTAAGAAGACAGCAAACACAGAAGATCATAGAATCACCTGAGGTGCTTTTCCAGTTGTTGGAAATGCCAGAAACAAGCAAAAAGCTGCCCAGGCCCCACCCTACACCAGGGTGGGTGTTGTAGGGTACTTAATTGGGTATTTTTGAAAGATTAGTGCAGAGGCAAAAAAGTGATCCAGTGGTTTGGGCTTTGACTGACTGGAATCCCTCTTCTCTCTGAGCCTGTGGAGGTGTGGGAGAGTCACGGTCTCCTTATGCTTCAGAGCCCCTTGTTATAAACACGGGATTCTTGCATTTTTATTGCCATGAGAAACGCGGTAAAACACGAGGGTGCCGAGACGTGCCGTGACGGGGCAGAGGGATACACAAGTACTTTTTAAACAGTGTCTGTAGACCTGAGCTCTGTCTCTCTGACCCGATTTCTGTAACTCCCCAGAAGCTGACGGCTCTCCTGTCTCTGAGATCGAGGGCCCTTTCACCACAGCGGACGTCGCCAGCAACTGCGTCTCCAGCGTTTCCTTCCACGAGCCCGTGCTCTGGATCGCCTCCTACGCCCTGATGAGCCTGTGTGGGGTCATCCTGCTGGTCCTCATCGTCCTGCTGCTCATCCCACCCCGCTGCCAGCACCGCTACACGGACAATGACGTGGTCAACGACGAGTCCTCCCTCGTGCGCCACCGGTGGAAATGAGAGGCTGGATCCCAAAACAGACTTAAAAACGGGACCAAGGACAAAGAGCTCTGCCAAGGGGAAGAAGCCAATGCCTCCTCAGTCCTTTCTACGTTCCTACAGAACGCTGTTGAAAATCCCACCAAATATCCTGCATCGTGACTTTTATAGCTTTATTTTCTAATACTGGTTCTGAACCAAAGCACTGTTAGCCACCTCTGAAGTGCTACGGTACTGGATTTGCTACTGCAGTACAATGAGCCTTTATGCTCTCTACAGTACCTTCTTTAAAAAAAAAAAAAAAAGCAAACCAAAACTAAAAAAAGTTTAAGAAAAAAATATAAAAAAAACACACCATGATGTTCTTCCACTGTCTGAACAAAATTGCCCATCTTTCTTTCACAAAAAAAAAAAAAGGAGCTGTCAGTATTTTCTAACTAATCGAGCCTGACTGTAGAAAAAGAGAAAAAAATTAATACTCTTTCTTATTAATTGCATTAAATGAATACTGCTTTCTGTTTACATCAGTTTATTTTGAAACTGTGCTTATGATGTGGGGGAGGGAGAAAAGCCAGACTTAAGCAGCAGAGAAAAAGCAAGGGAGATGAAGAAGAAATGTTGGTTTGTGGTTTCTTTCCCTCAGGATCACTGCTGCCACTTGAGAGGGTCACCCTCCCTGAGAGCTGTAACAAAACAGTCCAAGGTGGTGAAAACTGGGAAACAAACTTGTTCAGCCTTAGAGTAAAACAAGACTACCTCTCTTAATTTACAAGGATGCTACCACTGGTGAGTGTGTGGATTAGAACTGGTCTTGAAGCACAAAGATGCTCCACACAACCAAATGTAACGGCTTGGCTTTGAAATTTTTTTTGGGATTTTATAAAAATTAATACTTCATGGCGTTCCACTTTGGTGCACAAAAAAAAAAAAAAAGAAACCTTTCAGTTTCCCCCACCTCGTGTAGGGTTTTGTTGGGTTTTTTCTGAGTTTGATATTTAGAAAAGGCTGATCTGCATATGTATGGACAGACAAGAAAGTGAGGTCTGTGTTCTGCTGTATTTCTAGGGAAGGTGTAACAAAAAGAAAACAAAATAAGAAAGACAACTCTTTTTTTTTTCTTTTTTTTTCATTTGGCTGAGCTCAGCAACCTTGAAATTCAAAGGAGAAGTACCTGTCTGTATGGACAGGCTGTGGAGTGAAAGTCTTTATGCTGGCTGATTTTTCAGCTCAAGCAGCAGTTGGAGGTGTTCATTTTGGCATCAATCAAATGAAAAGTGTGTTTGTCCTGCCTGGATGAAAACAAACACGTGGTGGGACTGGAAACAACAGTGGGAGAAGGCAGGGGAGGATGTATTTGACCAGGTTTCCATTCTGCAAACGCAGATCATCATGCTGAGGTCAGAACGAGGTGCTTTCTTTGCAGATAGGACAATTTTTCTTTTCTCTAGTTGCAGGCTTCTCTGTAACACTGGCCTAAGTGTACGGATTGGAAAGATAAACAGTGCAAGGCAGAGGATTTTTTATACATAAAAAAAGGAAAATATATTCCTTTGCATTTTGATAGCAGAGCAGTTTGCTATCTGTATGGGAAATGAGGAAAAAAAAAAAAAAGCTTAGCTCTGAATTTCCCAATCCCTTGCCCAGACAATTTTCTGCCCAAAATCCTTTCATATAGCTCTGTGATTCACACTGCCTCTGTATCTGACTCTGAGTGGAATAAGGAAAGATTTTTTATTTTTTTTTTATTTTTTTTCAGGAATGGTGCATTTACACAGATGCACGTCATGTGTGTGAAAATAAAACACTGTGGGGTTTTTTTTAACTAACTTATGTCTTTCACGTCATAACTGGAAGTGCCTGTGGTTTTCTTTTCAATTCTTGCACTTTCAGATTGCTTGGCTCAGTAGAGTAAAATAATTGATGCTGTGATTCTACGTCTGAAAATGATTTCTTGTGGAATTTGGAGTTGGAAACAGGAAGGAATTTTGAGCTTGTCTCCTTCTCCCTCTGCCTCTTAGTTTTTAAGAGGAGAAAAATTGTGAATTACATGAAATAAGCCATAGAGCTTAGCTGTTTTCTCAGTGTTCTACTTTGTATATCTCTTTCCAAATATCTTTAAATTAAGAATTACACATTGTCCTCCTGGGTTTTGTTTTAACACATAACAACTCCAGAGGTGTATTCCTTCTTTTTCTACCGTATGGCAGTAGAAGTTATGCTTCTGTCACTTGTTCCAAACCAAAACACAGTATGGATTTTGGATGGATAGTGTTAAACAATAAACCCTCTTTCAATTCAGAAAGTGAAAACAACTTGTATGCTCTTAAAAAGTTTCACTTCATTGCTCCCCTCACCTCAGAACCTTCCTATCTCCTCACCACAAAGAGTTTTAGGAAGAAATTTATTGGGAAAGGTTCTGAGTAGGATCTTTAGTGAGATTTCTTCTGAGTTGGTGAACAAAGTCTTCTTATTGCACTGGATTTATAGAAAAGATTTAAGTATTACCCTTTCCCTTTGAATGTCCTTGGTCAAGATATTTTGAGGGAAACACTTGAATGAGGAGGAGCGGTAACCAAGTAGCACAAATGAAATACTGATATATTCTTGAGTTTTCCTGGCATTCCTTCACACTAAAAATGTGGCTCCTGGTAAAAATGCTGTGAGTGACACCTGCTCACAGCACAAACTTCATCTGGGCTTGTAAATTGCTACTGGCGGAAATTCAGGTGAGCATTGCTTTGTTGCTCTGGCAACAAGGAGAGCAATGGAAACCCTGGAGAGTTCATTTTTAGCCTACAACACATTAAGAAAAATAATGCTCCCGAGCAGTTTTGTATGGAAGATGAAACACAGTGATAGTTACATAGATATAGTTACACTATAACCATGTGTGGTCACTTGGTAACTCACAGTGATCTCTTTCTCTGATATATTTCAAAAAATGTATATGTTTTGAGATATGTTCCTGTTAACCAACTTCAAGTGTAAGAATAAACCACACCTTAAAAAAAAAAAAAAATGGGGGGAGGGGGGTTGAAAAAACCCCAGAGCATTGAGTAAAGATGATACTGGAAAATATCCTTTATTTATTATGGAAGACAGGATGCTCCAAATCACAGCACTCCAAACTATCCCTTGTAAAAAATATCAATATTTCGTGCTGACCCAGCTCTCCTCTGATGGGAATGCAACACCACATCCCAGGAAAGTTTCAGAAAGTTGTGTTCCCCTGGCTGCAGCCTCGCAGGTAATCTGATACCATCGGTGAGATAGCCAGGGATTTCAGGGGGTGTGCTTTGAGTTGGAGTGGTTAAACCTGAGCCCAGCCCTGGGAATAGGTTCATTCTATCCCGCTGCCTTCGCAAGTTTTAGAAATACTATCATGGGTTTCTTGGCGCAATTTAAATGCTGAGGGAAATAGATGAAGCATTTTAATAAGGCTTTTGTTCAGGGGCTGCCAAAGAAGTTAGGTGGAGGGGATTGTTCTGTTTTTAAGGTGAAGGATTGTGTTTAGGATGTGCATGTTGCATCAACCTGAATGCAATGTAGCAATGGGTTTTGGTGTCTCTTGTGCTCAGCAGCTGTAAAATTTATCAGTGAAAGTCAACCTATGAGTACCCAATCCTTGTGTATTGGCTGGCTTTGTCTTACTGAAGGATTTCCTTTTAAATATTAAGAGGCTTGTGAGAGTTGCACAGCACTGCACATTTTCAGAGAGACAAAGAGAGATCCTTAAATTTTCCAGTATTACAAAATGATTGTGCTGCTGGAAATTTCTTTGATTTCCGTAGGGGTTTCCAGAAACTGGGCTGGTGTTGATTGTCATATCCTCATCTCAGACATTAATATAAATAGCAATATGAGTGGTGTAATGAAAGGTGTTGGTACAGTGACCTGTGGAGGTGCAACTAAAGGGAATTGCAGAAAGAAAAATAAATAGGATGCCTTTAGCTTCATTAAAAATTGCAAGAGCATAACAGATCTATCCTTTGCATAAAATGCTGTACTTTTTACCAAGACATTAGTTCCTGTCAAACTTGACTCTCTGATTGATAAATTGTTCATTTCTGGCTGCTGAAGTCTTTGCTGCTGTTGAGAGAAGTGAAGATAGGTTGGTAATGGGATACGAGCATTCTTCTGAGCCAGTTAGATTTGCTGGATTTTGAGGCTTAATTAGATGCTAATCCAGGCTTGTGAGTAATCCAGCATCCTGGGAATGGCTCTTTGGGAATGCTAGCAGAAATACTTGGCTTCAGCCAAACCCCTGGGTGAGATGGATCCAAAACACAAAAGGCACGGTGAGGCGGCAGCTGCTGAAAAGCTGCTGTAGGTGCAACATCCAACAATCCCCATTTCCTTTGGCAAGGGCCCACTTGCCTGAATATTCTGGAAACCAGCACTCCAAGGTGCCTTTTGGTGCTACTGGGAATTATCCACTCCCAGGTGAAGACAGGGCACGACCATCTTTAGACTGGATCATTGCCCAGCTGCTGAATATTCCTCTCTCCATGTAACACAGAGCTGTTTCTCACCCCCAGCACTGGCACTTGTGAGCAGCAGGACAGGAGATCATCAAACATGCTGACATCAATGACTGTGCAGTAGTAATATAAGAAAGGTTTGTATTTGGCCAGATTTTTGTGGTCAGGTGGTCTTTGAAATACTTGGAATTTTAGATTCGACCGTGAAGGCACACGCAGAATTTCTTGTGAGCTAGCCAAAAGTAAAATACAAAAGGTAATTTTTAAAATTTAAAAAGAAGGAGCTCTCAATTAGTGTTCTCTTCCTTTTTATTTTTTTTTTTAATTGATAACAATCACTTAAATATATTTTAGTATAGTCGCTGTCCTACTAATTCACTGGTTGTAAGTCTGATTTTTCTCATTTGTCTTCTAGGCCATTTACCCCTTCTCATTCCCCCCCCAAAAAAGTTGCTAAAAGGTTAAGATCTCCATTTTCCAATTTCAGCTTTCTAACAAATGACATGCTTTTCTTGTTTATCATATCATCAGACCTGTTTTAAAGTAGTTCTTTAATGTTTTAAAAATTAACTGTAGGTTGAAAATCCTTGCAATGCAATTAGGAGAAGAATTGGAGCCAGAGCTTTACCTGTGCCAATGGTCCCTGAATTTTAATGTGTGCCAAGAACTCTTCTGTGCATTTGACTACATTCCCTGGACTTCTTTCACTCCCCACTTGGAAATACACCCTGGTGCTGTATATTCTCATTTTTCTCCATCCTCAGGAAGTACAGGGTGGAGAGGAGGACCACAAGGAGCTCTGAGAGCTCCATCCATGACATTTTTTTTCCTAAAAACAACTCCAGCTGAGCAACTGAATTTGCTCTGATTTTACAGCAATGTGTATTTAGGCAAAACACTCAAATAAAGGACATTGTTTGTAACAATCCTCTCATCCCGTCCCCCTCTGATGAGGGCAATTTTCACAGGGCCAAGTCAAACCTGCACAGGGCATGTTTATTGCAGTGTTCTCAGAGAGGGGTTATAGAGCTGAATGTTTAAATGGCTCTATTTGCAGCATGGCTGTCCTCTGGAAAATTTTGTGGTTAAAAAAAAAAAAAATGGAATTGAGAATGTTTAGAGTTAATAAAAAGACAGCAATTTCTTGATGGCACAAAGGTGTGGATTATTGCAATATGTGCTGGAAAAAATTGCTTTGGTAGCCAGTACTCTGTGTGTGCAGAAACTACACAAAGTTCAGTGTTTAAGACTTACCTGAAACAGGCAGTTCACTTTTTTTATTGCAAATTTTATATGGAGATGCAGAGATCTTTTAAGGCTTTTAACACTCCATTAACTGTTACTTGATAGTTATTCAGGAAATGTGGAAAGGATTTCACCTTTAAGGAAATTATTCCAGCTTAGAGAGGCATTTCTTCACCTGTTGTTTTGGTTTGGTTGGTTGTTTTTTTTTATTAGACAATGTTTTTAACATTGACTGAAAAGAAAATGGGATCAAAACTTTGAATAAAGGGGTATAGTCTTTCTAATTCAATCTTCAGGTTATGTTAGGATCTCTATCCCACTTACTGTCAAGCCGCATTACTCAATTTTCCAAAAACTGATACTTTGTACTTTCAGGTCTTGCCATTTTCAGATAAACACTATGTAAAAAAATCAGATTTTATGCTGCGTAAAATAAATGATTAATTCTTTCAACCTATTCTGTGTGTCTGTTAAATCCTGTTAAGATGAATTTCAAAGCTGATAAATTATATCCATCCAAATTCCTCCTGTGACTGTCAATTCCAACTTCTGGCAGAGAAAGCAGAGCTGCTGTAGATCCCGTCTGACCCTGGCAGAGGAGGGGGAGGCAGCCAAGTTTAGCTCCGAGGTGATTTTTTTTTTCCCCTGCTTATTCCCGAATTAGAGATATTCCTGCTTCAACTTTTCATTTCAGTATGGGGCAGAATGGAGCAGGGGAAGCATGAAGCTGGGAAGGTGAAGCTGCTGATGGTTTGGAGTGGAATCGGGTCATACCTAGGGCTGTTCTTGCCCTGGGATGAGGATGGAGAAGGGACACAAATCCCCAATCCCTGCTCCGCAATCTTTCCTCGCCAGGTGGAGCCCAAGGGGCGTTTTCCAACTCTTGGATATTTTTGGCCGAATTCCCTTAAAAGTTACTTTCATTTTCTTTTTTGAATACCCGACCTCTAAGGTCCTTAGCTTAAGGTCTTCTGATCGTTTATCATCTCCCTCTTCCCTCCACCTAAACTTTTAAAAGTCCCTTTTAAAAGGCCTCTTTTAAAAGTCCCTTTTTTTAAGCCCATAGCTTTTTAAGGGCAGCACGGTGTATTTATTGTGTAAATTGTAAATTTAGGGCATTAGCCAAGTAAGATGGAGTGGCAGCAACTGTTCAATATTTTTCCTTCAAAGCCGGCAGGTTTTGCTTATTTCTGTCCTGCTATTCAGCGAAGGCTCTCCATTAATGCCACAGGTATCCCTGTGGTGTTATCCACAGGCGTTGGTTATCCATGGTAATCCACCCATCCAGGTGTTGGATGGGGCTCTGAGCAGCCTGTTCCAGTGAAAGGTGTCCCTGCCCATGGCAAGGGGTGGGAATTGGATAATCTTTAAGGTTCCTTCCAAACCATTCCATGATCCCTTTATTACACAGCTCTGCTCCACAACTTGTTATTTTTCTCGTGCTTAAGCTTCTCTTACGCTCTGGAAATTGCCATCATCTTCAGAGCACCCTCCATTCTTCAGGCTCATTGACCCCAGAACTTTAAAACTGTTTAATCACACTTCCCTTGCTCATCTTTGCCCATGAAAACTGGCCTGTCTAGACAAAACAGCTTTTAAGTTTGTGTGTGAAACACGAAAGTGAGAATTCATTGCGAAATTAAAGGGGTTTTTTTTGATAATGACAGTGAAGTGTACACAAATACGTGAAGGTTGGCAATGCAAGTGCTCTGTGTAATTTTCCAGTACGATGTGTAATTCTGATGGCCACTTAAACAGTAAACATTTACTATTCTTCCCTTTCTCCACCAAAACAAGCTCTTTAAAAATAAATGGCTTGTGGCTTTTTTATTTTTTCCCCTTCTAGAGGCTGACAAGTACCACTTGCCTATACCTTGACTCATCATCTGTTTGGCTGGGGAATTCAATAGCATTTCCCAAAATACAGATTATTGTAAAGAATACAGGGATCTGTGCTGCACAAATACTAGAGTATTGGATTTTTAAAGCTGTTAGCTAGATGAGACTGTTTTCTATGAATAAACAAGGTATTGTGATTCTTCAAATTCTTTCTTTTCATGCACCCAGAATTGTACTGAACTCCTATGAGTAGGAATACCATTTACTTTTCCCTTGAGTGCTTTTTAATTGTAAATTTAAGATTACTTTCAGCTTTCTGTATTCTTACTGAATGAGATTCTTTTCATTGTTGGACAGCTTGAGCATTCTCCAGGCTGGTGGTTTATACTGATTTTTAATTGCAGATTCATTTTTGACTGATTTGAATGATACATTCATTTGCTGATGTATTCATCTTGTATCTGGATGAAGTGCAGGTAAATATATTTTTTCTCCAGATTTTCTCTGGATTATCAAAGCACAAAGAAAACCACACAAATTAGCCCCACCTTTGTATGGTTTAGCAGGCCAGCAATGCCCCAGATTCACAAGCTCTACAGGTTTTCCAGCTTATCAGCTGAAAGTAATCAATGCTTGCTTTTTGCCCTTTGTTAAATGATCCATTATTGCATATCTTGAGGAAAGTGACTTTAATCCTTTATATCCACAAAAGAAGCATCTAAAAGTTCTCATCTTGTTTTAAGTATTTGTTCCTGGGTTTCATAAAGACAGGCAAGGTATACCAGAAAAAAAAGGAAAAAAAAAATAAAAATAAAAAAGGGGGGAACCCCAAAAAAACAAAAACCAGAAAATAACAGACAAAAATTTTATTACAACAGACATGTACATCTCTATTTCTCTATGTTCCCCTTCATGTCACCACCACACAGAATGCTGAGTTACAGCACAGGCAGGTGGTGAATTATGGGTGAGTTAAATTATGGCCCAGGCACGTGGTAAATTATGGGTGAGTTAAATAACTGCTCTTCCATACTGCTGCCCCTGCTGTCCCTGTACATGTTCTTGTCTGCCCTGAGTCTTAGGTAAAATTAGACATCAGCTGCACATTTTATGTAGGAGGTCTACTTTTTTAAGTTCTTGTGAGCTCCACAAGTAAAGATCTAGTTCAATGTTCTCTCCCTGCCTTGCAAACTCTGCCTCCGTTTCAAATCATTAAAATTCTTTAAACTCGTCCTGGCAGGATTGAAAATCCGCTGCTGGCCTTTTGTGGGCAAGCAGAAAACACGTAAATTAAATTCTTACAAGGGCTGGAACGACACTTCTGCTCGTTTGTTAGTCAAGTGAGGTGGATGCAGAAAATCTCTCTGTTGGTGCCATGGTTCAAAGAGCAAGCAGGAACTTGCTGGTGTTGTTTTAACCGTGTTAGACCATAAACTTCCTCTGCTGGCTGGATTTTGTGGTGATGAGACAAGAATAAGACCCTGTAGATGCATTCACCTGCTCCATTCAGTGTCATTTGTTTCCTGACTAAATTTCCTGTCCTGCTTAGCACCAAAGGGTTTTACAGCCTCACAGTACTAATATTAATATTAATATTTTGTAAGTTTTTTCTCTAAGCTTTCCAATTACAGAATGAATGTTTGCAGGATGAAACCAGAAATGATCCTTCAGAAGGGTTCTGCACCTCACTAATCACTAAAGAAAGAAGTGTTGCTTGTGTTTTTTGCAGATACAAAACTGAGATATCTGAAGTATCTAAAACACTTTAGAGTTTACTCTTCTTTGGCACTTAAAATCCCCTCAGCCACTGAATCCCTGGGATTTGGCAGGCCAACAAACCAGGATTTGTAGCAAATGCCTGGGTGTAGTTCCATGTAGTTTAGGCAGTAATGAAAAGTAGCCTGCTACACTTTTCTTGTGGGCAAAAACAGGTAAAATTTAATTTTTTCCAATAGACACTGATGGCCAGTGAAGTGGTTTTTTCACTGTATTGAGGTGGTGACAAAGTTCCTAAGGGCTTAAATGTTTTCTCTATGGAATCTGTGAGCCACCTCTACTCGTACAATAAATTTATTTCAAAATTAAATTATCCCAAGTCCTAGTTAATATTCCTTGCTTTAATAAAAAGGAAATTTTCATTCAGTTACAAAGCAGTGTTTTGGGTTTGGAGCTGTATTATTGTTACTTTAAGGGCTACAAGTTCAGTCTTCAACAGTTTCAATCATTTATTAACAGGAGCATCATTTTCTGATGTGCCAGCTTGCAGGATAACACTTCCTAAAGAAATAACAGCATATTTTGAAAAGTATACCAGATTAATGTTGCCCTTAACTTCCTCTTGCCTTCTCATAACTCTTTTTCCTTTCTGTCCAATGCTTCTCATTCCTTAAGTTTATTTGTCCCACGTTACCTCTTTAATTATTCACACACCCAGGTTTTATGGGGCATCGCTTTTTCATTTGCAAGCTCCAGTACATTTGAAAATAACCAGCAGCAATTACTCCCTTAGGTTTTACCTGCAATTTACTGGGTGTTATAATATACCACTTGCAGACAAGGACAAGAAACACCTCTCCTCCAGGGACTGGAAACATTTACAGCTTTCAAAAGTATCCTGGGAGGAATGCAAAAGCCCCACTCTGGCTGCAGTTCCTATATGAACCCTCCTGCAGGATTTTATTCATCTGTTTGCTGAGCTAAACGTAATTCCTGTGCAGAATTAGAGGGAGAAGGAACGAAAGAGCTTAGTGGGAACTAAATCTGAAAGGTTTTAAGGGCAACTGCAGTGCAGAATCACAGAGCAGTTTGAGCGATTTTCTAAATGAAAATTGGTGACCCAGCAGGGAGGAAACCTCCAGGTGATGGTGCAGGACACCTGGGGCACAAGGAAAGATGAACCAAGGGTGGGATGGAGCTCGTGGTGGAAATTGTGTCATCCCAGTGCTGTGACGAGGGGTGGAAGAAGGAGGAGGGGTCTCCAATGGAAAAAGCCCTGGGTTGGGTTCAACAGGCTCAAAAATCACTGGTTCATCTGGAGAATAGATCCAAACTCAAAGAGAGTAGATTGGCTATTTGGAAGAAATTCTTCACTGTGAGGGTGGTGGGGTGCTTCCCCATCCCTGGAAGTGTCCAAAGCCTGAGTAAGCTGATGTGCTGGGACGTTCCCTGCTCATGGTAGCAGGTCTGGGACCAGATGATGTTCAAGGTCCCTTCCAACCCAAACCATTTAGCGATTGAGAAAAAATTAAAAAAAAT
>NC_031768.1:4219693-4276368 GCF_001522545.3 Parus major
CACACAGAATCACACAGAATCACACAGAACAACACAGAACAACACAGAATAACACAGAATAACACAGAATCACACAGAATCACACAGAATCACACAGAACAACACAGAACAACACAGAATAACACAGAATAACACAGAACAACACAGAACAACACAGAATAACACAGAATAACACAGAATAACCCATCCTGGGCTCACATTTAGTGATTGAGTTGCTGCCAAGAGGCACCTGAGGGACAAGGGGAATTGGGAGCTGCTGGAAGGTGGGGCTGCTGACACAGGAGCCGAGGGAATGGCAGGAAGCTCCCTTTGGAGAGGTTTAGGTGGGATATTAGGGAGAGGTTTTTCACCTGGAGAATGGTCTGGCACTGGAACAGCTTCTTGGGGAAGTGGGGCCCTGACCCTGGCAGAGCTCAAGAATGGTTTGGACACGGCTCTCAGGAACAGGGTGGGATTGTTGGGATGTCCTGTGAGCCAGGAGCTGGACTGGATGATCCTTGTGAGTCCCTTCAAACTCAGGATATTCTGTGGTTCTGTCATCCTTTCCTTATTCTCTGCTGTTTCACGTGTCCTGCCACACCTCCATCCTGCCTGTCCTTCCTCCTGCCTTCTCTCTTCGCAGCACTGTGAGTATTGCTGAGCTTCTCTGTCCCATGGCAGGGACACAGCTGTGACCCTCAGGGATCTCCTCCACAGCAGAAATGGAGCGAGGGAGGCACAGCAGCACCTCTGCAGCTCACCATCCCCACACTGCTCCTTGGTGCTGAGCAACCACAGCCTCCTGTGTCAACAAAAGCAGAGCCTGCCTTTCCTGCATGCAGGCTAGACTTTGTGCTTTATAACTCTTAATTGCTTAATCACAAATATTAAGCCCTCTTCACTATCTTAACTTCACCTGAGTTTATAGCTTTGCTGTTAACTGTGTATAGGTGTGCACGTGTCAGTGGAGAAACCCAAAAATGAATGGAGTTGTGCAGGATAAATAACTTCAGTAAACCTAAGAGAGCCAGCTGGACCCAGCAAGTTCAGGTCAGTGAGGTCTCTTGATGCCTTCTGAGTCCCAGAAAGGAAAACCAAAAGTTGGTTGACAGTGAAAATATTCCATGAGTTTTGAGAACTGAGTACAAACTGCGCAGGAGAGCTGGTAAATGAATTCCTTGAGACTTAAAAGGCATATTTCAAAAAACAATTATAAACCTTGTGTTCTAAGTAAAATGCAGAATATATTATAGAATTAGTGAATCATTTAGGTTGGAAACAAACCTCCAAGATCACTGAGTCCAACATTTGATTGATCACCACACTGTGAACTAGAGAGTAGCACTGAGTGCCACATTCAGTTTCTTGAACTCCTCCAGGGATGAGCACTCCAAACCTCCCTGAGCAGCCTCTCCCGAGGCCTGAGCCCCCATTCCATGGAGAAATTCCTCCTGGTGTCTGACCTGAGCCTCCCCTGCCGTTCCCTCTCCTCCTGTCCCTGTTCCCTGGCAGCAGAGCCCGACCCCCCCGGCTGTCCCCTCCTGCCAGGGACTTGTGCAGAGCCACAAGGGCCCCCTGAGCCTCCTTTGCTCCAGGCTGAGCCCCTTTCCCAGCTCCCTCAGCCCCTCCTGGGGCTCCAGACCCTTCCCAACTCCATTGTGGACAAGCTCCAGCCCCTCAGTGCCTTTCTCATAGTGAGAAGCCCAGAACTGGACACAAGTTTGAGGTGTGGCCTCACCAGTGCCCAGTACAGGTGGGTCCTGCTCTTGCTGGAGACACTGATCCAAGCCTCAGTCCATCAATCCAGCCTGTCCAGATCCCTCTGCAGAGCCTTCCTGCCCTCCAGCACATCAACACTCCCACTCTTTGTTTTGTTTGTGAATTTACTGAGGGTGCCCTTGATCCCCTCACCCAGATCATCAATAAAGACATTGAACCTGACCAGCCCCAGAATTGATCCTGGGGGACACCACACGTGCCTGGACACAGCTGGGAGTGGCACCATTCCCCACCACCCTCTGGGCTTGGACATGCAATTAACAATTCTTAACCTAGGGAAGATGTGCCTGTCCAGGCCCTGGGCTGCAGCTTTTCCAGGAGATGCTGAGGGAGACAGTGACAAGGGCTTTGCTGAAGTCCAGGGACACAACATCCACAGCCTTCCCCACATCTCCTGGTCATAAAAGGAGATCAGGTTGGTCAGGCAGGATCTGCCTTTCCTAAACCCATGCTGATCCCATTTGTGCCAGGATGATCTGTTCCAGGATTTTCCCAGACACCAGGGAATGACATCAGGCATAACAGCAGTTAGTCATTTGTGCTTTCTCTTCTATTTAGGTAAAATGCTGCACTCTTGAGCCCATTTTCCAACAGAGTTGCTGCATAATCATGATGAAAATAGTGTAAATACCTTGTAGAGATAAACCTGCCAAGCTAACTGTGGAATGAGCAGAGCAAAACCTGACTGGTGCTCTCACTGATATTTGCAATGCACCACGCCCCATCCCCTCCCCAGAAATAGTCACTGAAATCTCTCAATAAAATTGTCATTTTCACTTCATTCTTCCTGGGTTTTGTCTTTGACACTTGTGACTTGGCCTCCTCTATGAATTAAATATATTTATATAGAAATCTGGTATTTTTTTAAGTATTAAAAGGTATTAAAGGTTGGGGTCATTCTGCTTGGTTCCAGCAGCCTCCTGGTTTATGCACGTGGACTTTGTCTGTGTTTGTGTTCACATCACTGCACAAATGAAGTGTCAGAGTAATTTCAGTACTATTTTAGTGTGGGTTTGCACCACTACTCGTGGTGGAGTGGGAGATTTCTCATGGGTAATACTTAGGGAAATTTATAATATCTGAAGATCCATTATATTACTTTCTCAGTCTTAATCCTTTGATGAAAACAGTGAGTTTATCAGAATATCTGTAGTCACACAAATGTTTCTGCAATGTTTCGTTGGGCTTTTTATTTTTAAAGCTGGGAGAATGCAGGAATAACCACATGGACAAATACAGCTAGGGAGTAGCTAGAGAGGAAAAATTCAGTCTTTATGGTGGATTATCAATAGAACCTGAGTGAATAAAGTCTGCCCTTATGGAAAAAAAATATTGAAGTTCCTTCTGGCATGAATAACCAGAAGTAAAGGCTCAGGAATGTCTTTGTTGGACCAGTGTGTTCATTCTGAATTTTTCAGAATTTGGATGCAGACCAAATGGGCAGAATTCACAGGAGTGCCAGAACTCGCAAAACAGGACTTGAGGAGGACAAGTGAAGAATTTGCCCTTATTCTAGAGAAAGGGTAGGGCAGAAATCTTAATGTTTATAAAAGACAGTTCCAACAAGGAAAGGAAAGAAGTATCTTATGAATGTAAATTGTTATAAGGAAGATTCAGACTATATAGTATATATTTAGAGGGCTGGCAAAGTAAACATACTGCTTATTTTTGGACATTGGTCCTGTTGAACTCAATTTTCAGGACTATAAAACGAATAAATTTCTTTTTTTTTTCCACTTTAACAGACCCTTGTTTTTCAAGGATGGTTCTTTACACATCAGGAAGTGACTCATGCCTCCAAAACAGCCTGTTCCACTACTGCAGTGTGACATTTCTTCATTTAGCATCATAAATTAGGTGTTGTATTTCATCAGGAAAGCCTGTTAGCGCTTTTGGTGTTGAGGAAAAGCAGATGTTCGATATGAGAAGGAAACTTTTCACAACAGGGGTGGTAAAACACTGGCACAGGTTATCCAGGAAGGTGGTGGCTGCCCCATCCCTGGAAATACCCCAGGTCAGGCTGGACAGGGCTCTGAGCCACCTGATGCAGTTGAAGATTTCCCTGCTCGTTGAAGGGAGGACAAGTGGATTAACTTTGAGTCCCTTCCAACCCAGATAATTCTGTGATGCTTTGAATGCAGTCAGAGCTGATTGAAAGGGATTGTTTGGGCCTTCTGCTGTTTCAACCCAGCATGTTGAGAACACAGGGAATTCCCTGTTTGGACAGTGTTTCAATCCATTCTTGGAGTGTTTGCATGCCTCAAAAAATCAATAGTAACTGCAGAATGCCTCTGTAATACTTTTCAGAGTCAAAATCCTACTAGGATTGAGCTAAACTTTGTGTTTCTCTGAGGTATTATGGATGTGGATTGAATGGAGTGTTGGGGGGAATTTTCTGCTTGAAGATCAAGTTTTAGAAATAAGAGGAGTTGTCCTAGATAGGAATGTAAACAAATACTCTATTGCCACATCTCTGAAGGCTGTGGTTAGCACAGTGAAACAGCCAAAAACCAGCCAGCTTAGGTAGCAATGCCCAAAAAATGGCAGGATTTTTTTGTCTTGCTATGAAAACATTTTTATGTCTTTGTAGTTTTGGGTTTTTTTAAATTATTTATTTTTATTTCCCCCTTCACAGCTCTTCTGAGATTATTTGCATTGCTGTTGACATCCTTCGCTGCTTGGTATTTGGGATATTTGATTGCTGATCATGTGGACCAAAACACACTATCTATTGCTGCACTTGAAGAGATGGTAAAGAAACCGGTGTTGAGGGGTATGTAGTTTTATTTATTTCCTTTTTTTCTTTCTTCTACTTCATCTAATAATGTTTATTTATGTGCTAAATGACAAACAGCTTGTTAGCTAAGAAAATATTTGGTATGTGCTATTATAAGAATGAAGTTGACTGTAAAGTTAATTAAAGCAAAGCTAAACCTTTTCTTGACAGACTGTTTTTGAAGAAACACAATGTCAGCCTATTTTTGCAAGGGTACAAAGGTAATTCATTGAACACTGATGTAAGAACTTACAAACCTTATTTGTTTGCCAGCATAAAAGTGCAAAGCTGCAGCTTTGGTTCTATTACATGTATTTTATATTTATGATAAACAGCTGAACCACTAACTAAACTTTGTGGGTAAATTCTCATTATTTTTTAGTTCTACTCTGAACAGGTGGCTTAATGTGTATATTTTTGTCATTCTATGACTAAATTATTGTATTAAAAAAGGGCTTAAAATAAGAATGATAACTATGCACTTCAAGCTGTTGGTGGGAAACCTTCATCCTTATAGCCCTTGTTTCCTGTTACATGGAATAGCAGATAATAATTACCTTATTTCAATTATACCTATCTGGAAATCAGTGATAACTTCCCCCCCAAACAAACCTGTGATGAAGTTGCCACGATCCCAGAGAACTGCCAGGATTCTGTGTTGAGATGTTTGAGTTTAGCACGTTAACTTTAGGGGATTCATCCCACGTAGAAATTATTCATGCAGCATCCAATAAAACATTTTTTCATCTTTGCTGTTGCAGCTCCAGCCCCCAAAAGGCAGAAATGTGACCACTGGTCTCCCTGCCCACCTGGGAACTTCGCCTATCGCATCCTCAGTGGCGGTGGCAAACAGAAGAAGGCTAAAATTTGCTTTGAGGATGAGCAGTGAGTACCACTCTAACTTTACACCTAAGCAAGAGCTTTGTAGTGTGAGAAAAGGTGCTTGGGTTTGGTTCAGCAGCAGCAACTGAGCTCCTGCCAGGGCCTGCTATTCTGGTGGAAAACTTCAGAATTTATCTGACAGTATTTTACTCTTCTTCCCCTGTTCTATTTTTTTTGTTTGTTTTGTTTTGTTTCAGGTTGGGTTTTTTTGTTTGTTTGTTTGTTAGTTTTATTGTTTGGTTTTTTTCCTAATCTCCAGTGATTCTCTTTGTTCTTCTACATAAACTGTTGGTTTCCAGTAGGATTTTTAATTTTCATGGGGCAGGATAGCAGATTTGCAGAATGCTGACTGCTCAGCACCTTCTGAAAGTCAGGTTCTTTCATGGCTTTTCAAACTGGACAGGTGAAATCACTTCACAACCTTGCAGTGACCTTTCCTGGAGACATAAGCCACAGACAGTACAGACACAAAACCACTTTATCTTGTTTTTGGTGCTTTTTTTTTCCTCCTTTATCTTTCTGGCTGCACTTGTATGAAATATTTCCTTGATCTGGCTCATTTTGAAAGAGTCATTGTTGAAGGAAACTGGCTGATACACTGTGCAAGATTTTTAAGCTCTTGTTTACAATAGAGTTTTAAATTATATAACTAAAGAAAACATAAATATCAGAAAATTACTTAGCATTGGTAAACTGGTAAAGAACTGCTGGACAGATGTATTTTACTGATATTGTATTTATTTCAATTCCAGGCTTATAAATGACAAGAATGAAGATGGAAGTGGTATAAACATTGCCATTGTGAATTGTAAGAGAAAAAAATGTTAGAGAGAGACATACTTTTGTACTACAATAAATTATGAGTGTTCTTGGGGGGCTTGGGTAGTTTGTTTTGTGGGGTTTTTCACCAGATATTATGGAAGGGAAAGGAAAACATTGCAAACCTGATTCACATTAATGTAAGAAAAACAAATCTGCATGATAAAAACAGTTTTCTGGGCAAACAAAAGAAACATGTTCATAATCAATATAGGAAAATAGAATAGAAAATGTGCACACAGATGTGGTGTAAGTGTGTTTTATTAGACAAAAGACTTGTAGCACAGCAAAAATATCTGTGATCTCCAGCAGAAGGACTCCCTTGGTAAAATATATCTGCTGCTCCACTGATAAGGGGGAAGCAGGAACTGAGAGTTCCAGTTCTGCCTCAAGGTGTAGCCATGGTACAAATTTCTTTTCTGGACTTATTCAGAGTACAGAAAGACAAACTCAAATTTTAATTAATATTAAGCTGCCATTTGCTTGTAGTAAAAGCCACTGTAAGCAGCAGGTGTTTTTTTATTCTAGGTTTTAATCCTAAATTTTGATTTAGATGAATGGGAACAGTGATGAAGTGCAGTGTATTCAATAATGGGAAAAATTAATGCCTAAATCTTGTGGAGGAGGGGGAAGAAAGGGAGTTCACAGGCACAGTCAAGCTGGCTTTGATCAGGAAACACTTGTATTTTGATATATTCAAATTATTTTTGTCTCACTATTGCTAAGCAAGATCTTGACTTTGTCTAAACTTGTATGAATTCACTGAAGGTTAAATTAACCACTGACAAGAATCTGTTCCTAATTTTTCCCTAGTTAACTGCTGCTTTTTTTTTTTCCAACAACCATAAAATCTTTACTGGGTATAAAATATAAAAATGAGTTAAAAATGAGAATAAGAGAGGAAATACTCATCTTGAATGCACAAGCAAGATGGTGGCAAATAGGAGCAGGTAAATCTGTCCATTATCCTGCACCAGTCTGCAGCAAAATATGGGTTTTTTTACATGTGCACTATTTAGATCAGACAAGATAATAACTGTTCTCAGTAATTATCTTATGGATGAAAGGTTGAGCATCTCAAACACTGCACAAGATAGGATGAAGCTCACTCAGATAGGCTTAACCAATTTTCCTATCTATGACCTAGTATGTTATATTTAGACACAAAAACATGGAAGCACATATCAAAAAAAAATTAATTTTTCTTTAAAATAAGAAGTAGTAATTTTTTTCAGTCACATTTAATGATTCAGAGACTACATGAAACAAAATATTCCCTCCAAATCTTAAACTTGTTGTTTTATATTTCTTCCAATTTAAGAACTGAAACAAAAGAAGCCAAATACACAAAATTAGGGATGCCTAGCTTTAACTGAAAATGATATGTTTTCCTGTTGAATAAAATAATATTTTATTTGCTCATATTTAGACCTTTTTTTATTAAATTACAGATAAAACAGGACAACACATGTCAACAAATTTTTTTGGAATGTGGGCAGCAGGTAAGGAAAAGAGTTCAACAGAGCATTTGTTAGTGTTTAAGAATTAAGAAAAGCCAGATTCATGTAATTACCCTCCTCTTTCCTGTTTGACTTTGTATTCTCAACAGGGATCAGCTAGAAACAAGCAGCTGCTGTCTTCATAAAATATGTTCTGGCCAGATATGATGACAAATTTTGCCTGAAAAGCTGGATTTCTCCTGTTGGTTGAGATAGTTAATTATCTTCTATTTCAAATTATCTTATTATTTTCCCTTTTTTTGTTTTGTCTTTTTCTTTGGTCTCCATTATTTCAGTCTGGTAGGAATAGCACTTAACCAGGTATGACATCCAGATTACTTCACTCAACAAAATTCCTTTTCCTGACATATCTTGTTCTATTTTAGTTATAAAATCAGCATAGTTATAAAATCAGCATAGGAAATTTGCTAATCTGTCTCTTAACATCTTTCCACCTAGCTGGAAAGATTATCTACTTTAAGAACAGCTTTTGACACATTTTCTACATGTTGAATGTTATCTATTGGTGAGGAGAACCAGAATGCTCTGAAGGCACTGGAAGGTGATTTCCTGAGGAATTTCCTTTAAAATGCTGGTGCCCATGGGTGCATGAGTAGGAATGGGATGTGTGGGCTGTGAATAACCAGCTGTGTGATTGACTCCACAGACCACTCAGGGGAGATGGCAGATTACATCAAGAAGGCACCAGAAGGGACCCTCCTTCTGATGGCCACTCAAGATGATGCAAGCACCAGGTAGGAGCTTATGGAGCCTGAGGGGCAGAGCAGTGAAAAGCTGGAGAATTACTGTTGTGAATTGTGTAAAGGAATGGTAAATTCCATTCTACACTCAAGAGTTCTCTCCATTCTTGTCTAAAAGTTTTAATTCTGTGTCTTTTCCATGACTGCACACATCTGTGTGCTGGTGCTCTGTAAGATGGGTAGATATTATATTGGTTAAAATCACCCCAAAGTGCACTGCTGTTATGTCTGGGTCACAGCTTTCTTTACTCTGAAATGTTATTTATCCACACCTCCAATTATGATGTCTCTAATTTACATTCTTTCTAACATCATAATCTGATTTGTCAGGTGCTTTTGAATCTTTGGGGGTTTTTAGCTGAGTTCATTATATGGTAATTATCCAGGAAAAGACTTAATCCATGTTTGGCACCCTTGTCCTTATTTAGGAAGGACTGAAGCACCAGAAGCATTTGAGATACATTTTTCTTTCTGTTATGCTGTCACAAACAGGTTGTATTAATATCAGGAACTTACTGAGAAGGAAAAAATTTGATAAATTCAATTCTCTCTGTGAATTCAATGTCATGCTACTACCACAGCTTTCAGGACTATTTAAATCTCATTTTTGCTTCTGCAGGCTTAATGCTGAATATAAAGCATGAATCAGCCGTGATCTTTTTCATTATTTTTCACATCCTGAATTTTTAACACTCATTTTTTCACTATGTTTTCCTAGGTTGAAAGATTACACCAAAAAATTAGTGGAAGAACTGGGAAGTAAAGAAATAATGAATATAAAGTTCAGATCAAGTTGGGTTTTTATAGCTGCCAAAGGCTTCAAGCTGCCAGATAATATCCAAAAAGAAAAGGTCAGATTTGTTTCATTTTCACTTTTTATTTGTCTGTATATCAAAGCCAAAAACTTTGGGAATAACTTGCCCACAGGTAAGTGGACTTGAAGTGGACAGGAGGACTAAAGATACTGTTTTTCACAGAGATTTCTGTTTGCATCTGTGCCCTTGTTGTGTTCAGTTTCTATAAGCCCAGCCCTGCTCATCTGTGTGACCAGGGCAGACAGAAATGAGAAAACCCAGTGCAGAGTTCAGGTCTCTTGATGATGCTGATTCCCTCCCCAGCCACGTCAAACTTCCACAGTGCAGCTCTTTTCCCAGAATATCACTGGATCACAGAATGGTCAGGCTGGAAGGGACCGTGGTGACTCTTCTGGTGCCAGCTCCCTGCTCCAGCAGGGCCATCCCAGAGCAGCGGGCACAGGGCTGTGTCCAGAGGGCTCTGCAATATCCCCAGGAGGAGACTCCAGCCCCTCTCTGCTCTCTGCTCAGGGCTGGGCACTGCCCAGGGCACAAGTTGTGCCTCCTGTGCAGGGGGAATTGCTGGGCTCAGCCCCTGCCCGTGGCTCTGGTGCCATTGCTGGGCCTGGAGCAGAGCCTGGGCCTGCTCTGCCCCTCCTGCAGCCAGGGATGGACAGGGATGGACAGGGACAGCCAGGGACGGACAGGGACATCCAGGGACACCCAGGCACAGCCAGGGCTGAGGCCCCTCTCCGCTGGGGCTCCTCTCCAGGCTGAGCAGCCCCAGCTCCCTCAGCCTTTCCTGGGCACGGAGATGCTCCAGGCCCTTCCTCAGCTCCAGGAGCTCCTGTCCCTGCTGTGCTGAGGAGCCAGGGCTGGACACAGCAGCCCAGAGGTGCCTCCAGGGCTGGGCACAGGGGCAGCATCCCCTGACCTGCTGGGAATGCTCATCCCGATGCACCCCAGGACACCATTGGCATCTTTGGCCTCTGCTGGTCAGGGACAGCTCATTGCCCACCAGGACCTGTAGGTCCTTCTCCATAGAGCTTTTCCCCAGCAGGTCACCCCCAGCTTGTGCTGGTGCAGAATATTTTTGCAATATTCTTCCCATTTCAGAGCTTCTGCTGGACAAAGATATTCAATTTAGTTTATATCATGACAGCCATCTGTGAAATAAATAAAGCACTTTGTGTAAGAGAGACTCTGACAGAATCTTTACCCATTATGTTTAGCAAGATGTGCAAGATTCTCCTCAGCTTCCCAGTCCTCCTTCATTACCCCCTCCTCTTGTATAAGGTTTGAGAAACTGGTATGTAAATAGAAAAAATACTAAAAGATGATTTTTTTTTTCTTAATTTATTTTACTTTTACAGATAAACCACTCTGACCAGATGAAGGACAGATACAAAGGCTGGCCAGCTGAAATCCAAATAGAAGGCTGTATCCCAAGAAACCTGATCTGAACAAATACATACCTCATTAATAAAGACAGTTCTATATTTTCATATCTGTGACTTTATTAAATTGCCTCCAGAACTCAATAAGCTTCTGAACACCAATTGTAAAACAGGTCAAATGTGCAGTTTTTAACCTATTCTTCCTCTCTGTGGTTTTATTCAAATCTGAAAACAAATAGGTATTTTGATAAGAAGTGGAAATAAAATAATCTAGTATTTTATTTTTATTTGCAATTGGAATTGCAATGTTCAGGAAGTCAGTCATAAAATGCCAGGATTTCTGAAAGTGAGTATCCATTGTCATTAATATTTTAGGGGTTTGGTTTTACTTGTTTCTTTTTAGTATGTCTTTTGTTTTGGTTCCCTTTAAATACAAATACAGAAATAGAACTTAGTCTAAATTGTAATATAAAATCACTTGCAATACAGCAAATGACTTTGATGTCAGTTTATTAATAACATTTCTTCTGTTCAGAGAAAGTATGGCAAGAGCAGGTACATTTGTTCAGCTGATTTTAGTGATGTTAATAACACAGAATAGCAATGCTAACATATAAAGATCCAATTACTTGAATTATTTTGCCAAATTTAAGCTGCAAATCTACATAGTTTGATTTAATTATTTTTTCTTCCTGTAAGTTCAGCTTACTTAAAAAATGTAGTGACTTCATGCAAGCCTAAGTGTTGTTCATGTTAACGTGATTGAAAGGAAGCTGTAGAAATGTTTATTCAATTTTCCTTTTTTTGAAGCACAACAAGTGTCTGGACTGGTCTTAAGTGATGTTTCTGAACCCTCTGGTTCAGAAGTCTCCCATATGGCTGATTCCATAACTCTGAGTTGCTTCCTGCAGTTTTCCATTGTTATTGTAATTATTCCCCAAACCTATGGAATTAACCCAAAAGGACCAAGCCAATTACATGGAGAATAACTCATCACTATTCTTTTTATACCAGTCTGATGAGTGTCTTCATCTACTCTCTCCTCCCTCAACTGAACCCACCTGTTTGATCTTTCCTTACATTTTTCTCAACATTGAAACATTAGTTCTGTGGTTCCTGCTTGAAGCTCCCTTTGTAACTTCAAGTGAAGCTTGGGAGCTTCAAATCTCCAAGCGTGGCTGACACTTGTAGTCACTTCTGTGTTCCCAGCATCGTTCTGGTGTTGTGTCTCTCACCAGTCCCTAAAGTTTCCTGCTACTGGTTTGCAAACTGCTCCATAGCCCAGGGACACTGCCAAAAAAACCACTTAAATTAGTCTGACTCAATTTGACTTTGGCAGACTCGGTGGTATCTCCTTAGCACCTTGCTGCTGATGAGGTGGATACAAACAGAGTACTTCAGTAGCTGTTTCAATGTTTTTCCACATTAAGTCATTCTTCTTAATAATAATATTTATTTTTTTTTTCAGGTGGTGCTTATGTTACTGGCAGGACATTTATTCTTTTACATCGTGCTTGAATTATAAAAATAACATAATTACAGTGCTAATAGCTGGCAGTCTTCAAGAGTGCCAAGCTCTGAGACAGCCCTCGAGCTCTGTGTAGTCTGACAGTCACTGCCTCCTGCTCCAGGCCACAATTAATCTCACATCAATTGCAATTAAATTTTGCTTCAATGTCTGTTTAGCAGTTACTGTGAAGTACAGCATTCTCACGCTTTCCATTTGCTCTGTTCTTCACACTCTTCAGCTCTTTGCAACAGTAAAAGCTGCACCTCTGTCATCTAAATCAAAGATCAAACCACCCCGAGAACTTTTCACAGCACAAATTCCTGCAAAGTGGTCTTTAACACCATGGTGTTTTCACTTTTACAGAGATGAAGCTGAGTCACCTGGACTGGACTGAAGTGTGTTGATAATCCACAGTGCTGAATAGCCATCATCAGCTTTCTTTCCCTTTGTTCATGACACAATACTTAAATAGGGCAAGCAGAGGACTCTCAAGTACTTTGACAACCCTCTGATCTGGAGAAACTGTGGAAAAATGATCACTTGCCACTTTTTCAATCACTTTTCAGATTAGAAGCAATCTTGCAGAGTTGGTTTGAAAGTGGGATTTTGACTTTGCACCACCCACAATTTGAACACTTTTAAAGGAACTGCCTCATAAGATGTAAAAAGCTTTTTCATGGAATCCTAATTCTGAAAAATTAATCTGGGTGGCAAACAACAGCTGCGGTGGTGGAGGTTGATGTTCTCCATGCCAGATGATGCTGCCAACCACAAAGAGCAGGTAGGAATTGATTTCCTGCATTCTCCCAAGCTGGAAAGTGCTGGGAAATACCTCTGGGTGCTTATTACACACATGGGGTCACCATCATGTAATAAGGTTAAAACCTGCACAGCAATCCATCTTTTTCTAATCCCAATAGGCAAATCCCACGGGAAGCCTTGAGCTTTAGGCTTTGGCATTACTCAGGGCATGGGTTTGTGGAATTAAAAGTGGGATGGCACAGCAGGTGGCAGCAGTGGTTTTCCAGATTCTCTGCATCTCTAGAAATACCCAACCTTCTGGTGCTTACCTGTCCTGGTAACTGGCAGACAATGAAAGACACAGCCATGGGTGGAGGTCACCATGGGTGGAGGTCACCTTGGCTGGACAGCAGCAGCTTTGCCCCTATCTTGCCAGACCTTCCTTTCCAACACTTTGCCAGGGGCAGGCTCCCATTTCAAATATCCCCAGCAGAGCATTCCACACAAAGAAGTCCCTCCTACCTCAGTGTAGAAACATGCTTCCATTTCTACCTCATTTGTTAACGTGACAACCAGTCCCATCAAGAACTAAGAACCTGAGCAGAGTTCCTTTTTTTATTGCTCCATTTAAGAGCATGAGAAGTATTTCAGGGTCCTGATATGTCTCTTAAAAATCCCTGGATCCCTGGCAATCCAATTTGATGGCAGCCACTAGAAATATTGATTAAATAATAGGTAGCATTTTCAGTTTCTCAGCGGCAACTGGTTTTTTCATATTCTTTGTGTAGTGTTATCTAACTCAAAGTGGGAAGTTTCTACTATGTTTAAAAGAAAAATACAAGACAGGAAAATAAAACTAGGACTAAAACTGCCGTGCTGCCTCTCAATACCCAGCAATTGCATGAAGGAAGCCTTTAATGTGACCCTTGGGGGTCTGGCATCAGCCTTCACATCCCTGTGGGATCAGCTACAGAGATCTATACAGAGCTTTCAGAGTGCCAGCTTCTCAGCTTAGTGCTGTTTGTTTCCTTTCTCCCTCTCTTTGCCTGCTGCTCTGTTTCTTTCCCAGGGTCTGTCTTTACAGACATGTGGCACCTCCCAGCCAAAGACCTTCCCCTGATTTTTTTTTCCCAATCCACATGCTAAAGCAACCCTTGATGAAATTCCTAAGGCTGGCAGTGAAATGTCACTGTAAGATCTTGCTCCACTTGGCTTTCAGCCCCTTCAGAGCTTTGCCTTAAAAGCACAGGAGCATCTTATCCTTGCTGGGAGCTGGAATTCCAGAGCATTGCAGTGTGTGCCATGGACCACAGAGGGAATTCCCGAGGCTCTCGGGTGCTGGTTCTGCCGTGCCTCTCGAGGGAGCTGTGCAGGTGCAGGGGACAAGGTCCTGAAGCTCTGTGGGCTCCCAGAGCAGACAGCAAAGGCTTTTCTGCTGGGCATTTTCAAGCACATTCCCAGCTGAAAGCAGAGGCAAGAGGAAAAGGGAAGCGAGGAGCTGACAGAATCCCGGGATGTTTGCGGCTGGAAGGGGCCCTGTGCAGGTGTTACGAGCCCATGAGGGAGAGATGCCTCTGCCTGAATCAACGTGCAAAGGAGGCCATGTGAGGACAACATAGGCATTTTATTTAACGTGGATTTTAGGGAGGTAGGGAGGTAGAAAGAAATAGCAAAAAGGTCTGAGAGAGAAAAGGAGAGAGAGAGAGAGAGAGAGAGGAGAAAACAATCACCTGGAACTAGATGATCGTTAAGGTTTTCCCCTTCATTCTGAGATTCTAGAAGGTGTGGATTTTGATATTATTACTTACTACTAATATAACTTCATCTTCTTCATCTTATTATTCTTATTTACTATTACTAGAATTTCTTTTTCTTCATCTTAGTAATTGTTCTTTTCATTGTTTTTCTAACTCATTATTAATTAATACTAGTATTATTTCTTCTTATCTTATTATCATTATTCTTAGTATTCTTATTGTTCTCATAATTCTTATTCAACTTCTTATCCTCTTTTTGCTATTGTTCTTATTATTATTACTATTTCTTCCTCTTTATCTTCTTTTTCTTTACTACTAGAATGATTTTTTATTCTTATTCTTATTCTTCTCATTCAATTTATTTTATTTTTTATTATTTTTCTTCTTATAATTATTATCATTTACTACTACTATCTCTTCATCATCTTATTCCTGTTAATCTCACTCTTACTCATATTCCTAGTCTTATTTTTTGTTGGGTTTTTTGTATGGGGTTTTTGTTGTTGTTGTTGTTGTTGTGGGTTTTTTTGTTTATTGGGGGGAGTTTTGGTGGGTTTTGGTTTTGATTTTGGGATGTTTTGGGGGGATTTTTTGGGATTTTTGGGTTTGGTGCGTTTTGGGTTTTTTTCTTACCACTACTATTTCTTAAAGCAAACTTTCATTGTTTTGGCAGAACAGTTTGTGTCACAGCCCTGCCGAGCCTGGAGGGCCACGTCGGGGCAAAGGCAGCTCATGAGGGACACAGCTACAGCTCTTGCACAAATAAACAACTGGGCATTATTAGTGAGATGTAAAATATCTGGAGTGCAGGGTTCACCAGAACTCCCTGCATCCCTGTTCACTTCGACTGCAGCACTGGCCCCAGAGCAGCTCTGCACATCAACAGCAACTGATTTAAAGCAAACTCTCCTTCTTTACTGAGTCCCACTTCTCACAGTTCATATGGATAAATTGTGAGGGCCTTTTTTGTGTCATTTCAGGGAACGGGCCAGGATCACAGAAAGTTCATGGCTTCCCTGTCACTAACCCCATGTCGATGTACAGCTCCAGCTGATGGCAAAGGAGGGGCTGAGGGATGGTCAGACTCTGATGCAGAAAAACCTTGTCCTGGGAGACAGGATTTTCCTAAATACCAGAACTTCAACAAAGTAAATTTCCCAGCTCTCCTCTTCTGGATTACGTAACATTCCCATCAGATAGGACCCCAGTTCAGTGGTGCACTCCTCTGATCCTTTGCCTAACAATCCCTTGGACAAAAAAAAAAGGTTTTATTTTGTTGTTGTTATCTTAAAACTTTCATACCACTGTACTAAAAATGAGGGCTCAAGAGTTACCTAAGATGTACTTTCCCACAGTTTTTATTGCAGGGCAGCTCAGCAGGAATGCAACATATCCCTTATCTGTCTGGGCTGGCTCTAACTCCATTAGGAATGCAGTAAAACAAAGGAAAGGAAAGCTTCCTCACCCTGCTGAGCAGAGCATAAATACTCCTTGTTTATGGATATATCACTACAACCATCATTTTTTAATGCTGCTGATACTGATGTCTAATACCCCAGGAATTTCCCACAGAGGAATTTGCATTTAGAGATTTACAAGGTTTGCTTCACATATATGTAATTTAGCCAGGAATCATCAGTGAAACATACATGTGATCAGTCAGGGGTCACTGTTGTTCCTTGGAAACAGACTGTTTCTGGAGTTCTTGAACATTTATAAGGCACTGGTGCAATTCAGATGTGGCCCTGCACATTTCATGGTGCAGTTATCCCATGTTTATTCCCAAGATGACATGGCTTACTTGTGGACTTGGCAGCTCAACCCCAGGTTTCCCATAGCAGTCTCAGGCATCTGGATCCTTAAAGCAACTTATTTCCCTGGCTGGTGCTGTGGGTGCCTGTAAGTTTTGAAGGGCAAAAGGTCAGTGTTAGTTCTTGCCTGGAGCTCCCACCCCCTAGAGCTCAACCTGCAGCTCCTGCAGCTGCACCCTGAGCCAGCTGCATTGATTGTATTCCTCAGCTCCATGCTGAGGGGAAAGCTTTTTCCAGCATTTTCCTTTTCTGACAGTCCACTGCTTGGTGTCTGCACCCCTACTCGTGTTTTGCTGCAGTGAAGTGAATGTGTCCATGAGACACTGATGTATTTCATAGCAAAGAGCGAGCATTAATTAAGTCCATAACCTGTTCTCTAGTATGGCATAGGAGGGATAATTCGAATTTTAACGGGTTAGCAATGGTCATTCCAGACCTAGGAATTATCTGGTGTGGAGGGAAAGAGGACAAGAAAGAGTTATGCTGGCTGGAGGCAGGGTTACTGCCTGCTCCCTGGGAGGGAGTGAGGTTCCACTGGCTGATGAGATAAGAGATGCTGCAGCATTTTGGTGGCAGTGGTGCAATGGGAGCACTCAGGACCCACCTTTGGGCAGCAGAGCTGGGGCTGGGGGCTGGACCACAGGGATGAGGTGCCCTATGCCAACACTCACACAATGGATACCAGGGCAAGTGTAAGGAACCAGGCCATGCCACATCTTTGCATTGTCCTTGTAGAACCACTTATGGCAGTAGGACTCTGCTCTGGATATTGTTCATTGCATCTTTTTGCATTTAAGCACAAACATGTGCTTAACTCACCTTGAGGGATACAAAAATCCCCCACCACTGTTCTGCCAGATCCTTTGCTACCATTTCATTTCTTGTTGACAGTAGTAATTTACATGAATTGAGGAACTAATCTCTGTAGTTTTTATTGTAACAAGATTAAAGAGACAGACAGGAGGAAGGTCATGCAAAGCCAGTTGCTCCTGAGCAGTTCATGAACAATCAAACACACTACATGCTGTGTTTTAAGTTTCAGACTCTCCCTGCCCCACCCAAATTGTAATATTTTAATGCTAACAGCTGTGAGGAACTGCCTTTATTTGCCTTATCTGTAACAGATAACACTCTTCTATTTCTTTAAATTCAGAAATTAAGGAAGCAGAACAATAGAGTGAAATATCACTACTTGTAAATTGCAGGAACCACCATTTACTTGTAAATGTCCCGAATGCAACAGTTTAAATACCATCATCATAATGATCATTAGCAGATTTCAGTACTCCTTGAACAAATAGGTTTATATTCTAGATAACAAGGTTTTAATTCTTAGTCACATGTCCTATACACACTGAAGAAGTAGTCCCTGTCTTTGAGGGGGGATATTTTTTTCAGTTTTTTCCTCTTCCTCTTTTTTGATAGTTTCTACTTATTTGGGTTATTTAATTAATTTTATGAATCTTGTGTGGAGTTTGCTTTGGGGAAGTTTCCAATCCATTGCACAGTTAAAGCTCTTCTTTATTTTTCAATACTTTACTTCAGTTTTTGCTTCTGATTACGTTGAAATTTGGAGACAGAGAAATATTTCACCTTACCAGCTATTGGTGGGTTAAGCTCTTTGTTACTTCTCAGCAAATCCTTACTCCTTTATTCAGTGAATCTAATACAATCTAGTCCCTCTACAATAGGAAATTTCATCATTTTTTAAAGAGATTAAAAAATGCAACATGTAATTGAAAACAAACTCAAGAGCATGGAGCAAAGAGATGTCGTTTCCTGGACTGACTTCAGACTGCCTTGCTTTACACAATCTTTTTAAGGTACTCCTGGACTGGGAGTGGAGATTTTCATAATCAAGAGGTCAAGATTCAGTTCCAGACAGGCAAAACAGCTTTGGAAAACACACCAGCACGGACAATTTGTGAATGGAGCCAACAGTTGCAGCATTTTCAGGTGAACATCATTGCTCTGGTTGATGAATCCAGCTCTGGCTAAAAGTAACCAGCCTGGAAATTCATTTGAGGTTGGGACTAGCTACAGGACTCTACATAAATATTTACAAGAAATAAGGAAATACTTATTTTAAAGCAGAAAAGAAACATAACTGTCTATGTTTAAAAGTTGAAGCCAAGTTTCTACCTCATTAGATTTGTATATTTACTAAAATCTCTGCAAAAGCATCATTTGAAACCACAGCCTCTTCCATGCCTCTGAAGCAGAACATCTGAATTTCACTTTGTTTTACCCACTACCACAATCACTTCTGATCACCACAAGTAAAGGAGTAAAGTAAAGGAGTTTTTTGCAGTAAAGGAGTCCAAGAAGATCCACGTGTTCCCCAGACTATCCTGTTCCTAGGGAATAAACCACTGCTCAATACTCAAATGCAGGAAACACTTCTGTCCACCAGAGAAGCCACAGGAGTCCTCACACACCAACCTTGGGGGTGACAGCTGGCTCTGGTCCCTTTGCTTCCTGCAGATTCCCTCTGGTGATCAGGGCTCAGGGTCTCCAGGATGAAGAGCTCCATGTGCCTGGCTCCAAGGTGGGATGGACACTTCCAAGTGTGGGGAACTGCAAGGATCACACAGGGGAAGAGGGAAGGTGGGGTGGGCAGAAAGGAGGGCAGACAGATGGGAGGAAGGATCACTGTAGTAAAAACAGGAGATATTCCCTGCCCTGCACAGCCTGAACCACCCCCTCTGCCCAGAAAGCTTGAAGTCTAACAAATCACAGAATCAATTTGGTTGGAAAAGACCTCCAAGATCAATTCCAACCTTTGGCCACACACCACAATATCAACTGAACCATGACACTGAGTGCCACATGCAATTAATTATTTCTTGAACACCAGCATCACCTCCCTGGTCCTCACCCCTTTCCAATGCTTAACAACCCTTTCAGTGAAGAAATTCTTCGTGGTGTCCAACCTGATTCCCCTGTCTCCCTGTGCCCTGAACCACCCCTCTGCCCAAAAAGCTTGATGCCTAATAAATGTCCAGGAAAGCTGGAAGAAGGGGAAGCCCCCAGGCAGTGAGTAGATAACAGGAGCTCCAATTCTCTGCACACAGCTGAAGAGGACACCACCCACTAGGTGAGGGTAGGAAGGACCTGAGACTGCAGAAAACCCATTATCTGGATAGTCCAATGCACATTGGATTTCCCTGGTATTAGTGATGGCAGCAGCTCCCACTGCTTCAAGGAATTTGGATCTCTCAAATTTTATACATATTTTTGTACTGGAAAAAGATGTCCTTAATTACAATATCCAGTTTATATAAGGCAATCAGGCCTCACCAAACACATGCAGACAAATTGCTCTCTTGGCTCCCTCTCTGACTGACAGGAAGCCACACAGTGATGGCTACTCACATGAACAAGGACAAGTTTCATCCCACTCTTCACTCTCTTCAGGATCTCCCCTCTCATTGTAAGGATGAAACCTGCATGTCAAACACTGTGACCCAAACTTCAGCCAAGTCAAACAGCAGACAAATACACCTGAGACATTTGCAGGAAGAGGTGGAATGTTCATACATAGCAAATCATGCAATTCCCTACAGCTTATCCCTTACCAGAGAAGAACAAGGCTCTGGAATTGAAGAGAATGGCTCTGGTTTAAGTGTCTCTCTCTCTGCTCTGAACATGAATGCATGGAGAGCATTCTACCCACTGATGTTGTATTTCTCACATCCTTTCATGCACCCTCCCCCAGTTATATTTCCTCTCTTACTTTTCCATTCCTCTACTTATTTTAAAGCCTTTCAAATCACTTCCCACTCCTTCCCACCACATGGGACATGCTGCTTTTTGTCTCCACTAGCTTGTGCTGAAGCAGCTTTGCCCTGGAACTGCAAAGCTCTTCCAGGCAGTAACTCAGTCACCCCCACAGTGGGATGGGGAGGAGAATCACAAAAAAATTCTGCGTTGAGATCAGAACATTTGAATAATTGGAACAAGTGAAATATTATCATGATAATTACTAATTGAAATTTTTAAGAATAAAGCCCAGCTGTTGCACAGTGCAGTTGCTCATCACATGTTGATTGATGCCTGTCCCCAATCAGCAATGGGACCCCTTTGGCTAACTCCACCCATTTAAACCCTGAGCATGGCATTCCATGGTATGGAATATCCCTTTGGCCATTCCAGCTCTGCTCCCTCCTGGATTTTTGTGCTTATCCTCACTGGCAGAGCACGGGAAACTGAAGTGTCATTGACAGAGGGTAAGCAGTAGTTAGCAACAACAAAACTTCTGTGTTGTATCAACACTATTCTCCAAAGCACAGCTGTGCACCTCACCAGGAGGAGAAGAACTCTGCCCCAGCCCCAGCCAGGGCACTGGGGAGGGGATGGTTCTGGGGCTGGGGCTGTGGCAGCCCCCCAGCACCTCTGGCTGAGGGGGTGGCACTGGGCTCTGTGCTGAGATGCACAGTGGGGGAACAAGAGACACTGGGTAGGAACTGAAACATGGTGGGGATACATCCAACCAGTTATGAAGAAGGAAAAAAAAAAGTCATTAGTCAATAATTTAAATGAATTTCATTGTGTGGAATCTCCACACCCAAGGGTTTTCAAGACTCACTGGGATAAAGCCTGAGGCAACACAGTCTGAACCAATTTGATTTATAACGTTTGACTAGACAACATCCAGTATAATATCTGAATAATTTCATGATTAAGGATTTTTCCTAGTGCTTTATGTCACAGAATGATCATGCCAACTAGTACATTTACACTGTATTTTGATTTATTTTAAAATTATAATGTGAAATGGCTTTGACAAATGCGTGGTCATTCGTCTTTTGCATCGTGCTCCACTTTTCTCTTTGTTAAAATTATTTCAAACACACTCTGCACTCTCAGATTTGAATGAAATTCTGCTTAGTCTATTTTAAACATCTCGTGTTAATCTGTAGAGCTGTATTGCCAGTGAAACAAAGTGTTATAAATCATTACATAAACATGAAAACTGTTTTCAATGCATTACATTAAAACATTTCCCACTAAGGGGGTCAAGTTTTATTTTGCTGTTTTGGGAGAAAATAGGAGAACCAAACTCTTGACATGTGGAGAAAAAAGAACCCCGATTTCACCATTCACAGTAAGTGATGCTGCTCAGAGTTCCTCCTTTTTTTGCAACATAGTCCTGTGATTAAACAAAACCAAACTGATCACATAACAAAGGCACTGCTGAAAATTCATGAGCTAATCACTAGTATTGATGTATGGCTCCTAAATAGATCAATTATTGTTTAACATGTCTCAGTAACTGCAGCAGCTATAGAAAACAAATAACAGAAGACAGAAATTTAAGACAATACATCAACTGAAACCAGGCATTTCTACTGGATAGCAGAGCCAGACATTCAGTATTAACTCATGAAAGGATCTGCTAAGTAAAGTTACAATTCAGGTTATTGGGGTAGTGGGAAAATGAGCCTCACAGCCTTTCTTAGAACCCACGGAATGCACAGCTGGAGACACTAAACTAGCTCACGAGTTTCTGTGTGCCAGGATGTCCCCTTGAATTGTTAGGACAAGATGTACTCTGCAAGTTAAATGCTTGAAAACCTTTTTCAGAAACTCTGTGTATCTCACAAGAAAAGGCATGGAAGGCTTGAATCTGTTTAATAATGAACCAGAGCTCAGAGGAACCTGGGAATGACATCCTGAATGCTGCTTGGAGAGGGTCAGTCTGAATCAGACACCAGCAAAGACTTGCTCTCAGCAGTACAGGCTGGTACAGGATTTAAGAGCAATAAAACAATTAATCATGGACAAATAATTATTTGACTGCTTTTGGGATTTCTTTTGCATTCTGGAGGATGAGCAGAGCCAGACCATGTTAGCATTCAGGTGGGGAAATCTGAGAACATGAAGAAAGGTACAGCTACTCCTGCAGAACATGGATGGTGGGACACACTTTTCAGATGGTCACAACATCTTACAGGGATTTTCAGTAAGCTGCTTCACCCTGCTGTCATTCTCTTAATGCCAACCCTATTATGCTTTGTCTTAATTGCAGCACTGAATATTTGCATTTGAAAAATCATGAAGCAATTGTCTTGCCAGTCATCCCTGTGATTAATTTCGGGAAAATGTGTGATATTCATAAAAAGTGAGGGGTTTGAGTGCTGTTGTGGCTTCATGGCCTCAACTGAAGGAAATGATGAACAACTCCCTAAAAGATAAATTATATTTAATGTGTCTCAGTAATTGCAGCAGCTGTAGGAAAAAAAAAAAAAAAAAAAAAAAAGAATAGAAGAAACTTGAGATAATGTATCAATTGCAGCCAGGCATAACTTACTGCTGAACCAACACAACACAGAAAGGATGCTTGGTGAATAAACTAAGATAATGCCAAATAGCAAGGAACAAAGCCAGGCCAGCTCATCAAATCAGGAATGGATAATTTTGGCAAGGGGAGATCACAACCACTGACTCACTGCCCACCAGCCCAAAAAAATCACTGTCTCAAAAGAGAAAGACTGAGCATGAAGACAGACTAATTAGCAAAAGAAATGAGAGAATAATTTAATCAATAGAAGATAAAATACTAGTTTATAAGAGAACTCTGTGACTTGTAGCCATTGAACATGAAAGCCTTTGTTTGTGTATAAATAGTGAAATGTTTTGATAGTCGCTGTCTGGCCTTGTGGATTTGCCACTCAGCACTGTTTCTGTGCAGAACTGTAAATAAACCAAAACACTCAACTCTGTGTGAGGATCAGCCTCTTGCAGGGTGAAAAAAGCCATTTTGGGACAAGAGTATGACTTAGAATCTCCTTCAGATTGATCTCCTGTACGATGAAGTGCAAGGACAGGGATGGTGAAAGAGGCCAGGAGAGCTCAGAGCTGTGGTGTCCTGCTGCAGCCCATGCCCAGCCCCACTGTGTGTCACATTCTGTACCCACAGCCTGGAACAAATCCTCTGAGACCCTGCCAGGTACAGAATGAGGAAAAAGAGCTGGGTCCAGAGAAGTGTGACTGCTGTGCAGTCAGACCCAGGGACCTGAGAAAGGCAGAAACCCACCAGAACAGCCAGGAATCGAGAACAGCTGATCAGTCAAGGCAAAGGGCAAAACCAGAGGGAGTGAGAGGCAAGGGAGGATCCTGTATCCAGCTTGGAAAGCCCCTGACTGAACAAAGTATACTGGTACTGTTTCACAGCTTAGAGCCTATTAACAACAAAGAAAAAAGCCCCAAAACACAAAATATTGATGGCAGGAGAGCAAGGACAGCAGAAGAGCATGCATCCTGACCTAGTGATGTTGAGAAAACACCTCAAGGTCATGAGAAACAATTTGGAATTGTCCTGAATCAGTGCATAAATCACACTGTGTGTCACTTTTCTGCCTTGTCACCCACATCCAACAACCTCTGGCAGCCAAGGCACAGCCCCACATGAGTGGTGGCAGGGTTTGCCACCCTGGGCTGGGATGGAAAGTCTCACTGGAAGGTGGAAGAAATACTTCTGTGGAGGGGGCCCTCACCCACTTGCTTTTTGCATGGAGGGATGAGGAGGCTGAAAGGATCCCCTGGATGGCACAGGACCAGCATCCTCATCAGGCAACAGCAGCCTGAACCAGCAGGTTCTGCCCCAGGTGTGAGTGAAATGATTCAGCTGTTGCTCAGTTATTTCCAGGTACCTCTGCCATTTGTCCCTGACATCCTATTATACAGTAGAGGCAAGGAAGGAGGAGCTTAGCTGTGCTGTGAGGAGTTTCATTTCTGCTATTCACTAAACATACAGGGAAATGAAAGGAAAACAACCCAGCACATTGCATTATTATTATTATTATTTCCAGAGTTATCACAAAGCTGTCACCTTAACAGTATGAATTTCACATTTGCCTGACAGAGCCCCTCTAAGAACTTTCATGGAGACAGTTTAGTCAAGAATTGTGTTTTGAGTTGTAGCAGAATTGCCTTTGATAAATGCATTTGCTGCATAAGTGCTAAATATCCTAAGGCTACACAGTGATTAATTAATAATTCACAAGTCATTAAAAGTTCAGCAATAATTAAGCTTAGTTCCACCTGGGTGTCCTTTGCTGAATAGCTGTACAGAGAAGACTGAGATTTTTGCAAGGGCAGGTAGTAATAGAACAAGGCTTTAAATTGAAAGAAAATAGGTTTAGATTGGATATTAGGAAGAAATTCTTCCCTGTGAGGGTGGGCAGGCCCTGGCACAGGGTGCCCAGAGAAGCTATGACTGCCCCTGGGTCCCTGGAGGTTTCCAAGGCCAGGTTGAACAGGGCTTGGAGAAGCCTGGAATAGTGGAAAATGTCCCTGCCCATGTCAGAGGGGTGGAACAAGATCATCTTTATGTCCTTCCAACCCAAACCATTCTAGGGTACTCTGTCTCTCTGAACTTCTGGCTGTGAGGCCCCCCCTTCTCTGTGGACACAATTCATGTGTTAAGATATCCATGCCCTTAACTGAGCCAGGTGCAAGGTAAGTGTGGGCCCACTCATGGCAGCTCTGTCTTTTGAAACAGCCTGGTCATTTCCACATAAGCCAACTATTTCTCCTGTGAGAATTAGTTTCGTTTCTCCTGTTGTGTGTCATAATCAGAAGGAGGAGCCTGCAAAGGAAAAGGAATCTGAAGAAGTTTCAGAAAGTCCCTGCTTCTCCTTCCTACAGGACTTACCAGGGTAAGTATCTTCTTTCCTTCTTCTAAAAAGAGTAATGCAATTTTTTACTGTTATCTTCATTCCTTTTAATGTGACTTTTTTTAGGCTGCATAAAGTGTCTAAAGTAAGTGTGATTAAACAGGGTTGCCAGGAGCAGGATTTTTTGTTTTCTGGGGTGGGAAAAAAAAAAAGAGAAAAGATGTCAGTATTGTTTCCTCTTTAAAAGGAGACAACCAAGAGATGGCATTTAATTTTCTTTTAAAGCCATTATTCAGCAAGATGATCTAGCTGGCAGTATTTATGAGGATCATAAGCTTTGCATTGTTTCATTTTCTTTTATGAGAACACAGCTAGAGTTAATAAAAATAATGGAAACTGTGAGGTTTACCCAAATATCCTGAAGTCACAGGATGTGTCAGCCAGAAGTCCATGTGGTTTTCTGGCTGGGCAGAGAGCAGATAAATCATGCTCTGTGGGTTCAGCACTGCAGCTCTGCACCTTGGGATTGAGAGGGGATTTTTTAGAAGGGGCTTTTCATCTTCTACAGATACAAAGCCAAAGGGTCATTACAGAAAACCAAAGCAACTCCTTTTCAGAACCATCAGCAGGTTGGTGTTTGTGCAGATGTGGGTGTGCAGCAGAATGCTTTGTGTTCTGCTGGGAGAGGTTTCCCACACACAAGCAGGCAAATTCTAAAGGTAAAGCTCAGGGAAATCAGTATTGTCCTGACAAAGGAGGCAGGGGCAGCTCTGGTCAGAGGAAATTCTTGGCAGACTTTCAGTATTATCACATCATCCACGTCTCATGTTTCACAGGTGGATTCTGGCCCATTGTAGAAGGGCTCTTTACAATTGCAGCTTTTTTGTTTTCCTCTCCTCCTTTCTTCCATCCGATGTTGTCAAGGCTCAGTACACAAAGAAATCACTATGCCAGTGTGGCACAGGGAAGGGTTACAGAGCCCACTCACCCTTTCCAGGTGCAGGGAAGAGCAGCAGTGTCACCCCAGAAATCCACACGATCGTTTATTCCGGGGCTGGCTGCAGGATCTTTGTGCAGGGGTGTTGTGTGTGTGTGTGTGCACCCTGTGGTCTGCTCCCCATCTCCATGTTTGTAAAGAGTGACCTAAGATAGTCAGGTCTCCTCAGGCTTCCTCAGCCCTCCCCAGCTCCCTTCCACCTCTGTGATGGCCATGGGGTTTGTCCTAAGTAAACACACCAGGGGGGAATTGTGGGAGGTCTGGATGTTTGCATAATTATCTCAGTTCCTGATCTCTGGAATGAATTATTTGCAATTGACTTTGGTGCACATTGGCTACAGAAAGGATAAAAAATGCTACTGGAGACTGGGCCAGCAGGACAAAGTGGTGTCATGAAGTTGCAGGACGTTTCTGAGTCGATTCTCCCCCCTCCTCATCACCTTCTCTCCCCACCAGGATGCTCACAAGGTACCTCCAGCGCTTTTGGACAGGTGTTAAAATACCCAAGGCCCACCCAAACACAGACATAGAATCCTACAGTAGCTCCAGATGTGCTTTGTTGCTTTGCAGTGGTGAATTCTGCAAGGCCAAAGATTGTAAATCTGTGCATTTCCACCTGAACCTAAAGGGCTCCTATTGCAGCCCTTTAGATATGGACTGCTGACCAAATCTGGGGCTAAGTGGGGCAGATGGTTGTTTGAGAAAAGAAAAAAATTTAGCTTTGAAAAAGAATTCTTGGTTTGTTTTTGGTTTTTTTTCCTTAAATCGCTCTCTCTGGAAATCACCTTCCCTGGATAATGTCATGCCAAAGGCCACTGATTTCCTCAGTCACCCACAGAAAACAAACCTTGTCCATAAGGAAATGAAACTTCTCCAAGGAAATAAAAAGCCTCGTAGTCCTCCCTTCTCTAACAACATGTGAAGCAAAGTCTGCTCTTGGCAGAGGGTTTTAAGCTACAGAGGAGGGAACCAAGATACAGAACTTCAAAAACCAGTGTCAGACTTTGTCGTTCCGATTGGGAACGGCTGGAAGGAACGACACAGACTCTCGAGGAGTCAGAACAAGAGGATCCTTCAGTTTATTGCTTGCAGGCCTGCTTTTTAGACAGATATGTGGAAAGTACAGAAAGGAAACTCTTATTGGTTAGTAAACTACTACATTACCATCATTGGTCAGTGGGGTTCACCACCCCCCTGACTTTCTCCTGCAAGGAAAACAAGGAACACATAACAACACCTGCAAGGTTGTTTTGTGTCCCTGAGGATTGTTTTAATTCTTTCTCATGTCTTTCCCAGATTACTTTCTCAGGGCCAGCCTGAGAAGCTCTTGCGGCCTGTAATCTGTACAGGCAGTGTGGTTCATACAGGCAGTGTGGTTCAGAATTTAGCATCCATAAGACTTGCCTCTGACAAGTATTTCTTCCACAAAAAAGGTGAGATGGCCACTTAGCAGATTATGGATTGGAGCTAGCCCACAGCCCTACACTCCTGACCCCAGGAACTTAAGGATTCACACTCCCTCCAATCCTGCCCTGATACTGACTGAGCTTCTCCAAACACCATTCAGAAAAATATTTCCTAGAGGACAATCAGCTTTTTGCAAAAATAGGTGTAACCTTTTTTTTCTTTTTCCAAAAAACAAATACTGTTTATTTCCATGGCACTTTTTTAATTAAAAAAAAAGGCATAAGAAAGGTAAGGAGAAGTGTTCTAAGTCTGTCCTCTGAGACCAATTTTTGTGATTTGAAAAGAGCTGTGGCACTTGTTCTAGATACCTGTTATATTATTGGCTTTTCACAAATATTAAAATTAATGTTATTTGCATAATGTTAGAAAACTTTGCTGTATTAATATAGTTTCTTTTATTTCTGTTATTGATAAAACTTAGAAATTGTGATATAATACATATATATATGTTAGGCTGTAGCATGGTATTAAAATAAAAACTACTTTTGTTCATATAACCCAGAGACTGAAAAGATGATCAGGAAACCTCCCCTGCATCCTTAAATTCTTTTATCCAGATGAAGACAGCAGTGACTGGAACTCCAAAGGAAGAATTTATTGAACCTCTATTATCAGGGAGTGTGAGACTCAACAGAGCCAAGAAGATTGATCTACTGGGGAGGGGGGAGTTGAAGCTAAACAAAGTTAAAACTTAAGAGGAATGTTTGAATCACATATAAGAATTTATGGATATGTAGTAGGATTCTGTTTTTAAGGGACAATCCTTTGTTAGTAAGGTGTTCTCTCTTGGCTGAATGCTGAGGCACGCAGCCATATTTGTACATTTTGCTTTATTTCTATCTCCTAACTGTCTTTCTATTAAACTTTTTTTAATTTTATATAAAAAAAATGTGAACGTTGTTTTTCACAGTACCTACTAAGGGTTTGGATCAGGAAATAAAAGTGGTGTTTGATTTTCTCTGCTCTGATCCCTCTTGAAAGGTGGAATCACTCACTGCCCCATGTTTGGTTTCAGAAGCTGCACCTCAGAGTGGTTGGACCAGGCAGTGATCAAAGCATTTGTGGACAACCTGTGTGGAAGCCCAGCAAATTAGCAGGCCATGGATAAAATGAGAACACCATTCAACAATCCTTCTGGAAGAACCAAAACCCCAAAGAAAGAGGGGTTTAAATTTTCTTTTGTGAAATCACTTCCAGAAGCTGTTACAGTGCCTCTCCCACCAGACCCAGAAGAAGATGCTGAGATATCAGAGAATGTGTTCAAGAAAAGACCTAGCTGTGAACAGGAGGGCTTGGAGAAAGAGGTTTTTAGAGAAGAGGACAAGGTAAGTAAGGCAAGGAGAGGGAACAGATCCTCCCCACTCTCACTCTGTTGTTTCACTTTGTACCCCAAAATTAATTCTTTTGTCTCTTTGGGCAATTTGCACTTTTTAGATCTAAGGAGAACTTTTGGGGTGAGGTCTAGAAGTTATTCATGTAAGTAAGAGGAGAGGTACCTGCAATTAATCTGCAGACATTAATAATGCAGGTCTAAAAAAAAGAGGTGGCTGCAGCCTAGAAGCCAATTTAATGTGTGACATGTGTCTGTTTTGATCCTAGCAACAAATGTTGAACAGAAACCATAAAAGCTGAGGTGTTTTTTTTTCTCCTTGAGGCTCTTCAACCCACAACAGAAATGCACAGAAAGTTTAATAATAACCTGCTTGAATATTTTACACTGGACACAGATTGGTTTTAAGTCTGTGACACAGTTATTGAAGTTTTTTGAGAATTTGCTAGGTATTAAACATTGTAGTGAAAAGAGTGGGCAGGGGCTACCAAAAATGGTTTAAAATCCCTGCCTCCAGTAGTGTGTACTGCCTTCCTCATCTTGAACCAAAAAATCTGCTTTGTTTGAGTGCATCTGATCCATAGACATACTTCTGGAGGCATTTTTCTTGGATAAAAGCGATGGAGGAAACTTTAGTTTTTATTTTCAGAAAATCAGGTCTGAATGTGCCTGGCCTAATATGTCTGAAACATATTGGTGTTCCCAAAATTGCATCTCTAAATGCAGCAGTCAGACTGGAACATGGAGAGAGGAACAGGGAGAAGAGACCAAGATGATCTTTATATACTTTAGCTGAGCATATTTAACAGCAGATGGACCAGTTTTGCCAAAGGCTGAAAATTATTTGGTTTGTTTTCATGTAAAGTAAGAGCCTGTGTTAATATCTGGACCTGAATCAAACCCAGAAAATGACAATAACCAGACATTTAAAACAACCCACTCATATTTATGCCTTATGTGAGCCTAAAATGAGGCAAAGAAGGAAGAGCCATGATGATCTAAAAGATTTCAGCCACCTGTTAAGAATGTTACAGCAGCACTCTTTTGGCGTCTGTGCACAAACCAAATCTTCAAATTCCGAAACAAAAATCTAATTAGCTATTTTTTACCAAATTCAGTGATTTCTGGGATCAGTCTTCATTTGCATACACATCCTTCAGTACATCTGTGGATGAGTAGAAGAAAATGGCTGTTATTAAAAACACTGTTATTAAAAGAAATTAATAAAACACACTTATTAATGTGTTCTTTACTTTCTCAGGATGGCTTCCAAAATTTGGTATTTTTACTAAGGATGGTCTGTGAGCCAACATCAACTGTTTCTTTCATATTTACAGACACCTGTTTATTACATGGAGATGCAAGGATGCACAGTGATATGAAGTAGAGCTTGATGCCAGTAATTAACTTGTACTAAAGAACGATGACTAGAAAATGCGTCTTGGTTTTTTTGGGGTTTGTTTTGTTTTAAATTCTGGAAAATTCATTGTAAGTTTCACTCTAGCAGGCTGCAGAACAGACCTTGTACAACCAATATGAGGAAAAGATCCGACCTTGCATTGATCTTGTTGACAGCCTGAGAGCTCTTGGGGTAGAAAAGGATTTGTCCCTGCCTGCGATTGCGGTGATTGGAGACCAGAGCTCCGGGAAAAGCTCTGTCCTCGAAGCCCTGTCTGGTGTTGCTCTCCCCAGGGGCAATGGTAAGAATTCACTTCCTCAGTTTCTCATTTTGATGAGGTGGAAGGGTTCTGTGTTTTGGGTTTGTTTTTTTTAATTTTATTTTTTGGTCTAGAATTGGATAACTCCATGACTGAGAAATAGAGGTGTGAGTGAGGCACCACAGGATAAATCCAAGGCACATGTTCCAGGTGTCAAGAAACCAGGAGTAAGAAGTGCAGTGTAATTTCCCCAGCTGACTCTGTGCATTACCCAGAAGCAGCAGTGCAGCAGAGTATTAATTTCACATGGAAAAACAGTTTTTAAAATTGTTTTTGGGGTTGTTTTAGGTTTTTTGTTTTCTTACAGATATATTTTTTATTATTATTACGTAAAAAAATGTACAAAGATCTTTACTTAACGCATCATTTAAGTCAAAGATGATTGTTAGGAGACTTTACAACTCAAAAAGATCCATTTTCCAGCTGTGTGTGTATTTTTGCACACACAAATTCTGCAAGTTCCATGTGAGTTTACAATATAATCCAGTCCTTCAGACTGGAGTTGTGCAAAGGTTTTTCATAGGATTTAGTTGCATCATTGGAATAGATCATCCAGAGGAGAGCAAAACTCCATGTGTGGAGGTCTGCAGGGCCAAACATGTCTGGGAAGAGCCATGGCTGACCTCATCTAGCACTGGTGACAATCCTGCTCTGAGCAGGAAGTTGGAAAAATCCCCTCTGGCAGCGTCTCTTGGAACATTTGCACATTTTTGTGTGAAACATTAGGCAGCCCTGTGTGCCCCACACACTTCAAGGCCCTGTTTCATGCACAACCTCTGCCTTTGGATCTGCTGCAGGTATTGTCACTCGGTGTCCCCTGGAACTGAAACTCAAGAGGTTGCCTGAAGGCCAGGCATGGCAAGGAAAGATCTCCTACCAAAATGTAACCCTGGAGCTCCAGAACGCCTCTGAGGTGGACAGAGCAATAAGGCAAGGTGAGTGGATTTGGCTGGCTCCATCTCCTCTGAATCCTCCTCTCAGACTGAGCAGCATCCACGGTGATTGTGGAGTAACACCAGGAGCTGGATGCAGAGCAGAAGAAGCTGGGTCAGCAAAACTTCCTTCTCTCCAGGGAGTTGAACCAGTGCTTCAGTGGTGAAGATGATCTATGATGATGATCCCAGAATGGCCTGGATTGGGAGGGACCTTAAAGGTCTTCTAGTTCCAACACCTTGGGCAGGGATGCCACCCACTAGATCCATGATCCTCTTATCCTGATCCATGATAAAGGCTCAGGCTATGTCCTTACCTGGGTGGTGGCTTCCTGGTTTGGGGAGGTTGTCTGTCAAATTGTAAACATGGAACCTAAATGGATCCTGTCATCAGCTCAAAAGTCCAGAGAGTGCTTGAGGTGTCTCTGGCTGGAAATGTTATTATTTTGGAGGAAATTGCAAGAGGTCAGAGTGGAGGACAGAGAACTGCCAGGTACTGTGACCACAGGCTCAGTCACTGTCCTTCACCTATCTCACCTTTAGTGTTAGGGCATTTAATCCTGGGTAAGAAATCAGTGTTTTTACCCAAAGGGCAGTAAGCACTTGTCCTAAGTGTGAAAGTTGGATTGTCCTTACTTCCTTGACTAGCACAGCTCTGCACATTGTTATTCTTCCTAATTTTTTTAAATTAGCTTTTCAATACATTATTTGGATATTCTCAAAACTGGCCAGGCAATTGGTATGAAATAAGTAAGGTAATTAGAGCTGAAAAATCTCTCCTGAGAATGACTGGGGTTTCCTTGCTTTTCTGTGTTCACAGTTTAAGCATTATTGCCTTGTAGTACCTGGGACAATTTACTCTCAACCTCTCTATCAAAATGTGAAGAATATAGAACAACACCTATTTTTCTTTCAGGGCACCCAAGGATTAATTGATGCTTACAATGCCTCTTGTTGTTGATGGAGCATTTCTACAACTGACCAGTATTTCACCTGATACCTTTCATTACGGTTTATTTACATGCATTTTGTTTTGACATCACTTTGTTCTGCATGATAATTTCCTTAGATTTTTGCACAAATGGATTTCAGTGTGTGGCTGGATCTGAAAGAAAAAGCCAAGCCTGAAAGAACCTTAGGTGGCAGTTGGTACTTTTCAAAGTCCTTGTGTTCGGCTTTGGTTTGATGCATCATTTGAAGCTTGTGTTCATTGCCTTGCTCTCTTCACAGCCCAGGATGTTGTGGCCGGTCCTAGAGGTGCCATTAGCGGGCAGTTAATTTCCCTGGAAGTTCGGTCCCCTGATGTCCCAGACCTGACTCTAATTGATCTGCCTGGAATTGCCAGGGTGGCCGTGGGGGACCAGCCAAAAGACATCGGGGACCAGGTAAAACTCAGCCTCGTGTGCCAGTCTGTGCCATTAATGGGTCCCTGCAGACCCTTTGTGAAGTAAACAGAGTTAGTGGAGGGGATCTCTGCTCTTCCTCTGGCTGCTTTTAGAAGAAATGCTGGGGAATACAAATAAAACTTTGATTGGAAAAGGCCTGCTGTGAGGCTGATGTGTAGGAGCTGGGTGTGTTGTTTCTCCTAAAACACCTTTAAATGGGAACTTGGAATAAGAGGAGCTCAAACGAAACTAGATATTCCAAACAGAAATGAGACAAGATTGGATTGTCTGGGCTTTCCTCTCTGGGAGGAGAGTAATTTAAATGCACACTTAGATAGCAATCTTTCTATTGTATTGAGAAGAAAGCAGCAGATGTGATAAAATCCAAACATTTCCATTGTCCCCAGCTGTCTGCATGCTCCAGAGATGGAGTCTACAGCACTGCAGCCTGTCAGAAACTGGGATGGGTGGGAAGTAGAGAAGAGAGGCATCTTTATCAAAATCCATGGGGAAAAAAAGAGAATTGATTTACTGTGGAATAAATGCAATAGTGCCCTGTGAAGCTTCTGCAAAACAACACAAATTATGAGGAACTTGTTTAGTTTGGCATTGAAACATAGAAAAATGACAACTAGATGTCATGTGAAGCTTCAGTTTTGGTGCTTTTTCCTACAAATATTCCACTGAAATAGAACCCAAAGACATTTGTGCTCCTTTCAAAGATACAAATTGGAGATTTATCAGTATAATCAAGCTTGCTTTCTTTCCAAAAGTAGATACCTACACATCAGAACCTGGTTTTCTTCCATGTGATTAGATATCAAATACCTTTAATATTTCCATAATGAAAGATTATATATGCACAAGAGGTTAAATTCATGTACCTGTCAAGACAGGCTTAACATTAGACTGGTCTCATTCATGCCAGATGTTTGGATTAATCCTGACATAAGGAAAGAGGCTGAATTCTTCTGCTGACCCCTTTCCATGCCATCCTCCAGCATGTAACACTGTCCTCAGCACATGTGGCATTTAATGTCATTAGGTTCATATTGCTAGAAATTGTCACATCCTACATCTGATTTCACTGAACCTCCTCACTGCTGTATTGAATTGCAGATCAAAGTGCTACTTAAAAGAACTATTGGCTGCAAAGAGACAGTGAATTTGGTAGTGGTTCCATGTAATGTGGATATTGCAACAACAGAAGCATTGAAAATGGCTCAAGAGGTGGACCCCACTGGAGAAAGGACAATAGGTGAGATAATTTTTAAACTATGAGCTAAAAAGGAGGCCAAACCTTCACCCCCATCATGAGGTCTGATGTTCTGTGTTCTGCACCAGATATGTGAAATTAGCTACTAGAAGAAGAGGGGGAAAAAAAAGAAAACAGCCTAAAGAAAATATTTTCAAGTAATTCTCATCACAATTCTTGAGCAGATCTTAGAATCCTTTCATTTGGTGTCTTGCTGGCACTCTTGTTATGAATAACTGGAAGCTGAAGTCAGTTAATGGTAGTTGATCTGAAGTTAATGGTAAAAAAGCTTTGCTTTTTGAGTGTTAAAAAAGGGTTTGCAATGCAACAGGCATGGTAGGAGGCCAAATGTAGGGTGAGTTTTACAGCCCAGGAACTGAGAGCTCTCTAGGAGAGAGAATACCCAAAAAAATTGCATTATAAAACACAGAGTGTTCCTGCTTGGTGGTTAACTTTCTCTTTTAATTTCACAGGAATCCTCACAAAACCCGACCTGGTGGACAGGGGGACCGAGGAGGCCATCGTGAACATACTGCAAAACAGGGTAATCCCCCTCAAAAAAGGCTACATGATCGTGAGGTGCCGTGGGCAGCAGGACATCCACAACAAACTCACCTTGGCTGCTGCGATCCAACAGGAGAGAAGCTTCTTTGAGAATCACAAATATTTCAGGTACTCCTCACAAAAAAGTTCTCATAAAAAACTTGTTAGAGTCACCTCAGAGCTTCCTGTTGATTTGCTGAGACTCAACTAAGGGGTTACAAACAGGTATTAGTTATATTCAATATTTCTCATTGCCCATGTAAGGTTGTGTTTCAGTAACCCAGATGGTTTTCACATACCAAACCTTTTCAAAATTTTTTTTTTTTGATTTGTCTATTTTGGGGTTGGGTTTTTTTGGCTGCAAAATACATGGGGGAAGTGCTGTGAACTTTAGAATTTCTGAATAGTCCCAAAGAATTCGAGTTAAAGCATCTGAGCACTTCAAGTCAGGCAATGAAGTATTTCTGTTCACTGGAGAGCATGGAGGAACAGCATGAGAAAGGCTGTGCTGAGGGCACAGGCTGCCCAGATGTCTCAGCAGCAAATCAATCATAATACAGAGACAATCATAATACAGAGACTGGCAGCTGACAAGGGTTGTGAATCAGTGAACTTCACACATGAAGAAATAATAAAATAGTGCAATCAGCTGCTGTTAGAATTTGCTTTTTTCAGATTTTTCTCTGTTTCCCTTTGCTCAGTCAGTAGCTGTCAAACCACTCTTGAATAAATGTGCCCAGAGTCCTGAGCTGTTGCCACATCTGCACCAGCATGGCCCAGAGACCCTTTCTTTACTCAAATTGTGTAATAGAATTAGTGAAAATGGGGCAGAGCATCAGTGCTGCCTCCTTGCCCTGCACAGCCTGGCTATCCAAACACACCTTTTCCTTTTTCTTTTTTCCCACAGGGCTCTTCTGGAAGAAGGAAAGGCTACTATCCCCTGTCTGGCAGAGAAGCTCACAAATGAACTTGTGAAACACATTATTGTAAGTAACAGAGGTCCCATACTGAGCTGTTTGTGTCAGTTTCTAACTAAAAACAAGTTCAGCCCTTCAACCTTGGACTGCAGCTGGATTTCATCTTTGTATGCTTAATGATCCTTCAACTCAGTGCTCTGAGAACAAACTGAACTGAGAGGCAGAGGTAAAAAGCCCTATGCTCTGTCCTCAGGTTTGCCTTTTAACTGCAGATCAACAATAAGCAAATTATTTCATCTATTTGTGACTCATAATTCCTGCCTTTTCAACAGCAGCCATGATATTTCTTTTTATCAGTGTTGATCACCTGGGTGACAAGTTACTGAAAATGTCTTCAGAACATCCAGATGTTCTATTATATTTATATTCTAATGTAAGGATATTGGGGGGTTTTATTTGGTATAAATATGTCTGTATGTAATATGTCTTATTCCATTAAGAGAAGAGGCTAAAATACAGGGAACATCTAAATTCAGTCTCAGAAGAAAAAAAAAATGATGTCAATTTACAGAAAATAAGCACCTAAACAGCCATGTTCCATCAGGTATTTATCAGGAATTGAGCAGTCATCACTCTCCTGGCACAACCTGTGAGGACATTCGTTTTTGGCTCACTGTGAAATCTTGCCCTAGACTGCAGCTATTCTTCCCAGCTCTCAGTGAGATCCAGCCTGATCCCTCAGGGAGATCCTGGCTCCTGCATTTCCTCAATAAAATCCATATTTTCTCTTCCATGTTGCCCCCCTATCACACATGGGACACTGACAGCAAGCTCTCAGATTTATAGAAACAGCAAAGATCCCTTGCAGGTGTAGGTTACTCTTAGAGGGATTTTGTTTTCCTTCCAAAACCAGACAGGTTCAACCTATCTCAATTTCCTTCTTCACTGTCTCCTCCCCAGAAATCTTTGCCAGCTCTGCAGAGCCAAATTCGTGACACCCTGCATAAAACATTACAGGATCTGCAAAGGTACAAGAGGGGCACACCCCAAACTGAGTCTGAGAAGCTGTTTTTCCTCACAGATGTAAGTATTGGTCACAGAGCAAGGCAAGGAGGTAACTGTGGGAGAAAAAGAAACCACCTGAACTTATCAAAACTTCAGCATGGACCACCAGGAAGTTTGTGGTTTCCATCATTTCAGTGAGGGTAACGTAGACAAACCACACTTGCAAAAATAATACACCACAGGAGCTCCTGGCCCCTTCCAGCAATTTTTTTTCCTGTGATTATGGGACAAGAAAGCTAAACACCTTGATTGATTGGATCAAAATCAAGCATCTCAGCAAGATGCTGCTAATAAACTCCTGCCTGCTCAACACTTTGAAGGGTTCCCATTGTTTACAGCACTCATAAGATCAAATGTATTCCTGATATCCAAATGTGGTTTGCAAGTCCATCTTCTAAGTTCCTCATCTCAGGGAGTTACTCCCTGATTAAGCCCTCAGTAGGCATTAGAGGTGTTTATGGAAGTTCATCAGGCTTCATACGAGCCTGGCCTATTAAAATTTAGTAAATGGTTCTAAAAGTCTACAGGGGGAAAACCAAAAGAGTATCAAGTTTGTTCTCCTCTAGCAATGAGAGTTTGGGGGGGGGGAAAAAATAAAAAAACCCCAAACAAACCAGGAGCTAAGAGCATAAAATATGTAAGAAAGGGATGTTTTCTATGAACTGTGTCCCTGCTTTATCATCAAACAGCTGCAGATTTACTTAACATCCACAAATTAGTCTGAAGAAATGAAACTTCACTAAATTTCCTACTTGTTGCTGGATTCACTGCAGTTGATCAAACTCTTTAACCAAGACATCTGTCGGACCATCCGGGGAGAGGAGGAGCTGTTTGGAGACGAGGTCAGGCTGTTCACCAAGATCCGCAAGGAATTCCGCACGTGGGGCGTGATCCTCCTGGAGTGTGCTGCGAGGGGTAAGCACAGAACCTGGCACGGTGTGACACTGGTGGCTGGGTTCTTTTTCCCAGAAGAGACTTGTTTTCTCATATTCTGGCTCAGTTGTTTATTCTTTCTTATCTATATTATATTTTTAGAGTACAAGGAGCTATATACACTGGGGAAGCAAGGTGCAGAATGGAGAGCGAAGAATCTCTCCAAGGTCTTTTATGTGTCTATTTATCCAATTATCAAAATTTCCTTAGTGACCCAGTGACCTGACACTTGTGTGCTGCACTGCAGATTTTCTGTCCAATCACTCATTATTACCCAAAAACCCTTAGAAGAAGATGAAGAAGGAAAAGGAAGGAGAAAGGGACAATGCCCTAAATCCTCCATCTTGTCTCTTATTTTCTAATATAGCTTAAACCCTAAATTCTTTCTCACCCAGTGACTTAAGAAAACTATCTACACACTCACATTCCCAGTTTTTCTGCTTAACTTTAAAAGCTTTCTCCATGGTTTTATGCCAAACTCAGTGCTCCCTTGGGTGTCAGCCAGGCACCACAGATAAGGCTCTATTTTCTGTGCTTCTGACCCCAACAAGAGCCCATCCCCTTTATTTAAACCTAGACACAGCATCTTCAGTAAATGTTTTTCAAGAAAATTAAGAGTCAGAAGGCAGGAGCATCCATCTGTTGTGGTGTTTTGGGGACACAGAGTTTGTTGTTAAATGCTGTCATTAAAGAGAGGTCAGTGCTTATCTTTCTTCTCCCAGCACAGCAATAAAATCAAGGCACTGGCATAGAATTTGTTGGTGATTTTCTGAACCATTCTTCTAAATAACAGCAACACCAATGAATAATAATAAATAATAACAGTCTAGATAATATTTTTTTATTATTATTACTCTTAATGTTTTTAATTTATTATTGCTATTAATATTTTAGAATCTGAGTGGGGTTTGTTCCCCTTTAGCTCTGGGCTAAGGTGATACCTCATTAAAAAAAAATAGCAAATTTATATAATATCAACAAAAAAATATTGACTGTTATATCTTAAATAGGAATGACTAGTCAACAGTAGATTCCCTGGAAAAAAATGTTTAGTGAGCTTGGGGGTTTGTTTTGTTCAGGTTTTTTTTTAAACTTGGAAGTGACTGGTAATGGCCAGCTACTTCTGGCCATGAAAAAGTGAAAAATGGTAAAAATACCAAGAACCAGAATTTTTATGGTCCATCATAATTTCTGTCAGTCAGATGCTTGATGCAATGTGTGAGATGGATCATTCAGAGAGCTCTGTTCTGTGGTAACAAAAAATCATCTCAGTACCTTTTCCCCTCAAGAACAGCTCAAAGATGAGAAACAGACTTCCTTCTTAAACCTGAAGTGCATCCATTGAGTGATTTAGTAACAAAGCAATGTTACTTTACCATTACAGCTAAAAAAGCTGTTCCTGACAGAGTGTGGAAATACGAAGACCGGTACCGTGGACGGGAGTTCCCAGGCTTCAGCAACTACGGGACTTTTGAGGATATTGTAAAAGAGCAGATCAGAGAACTGGAGGAGCCAGCAATTTTGATTCTCAACAATGTGATGAGTATGTCCCAGGCCATGGGAGGCTCTGGTGTAGGGGACACTGCTGGGCTTGACAGCTTTATTTTCCAGGAGAAGCTGATGTTCCCACTGATGCTCTCAGGGTCCTTCAGAGTGTGGAAGTAAATCTGATTCAGCTTGTGGATTGCTCCTTCTAGAGCCTTCAATCTCTACACACTGTCTCCAGCATTTGTTAATACTTTTCCCAGTGGCTTTTGGAAGGGAGGTAGAAAATAACTATATCATAAATAACACAGCAAGGAAACAGGACAGCAGAAGCACCTGGTGCTAAGTGGTCACCTTCTTGGACCTGGAAATCTGAATTTTTACTTGTTTATATGTGTCATAAAGGCAGAGTGCACCAGTTCAGCAGCACAGCTATTTCTGAATGAATACAGAAAATGAGTAGTCTCCCAAGTATCGTATTAACAACAGCTTAAAACCCTCACTTACTTACCTGACTTTATTTTGTCTCTCTGTTCTTCCCCTAGAACTGGTTGAAGAGAAATTTATGGAACTTACTAACAAGAATTTTGCTAATTTTCACAACCTAAGCAGAGTTGCCAAGGTGAGGCACTACCTACAATCTGATATTCTCAAAAGACAGAATGACATTTGTAAATACATCCATGCTTATGGTACCTGCCTCACTGCATTACCCTTATGTGCAAGTGGGGAATTTATTGCAGGAAAATAAGAAAGATCCCAAAAATGATAGCATGGTTATAATGCCACTAATTAAAGTGCATTTTGTACAGCTTTGACAAGATCTAGTACATACATTCTTTATTCATTCTTGACATTTGAAACACAAAGCAAAGAAAACCTGGTGTGGCTACTTTGAAGAGTTTATCATTAATTTCAGATTTAAGTGCTGCAGTGATTTGTCAGAGTGCTGAACTGGTTTTAGGTGTTTTTCACCTCTCTGAAAGCAAGCCAGGGTTTTAACCAGTGCAGGAATCTCATCTTTGATGAAAGGGAGCAGGGGCAGACAAACCAAAAATCATCCAGCCATGAAAAAACCAGAAATGGCTGTTTACAGTTTGGGTATTAGCATGTTTTGGGGTGGAGTTCAGTGATATGGATCCATGAAGGCCTTTTCTCAGAAAAAGCTTTGAGAAAAAGATGAGAAGCAAAGCTGGAAGTCCACTCACAGGGTACTGCTGAAGAAGGAAACTCAGAGGCAAATGTGAGTGTAATAGATGGTTTGCTCTTTCACTTGCATGGTCAAACCCTACTGAGCTCCCAGGCCAGCCAGACACTGAACAAATAAATAATTTCATCCAAACACAGAGGTGTTCAGGCAGGGTCTTTAGAGAGCTCCACAGTGAGAGGAGTGAAGAGGGAAGAAGTTCTGGCAAGCACTGGACTTGAGAAAAGAGATGGGGTGTTTTCTTAGGGGTACTAGGAAATCATTTTGAGGCAATTTGAACATATCTGAGGGAACTTTGCCACCCCCACAGACTTTTAGAAGGCCACAAAGCATCAGGTGGCTGGAATAAAAGCACCAGACTGAAAGGGGTTAGATGGGGTTGGTTTGCTGACAACAGATATTTTCCTTTGGGTTTCAAGCACCAGGTTTGGACTGATTCCACTTGTGTGTAAGGGGAGGACAAAACTGCCACATTTTCCTGCTCTTTCACAACAGAGGCACCACAAAACCATTACTCCATGTTCCCATCTTCTGAGATCAGACAGTGCTGCACAAGGGCAGTTAAACACTGTGCCCACCTTGCCATGCCCTGGGGATGCTGCTGAGCACTGGCACCTTCCCAAAGGAAGCAAATGTCTCAGAACTTCTTGTTCCTTTCTTTTCTAGGTGAAAATTGAAGACATTAGGGAGAATCAAGCAGCAGAGGCTGAAAGACAGATCCGGACACAGTTTAAAATGGAGAGGATTGTGTACTGCCAGGATGACCTTTACATTGGTGATTTAAACTCTCTAAAGGCAGAAAACGCTCCAAACTCATCCCTGGAGAAAAAACTGCAGTTTGTTGGTCTAGAGGAGCCCTCTGTTGCCACGGAGATGGTTTCTCACACCAGTGCCTATTTCTCTGTGAGTTCCCAGGCTGTGATGGAGCAGATTTGATGCTCCCTGAATGCTGCAGCAGCTTTCCCTCAGCCAGGTCTTGCTGGAGTCAGTCCAGCCTTGTATGTCCACTGGCACTGTGGAGGGAATAGCCAGGGGCTGGCTGAGTGTCTCATTCAGCTACATGCTCAGCCTCTGTACAAACTTCTTGGAGCTTCTGAGCAGTGATGAGTGTGGGCTGTATCAGCAGGTTGCAGGACTCAGGATATGGTGATTAGAAAAGCCTGAAGGGGCCAAAGTGACAGCTGGCTCCTGAACCACTTGTTAGCTACCTGCCAGCCTGGCTCAGGTCAGCCCCAAGCCACTCTGCACATTCCTGCAGGCAGCAGAAAGCCCTGGCAGTGGCTTGCAGTCAGATCCTGAACTACTACAGCAGGAGGAGCAATGACAAAATGTTACATTAAAACATATCAGAGTGCATCTGCTGTATTGCAGATAGCACCGTGTAAGTGAAATCTCTGAAGACAAATGGGGTGTTTTAATAAAGGATCATGTTAAAGAAAGACAGGAAAGAGAACACACACCATCAAGATTTGCTTAGTCATAAAACTCTCTCTGAAAGCAACAAGTTCAATATTAATAATTCAGGAAGGTAGGTAGCAGCTCACTTTGAATTCCAAGAGCAGGTTTTGTGACAAATTCCTGCAATTAAATGGCCAGGCTGCTCAGGCTGATGAAGAAAAAATCATTGGCTTTCTTAGAACAAGAAACAAAGCCAGAAGCACATAAGCACTTCCATCCCATCTTGTTACACACTCTGCTACATGTTTTATCTGCAGTAAAATATTTTTGTAAATGCCCTGAGAGCCATTTTCAGCAAACCCCAAGTGCCAGGGCATCATAGCCCCATGGGACTGACTTATGCAAGGCCAAATACAGTTTGAATGAGATGGAAGCTCTGAAGTGTCCATGGCTGCCCTATAAATGCCATTTTCAAGTCATACTACAAAAAAGAAAGACAGAACCTTTCAATTGCAACCAGGCACTTGGGTCTAAGTGCTCACCCAGCACCAGGAGGGCTGGGGGCAGCCACTTGCCAGAGCTGGGAGAGGTTTAGGACCTCATGTTGCCCAAAAGCACCAGGTGGGCCTCCAAACCCTGTGGATGTCCATGGGGAAAGGGCCCCACAAGCTCTTCTGGGTCAACCTGTTTCAGTTTGCATCCATAAATCAACCAGGCAGTTGGTCAGGTCAGACAGAAGATACCTCATGGAGATATTAATAAATGTAATGTAGGCACACTATAGTCTCTCTACTGCTGAAGACATTTCCCCTTAAGGCTAAAGCTTCCTCCAAAGCTGTCTGAAACTTAAAAGAACAACCACATCAGAAATACCATCTAACAGAGGAATTTACCAGCTTCAGGAAAAATCACTTCCTGATTTCCTGCATCAAAACCTGTTGTTAGAATTCAGTGAAGCTGGACACCAGGAACTGTGCACAAGGTCTGTTTGTCAGGAATGTCCCCCTCTAAGTTGTCCCAGTGACAGCTGGCAGAGCTGAGCAGAGAACAGCCTGCCTTGACTTTAGTTTGTTGAGGCAAAAGATGCAGCAGCTGACATCCCCATGACTCAAATCAAAAAATTATTAATTTTCCTATTTCAGGCACAAAAGACATTGGTTGCAAACATATTTTTAGTTCATACCAGTACTCCCTTCTTGAATAGTAACTCAGTTCAACGTTTCAAAACCTTGGAACCACTTTTTTTACCAGATTACCTATAGCCCTTTCATTTTTTTTTTACCAATTTAGTGTTTTGCCCTTATTCCCCCCCATCTTGCAGGGAGCAACTAAACGCCTCTCCAACCAGATACCTCTGATCATCATATCTTCTGTCCTTCATGACTTTGGAGAAAACGTGCAGACCTCAATGCTGCAGCTCTTACAAGATAAAGAGAGGTTAAACTTTCTCCTTGATGAGGACACTGAAGCTGCTAAAACCAGGAATTACCTCAGCCAAAGGATCGATCGTCTGACCACAGCCTGCCAGTACCTGAGAGATTTCCGCCTCTTGTAATTTGTTTTGCATGAGGTTTTTTTTCTCCTTATCTTCTAGCACTCCTGAAGAATTTAATATAATCCCATAAAAATATGATGTCAGCACAGACCTTTAATAATAATTTCTAGTGTTAGTTTTTCTTTATTTTTCATAATCAGTTATATGCAAACAGCTGCCTTTGCATAAAGAGTTCCATTGGTGGAGTTGTGATTAAATAAACATTATTCCATGTTTAAACATTTTCTTTATAAACTCTGTGCAACCACTGGAATAATCATTAAAAAGCTAACACACTGAGGATTATATGTTTTGTTGGGGTTTGTTGGGTTTTTTTCCTCTTTTTATGATGGAAGCTGTATAATTCACAAACTGTAAAAATCAAATTATCTAGCTTTCCTCAATGAAGCTTAGTGCACAACACTCATGAACAACACTCAAGAACAACTCATGAACAACAACACATAAACAACACTCAAGAACAACTCTTGCTGGGGTTGTTCTCTTTCCTGCCATCACCTAAAAGACACCTCTGCAAACACAGTGGGAGTGAAACCATTCCAGTCTAGAAAGAAAGGAAAGTTTATTTAATTTATGTGAGCAGAGGATGTCATTGGCTCTGTTCAGTCTCCTTTCCCAGCTGATTTGCAGAAGGGCCAGGATGTCTCAGATGTCTGCAGCATCACCTGAAATTTTGGGACTGACAGGCAACTCACTAGAGGGCAGGATTTGGATGTCCAAAAGGAAAGAAACCTCCAGGACATTAAACATTACACAGGTGTCTCATGTGTTCTGCTGCCTTCCTCCTTTCCCTCCCCAGGGCAAGGAGAACCTTTCCAAAAGCTCTTCCATTTTATGGAAGGCAATGCAAAATAGATCACACACTGTGTTTATGACATCTTTCACAGGGGAGATTTGGTTTAATAACCAAAAGCACCAAAAGTAATGCCTGCATCCAGCTAGAAAAAATGTGCTTATACCAGTGTGTGATGCAGTAATTTCCAGGTTTCTTACAAGAGAAGCCTTCCCCTCAGGGCAGCTATGACAGAAAGTGATTGTCCCTGTGGCATGGAACTGCAGCTGGTAATTTTTTTTGATACATTTTTGTACAGCATTCACCCCAACATCCATGTTCCTTAACCTTGTTGAACCCCTTTCTTCCAGTACATTATTTTGCTATTATTGACTTGCAGTGTGCAGGTCAGGAGCCACAGAAAACGTGCCTCATACCTGTAACAACTCAATCTTTTAATTTCTGTTTTGAAAGTACTTTAAACTCCTTGCTTATTTCACAGTATCCCCCCATCCCCCAAGGGGCACTTGATGCACAATTGCTACTGAAAACACACCCATCTCACACCTGGAGAGGAGAGACACATTGCTGCAGGCAGCAAGAGGCTGAATGACAAAATAGGGTGTGACTCCCTCAAGGCACCGCCTGCAGGCTAAACTTCCTTATTTAATTCAATTAACTCAGAGTCATTTCATCAGACACAGCCACCAAAACACTCAGCATTCCTGGACATCTTGCTCTCTTTTCCCTGGGTTTGTTCAAGGACCTGAAATATCAGAATTAAAATAATCTCTTGGCTCACCCTCTTGAGTTGCTTTTCTCCTTTTTTTTTGTTTGTTTGCTGTTGGTTTTGATTTTTTTAATTAGACACTCAAAGCACTTCGTACACTCAATCCAGCAACTGCTTAAAAAAAAAAAGAAATCCAGGTAAACAGATATAAAGCACGACTAAAGAAAACTGTTTGTTAAAAAAAAAAAAAAGAAAACAATTTATTTGGTGCAGTGTTTACATGTAAGATAATTGCATTTCAGTACCAAAAGAGAAAACAAGACTAGTGGAGTAATTTCATTCAATAAAGATTTATCCTTCTTAACAAAGTGACTTGATATGGCTTTTTGATCCTCTACCACGATTATAAATTATTTTCAAAACCCTCATTCAGGTGGCACTCGGATTGGAATTAACATTTTGCTAAAAACATTCAGGCAGACACGTAAAGGAGAGCTGTAAGGAATCAGAAGCCAAATTTAACAAATGAGGTAGTTCATCTCGTCCTGCAGAAACGCAGTTTTGTGTTTCCTTGTAGAAAACACCCAGTCTGTGTGTGTGTGTGTGTGTGTGTGTGTGCAGCTCCAGGGGCAGCACAGCCTGCCTGCAAACATCTGCCCTTTGCCTTTCACAGCAGGGACAGCTCCAGAGTCACCCTCAGTGTGCTCAGCCAGGGACCTCAGCACTGAGACTGCTCCTGCTGCAGCTCTGGGACATCCCTGCCCAAATCCCACATCCACAAAGTGCCCACTTTGGGTTCAGAGCAGCTTAAGGCAGAACAGCACTTTTTGTAAGGTCTGAGGCAGCCAGACTGCAAAGCCTGGCTTTGGTTGACGGCTGTGTTGAGATCCTGAGGATTTTTAACTACCTGAATATACAGTATATATATATATATTTATTTTATTTTCTGTGCCTGGACTGTAGTGCATGAAAAGTTCCCTTCATATATATCCCTCACCCTCTACTCTCCTGAGACCCCACCTGGAATCCTGCATCCAGCTCTGGGATCTCCAACATGGACCCCTTGGAGCGAGTCCAGAGCCACAAAGGAGCTCCAAGGGCTGGAGCACCTCTGCTATGGAGACAGGCTGAGAGAGCTGGGGTTGTTCAGCCTGGAGAAGGCTCTGGGGAGTCCTCAGCACCTTTTCCAGTTCCAGTGGGCCTACAAGAGAGCTGGAGAGGGACTTTGGACAAGGACATGGAGTGAAAGGACAAGGGGCAGTGACATCAGACTGAAAGAGGGCACATTTACATTAGATTTTAGGAAGAAATTCTTCCCTGTGAGGATAGTGAGGCACTGGAACAGGTTGCCCAGGGAAGCTGAGGATGGTCCATCCCTGGAAGTGTTTAATGCCAGGCTGGATGGGGCTCTGAGCAACCTGGGATACTGGGAGGTGTCCCTGCCCATGGCAGAGGGGTTGGAACTGGATGATCCTTAAGGTCCCTTCCAACCCAAACCATTTTGTAATCCTATACTAAAAAAAAACATTCATTTCCTTTTAAATTGCCAACCAGCAGCTCGGAGATTCAACATTCACATTGCTTAACATTTAATTTAAAAACTACTAAACCAACTGTCTCAGCATCCTGCTAGGAAAATCTGAAATTAAATCGTGATTTAAATTGTCATTATAAGCCTGATCATCAAGCAAAAGTTACTCAACAAAAGAGAGAAATTTCAGCAAGCAGTTCACAGAATGACTCTGCCAGGCACCACAAGGAGAGGAAAGGTGCTCACTGTGATAATCCTTCACTGATTAAGATCCGTCACTGTAGCCAGCACAGAACCAAGTGTGCAATCCTTCATGTTACTTTTAAAAAGAAAAATCAAAGAGGAGAGATGAAATCAACCGCAAAGTGAATAAATATCCCAGGCCCCCATGGCTTCATTAATTCTTGTCCTCAGGAACATCGATGAGCAAGGAGAGTGTTGTCATCTGTTTGCCTGTTTTAAAGACAAAACAAAACAGAAAACAAAGGTTCAGGTTCTGTTTTAACAATCACTTGGATGTTTCCCAACACAACAGCTTTGTTACCATGCAAGTCACATTTATTGAGGCCCCACACTTCAGGATGTGGGGCCTTAAAATTTATGAAAAATCCTCCAAATATTTTACCTGCATGTTTTTATAAATCCAGTCTGTAAACACAGTCATGTTCCCGTAGACTCCAGGTTTGTTGGGAGTGGCACAGCCAGTGCCCCAGCTGGTATCTCCAACCAGCCACCACACAGAGTGGTGCTGGGTCACCAGAGGACCTCCACTGTCACCCTGCATGGGACACAAACACCTTGTCAGTGACACAGCAGCCAGGAAAAACCCATTCCATTTCACTCCAGGAACACAGCTTTAGGTCCAATATAAACCTGCCTGCCATTTAGGGAGTCACTAAAACAAGATATGCTGGCAATTCTGGTGTTAAATGATGTCTGCTTCCAATAGGGATGAAAATAATTTGCCCAGAGCCCTCCAAGTAAGATTGGCATTACTGACTGTCTTGTTTACAAGCACAATGCTGTGATTAATAACACAATAATGATAATAATGCCGTGGTTATGAGGAGCATTTGATCACTTTCAGGTACCAGGTAACAAACCATCCTTGAAGCATTAAAAAGAAGCCTCACCCTCCTTGGGAATTCAGTGAGAACTCAGCACTGGAAGCCATTCAGACAATGAAACAAAAGCTTTCCTCTTTAAAGGGATGCACCAGCAAAGGAACCAGAAGCCCAACCAGATGTAATGCAAATTTTTAATTTTGGGGGGGCACAGAATTTATTTGAGATGAATAGAATAGAATAGAATAGAATAGAATAGAATAGAATAGAATAGAATAGAATAGAATAGAATAGAATAGAATAGAATAGAATAGAATAGAATAGAANAGAATAGAATAGAATAGAATAGAATAGAATAGAATAGAATAGAATAGAATAGAATAGAATAGAATAGAATAGAATAGAATAGAATAGAATAGAATGACAGATAGATAGATAGATTCACACATAGCCACCCTACTAGCAAGGCCACAAAAATAATCAGATCATTATTAGCTATTAATTAGGAATAATTACCTGACAGGAATCAATTCCCCCTGCTAGGTCTCCAGCACAGATCATTGTAGGCAGAATCATTCCATTGTAGATATAAACAGAATTACACCTCGAACGTTCTATTAAGGGCACCGCAACGAAATTCAAGTTATTTGATGTTTTACCTGGGATTTAAATATACACAAACATGCAAAGACAAAGTCAGAATAAGCATCACATTACTTAAACCTCCTAGAAGCAGCAAGATGGAAATTTAAGATTTAAGGAGTCTACAAGAGGTCAACAGGACTTCTCCCAGTACCTTTATTTACAAATAAAACCCCTTTCCTCCCTTTCCTTTTTCCAAAAATTTCCTTTTTCCTTGCAAAATTTTCTTGCACCATTCTATTTCAGCCTGAGGTGGTGGAAAGGAGCAGCTCCTGCCAGCAGGGGCAGAGAATTATCTCCTGATTGGGAATTTCTGGCCCCCAGTACTGATCTGAGGGTCCTTTGCAGTCTGCTGAATGCAACACATCACAACTTGCTGTGAGACAGAATGCCCTGGGTAAATACTGGGGGCTGTAAAATGGGTGAAATAATAGTGTATGAACAGATCTAATTCAAACTGCCCCATCAGCCCATAAAACAATATTCACAGGATGAAGAGGACTAGTTTATGGGAAAAAATCAAAATATTCCAGAAGTACTTTTTACCTCCTTGGTACTCTGCTCCCCACCCTGATATCCAGCACTGCTGGTTAGGCTGGAACATCATTCCTGGATTGGGCAGACAAACTGGCCTCACAGTTTCTGCAAAACAAACAGAATAACCAATGTCCAGGCAGAAAACAAAATAAATTTAAACTGCCAGCACTTACACACCGTGCATTCCCTCTGTACTCTACATTCCTTGCAGGCAGACAATGCAGGAGGCAGCAGAAAGTTTCCCAGCTGCCCTTTCCCTAAGGGGTACCTGATCTTCACCTCAAATCTACATGATCATCACCTCAAATCTCCCTGATCTTCACCTCAAATCTCCCTGATCNTCACCTCAAATCTCCCTGATCTTCACCTCAAATCTCCCTGATCATCTCCTCAAATCTCCCTGATCTTCACCTCAAAGTGAGGAACAAACAGGCAATGGTTCTACCTTAATTCATCAGGTTAAATAGAACAATTAACACCAGCTCCTCTGAGCAGCAGAAGACAAAGAAAAAATTCTGAAAACTACAGCTCTGCATTCTCTTTGCAAAACTCTGCTGAAAATAATCACAAGACTGGCAGGATTCAGTACTGATATACACAAGAAGTGTGCAGCACCAGAACAGACAATCTCCCTGCTCTCAGCAGCAGAAAATCCCTTTCAGATTACTCCTGGTAGCTTTAAACTGATGCACTGAAACACAAAGGGCCTGTACACAAAAAGCACTTCAAGTTTAAATAATGGCTTGTTCTCTATTTTGCACTGATTGCTTACAAACAACCTACATCTGCTTTCATGAAAGGAACTTCTTGTAATGCTGAGTTTGGAAGGGTTTTTTGACCATTATTTGACCTGACTTGAGTCAGGATTTAATCAGCTGCTCCACCACTGCACTTGTAGATGTCTGCACATACAGCAGTGGCTAAACTGTAGAGCATTCTGAGATAAAAGTACCTACCCATGCAATATATTTAAATAAATCTTGCTTAGGAAATCAGATGCTCTGCCCTCTGTCTCTATACCCTGTCTCTAGGGTAATTTTGTGTTCTTCCAATAAGTCTCTACAACAATTGCTTAAAGAATTCAGAAGTTTTAAAAGGTGTGTTCACTGCCACTGGATTTTTCCCTTAAGAACAGAATACCTACCAGTAAAACTCAGTGGTGTCTCCAGCTTCATAAGGGCAACATCATTGTCTTTAGAGTCTGTGTCATAATCTGGATGAGAAATTATTTGTTGCACTCTGTATCCACTTCTAAAGAGCATCTCATCCTGATTCAGAATGCCAGCATAAACCCTCCAGCTCTGTGGGTCAGAAAATCGCCTACAGAACAAAGAAAAAGCATGAAGGATTCCTTCTCTGGTGACAAGAGAGGAATTAGAACCTGCAAAAAATTGTCTTCAGGAGCTGTAGTCAAATATTTGTGTGACCAAAAATGCACATGCATCTGACTACTATTTTTGAAGAATATGACAAACAAATTGCCAGACATGTAACTTGAGGAAAGCTTGGCTGGAGTTTCAATAATGTATCAAAAAAATCTTTGCAGTGGGTTAAGTATCACTGTCCATCCCCTTAATCACTCAGCACAACAAATTAAGTCTGAGACTGCGACACTGAAGCCCTTTGATTTCCATGACTGAGGGATCAGGCAGGTAATTCTGAAGTCTCACATGTCAGTGGTATCAGCAGAAGCCAGAATTAGTAAAAACATGATCTGGTGAAAGAATTTCACTATCTTGAAAATGCCAGGGGTTTTTTTAGGCTGGTTTTGAGTCTTGGTGGGGTTTTTTTTTATATTAAGCACACTTGCTAGGTGTTATTTAAATAGCCTCTTGTGCTCCAGCACAGTTTACAAAAGCTTAACAGAAAACCTGCCACAAGTGTTCAAACTCCCTCCATGAGAAGCACCAAGGCAGTAAGTAATGCCTGCAAGTCACCCCAGCTCCAAAAAACCCCAGATCAGGCTGAAAACCAGGTTTGTGCCAGCTGCTGCTTGGTTGCCATTCCCAAAGCTTTTGCACACTACAGAGCTCAAATCCAGACAACAAAGGAGGGATAAGATCTCCAGGTAGAAATCAACACTTGCATTCCTTTCTCAAGGTTAAGGACAAATATTCTTCCATGCCTTAGTCTCAAACTGTGATCCAGCCAACCAACCATTAAAAATGTTTTTGCTTTGTGGGTTTTCACTCCAACAGAAGCAGCCACCTTTTAAACAAATTCTGCCCTTTCTGAGGGTACCACAGAACCCTCAACTCTCTTTTATAGGTTAAAAATGTACAAAGCATCAGCTATTTTTCTTGTTGATGGCTACATAAAGTGCTCCTTGGATAGATATAAATCTGTATTTAATACTGACTTGGACTTTACTACCCTGTGGCAAGAAGATATGAAGAAATAAATGGCACAGGCATCTTTAAATTGATCATATCTACAGCAGTGTGATATTTGAGAATTTGGAGGCGGGGGTGGAATTTCCTTTGGGTTTTCTCACAGTGTAATTCAACATCTTCATGAAAACATTGTACTGGCTGGCATTAAATTTGGTGCCTTGAGTTTACATCTTAAATTGGGTGGGTATCTATGCTCAACATCACCCATTTCATTTTGTAAATAAGACAAAACATAAAATAAGGCTTCTTGTAGAAAGCAGACAGATGAGCTGCAGCCAGCCTCCCCCAGAACCAATCTTCCCTTAATACTTCAAATTTCCCTCACAGACAAAATACTGCACCGAGCACGCCAGGCAGGGGGAGTAATCCAGTTTGAAAGGAGAGAATTGAATAAAATTTCTGCATTTCAGCTTGAATAAAGGCAGAGAGCCACGGAGAGAGGGGCTCACCCTTCCACACAGTGTGCTGCTGTGACAATCCAGTGGCGGGTGATGATGGAGCCCCCGCAGACGTGGGTGCCCTGCACGTGCAGGCTGACCTGCCACGGCCACTGCCCCAGCACGGCCCCGCTGCCACCCACGATCCTGTTCATGATGCTCACGCTCTTGCTGGACAGGCCACACTCTGAAAGGTCAGTCACACACACAGAGGTTTATCAGAGAGTCAGCTGGGAGATGGATTCTGCACCTCAGGCTTCCCTGGCAGAGAGAGGGGTGCACACACCGTGTCTGACCTGTTGGATGCACCACAGCTCAAAGCCCTGCCCTGACACCAAATCCCAATTAAATTGCAGACCCCCATTAAATTGCAAACCCCACCTGGCAGCTGCTGCTCTCGGTTCACCATAAACTCTTCACACCTTTCAGGAATCTCTGGCAATTCAGACACCTCTGTGCTGTGCGGCAGCAGCCAGGAGACTGCTCAGGACAGGGATCACCACCAAGAAGGCACTGCCCACCCGATTGCTGAGTCTTGGAGAGCAACTGTGCCACAGACATCCCAACACAGCTGCTGGGGACAGATATGGAGCTTCACCACAAGTCTTGTCTCCTCTCCCACCCTGCTCCTAAAACTGCATTATTTGGGAACCAGAGATAAATCATTTGCCCATGCAAAAAATGCAGTTAATGCCACAGGTCCAAAAGGATTTGCCAACCAGAGCATTTCAAAGCCCAGAGAAGCAGAAGTTTGAAAAAGCCAGTGAGTTACCTATGCAGCGCAGAGAAACCACTTTTCCTGAGGCACAGGAACCACTGCAGGAGAAATAAAATAACCAAACATGATCTTAGGCACTCAGTGAAGGAAATGGTGAGCAAAGTCCTCCCTCCAGCTGCTTTCTATCCTTTCTAGCTATATGCCCTGCCCTCAGCCTCATCTTCCTGTGGAGGGTTCCCTCCTTTCTTCACTTTCTCCAGCTACCCCACCAGCAACCATCAGGCTCCACCAAGCCTTGCATCCACCAAAACTGTCCTGTGGCAGACACAAAAGGTGTCCAAGCCTATTGAGAAGCAAGATGAAGAGCAGCTTGAGAGAAAGTTGAGCTGATTTAGGAAGTCACTGCAGAAGAATTAAACAAGGGAGCTTGCAGGCACAGCAGTCTACATGTTTTGAAACTGGGCACTTCAGAGTTGTTTAATGATAATAAAAATGATGCTTTCCACAGTGAAGATCCATGTTTGCATGCTGTGTGTCCATGCGACAGAAAAAAAGGCTGTGCCAGCTGCTGTGAATGTGTTGCAGCTTGTAACTCTTGTCACCATACACAAACTCCTGCTGATGGTCAGAGGGCATTAGGAAAATACCTTTGACATGGCAACATTCTACACAGCATAGAAGGTGGGACATTTTTTTTTAGCAGAGGACAGGGAGGAGTGGAAAATGGCAGCTGTGTTTTTAAAAAGAGGGAAGAACAGTTGCTGCAACCAGATTAAAAATAAAGTCTCTTTCCCCCCAACAATCTCCACTGGAAGATGCACACTTGCATTATGCTGCAGGAGAAGCTACAGCTCTTACAGCATCTGGAAAGGATGAAAGGAGAGAGGCTTTTATTAAAGAAAGATACCTGCTGTACAGCTTTTTGTACAAGTCTATGTTCCCAGCACTTATGTTCAGCTTCATGTAGCTCTTAAAGCTGACTTCAGGCACTACCCCTTGACTCTGGAAATACGTATCCCTGCAAAACAGAAAGCCCACTATGAAACCCAGTAGTGGTTTCAGATTTCAAACAAGTGATAACAATGAGCTGTGCCAAGCCAGAGCTCCTGGCATGACACTAGAAATATTTGTTTTTGTTTTCAGGTGAATGCAGCCCAGCCAGAGCCTCAGATTCTTGAAACATCTGTCAAGTTCCACTTCCCACCAGCCACTAGGTTAAAATAATATTTCCATCTGATATGCATGCACCTCATGGAACAGGGCAAGATGAAGAGTACAATTTCTCTTTTTGCCAGTACAATTTCACAGCAAAGTCTCAGCCATGTAAAAAATATCAATAGGGAAATTTTAACCCTTCTGTGTCTGAGCAAAGGCTGACAGAGGTTGGACTTACACGCTGTAGCCCATGTCTTTGCATGCAATCTTCCCATAATCATCATTCCAGCCATCTTGGCAAACAGGATACCAGGATTTGCTGACAGGTGAATAAACTTCCAGGATAAAATTTGGTCCAAAAAGTCTAACTGCCAGAAAAGGAAGAAAGGGAAAAAGAAAAAACAAAAAAGAAACTAAGAACACCACATGCTATTATTAATTTCTCTTCTTGGGAGTAGTTACCCATAATATCCACTTCATGTATGAACTGATGTTAATTTAATGCTCCCTTCTACTCAAATTCTGAGTAAATATCCAGCAGACAGGAATATGGAAATGACTGACTTCTTTTCATGTCAGGCAATCTCAAAGAACTACCAGTTTCAAAATGTAAATGTACAAGATAGGGCTCATCCTTTCATTCAGCTTTTATACTCAAAATTCTCTTTTATATTCTACCACTAAGACTGCAATAATGAAAATTTTCTGATCTTTTCTCTATGCAACCATATATTTCTTAATCACATACTGTCTATAAATAAAATATGATCTATTGAAAAATACTTTCTATTATCTCTTAATACACCAAATTTCTTCAGAGGAGCCCTTTGTAGAGCAAGAATGTAACCAGGAGCAATTAGCTCTGGCATTCCACCTCCCATTATGTATTTGCTTACACAAGAATTTAATAAAAATAGTTGAAGCAAAAGAACTGATTGAAACAGGCTTCTCCAAGAACCCATTATTCAACCAAATGGAGTGGAACAGCTATGAGCAAATGCTAGCCCTGCATGAGAATGTGCTGGATCCAAGTTTACAGAGGGAATTCAAAGCACTGCTGGAGTTTTCCAGTGTGGCACTGGCACGACACAAGATGCCAAACCTCTGGAATGGGCAAATCAATGTTTCCACCTTCTACCTTCAGCTCTGCACTAAAGCTTCTTCCCTTGGCATCTTTTCAGTTCAAAGCAATGGTTAGGCCAAGCTTTCTTACACAAATGAGTTGGGAAGTAGTTGAAGAACGGAGGGGGAAGAATGAGGAATGCAAAATATGTGGAAAAAGACAAGCCTGACTGAAGACCACCAGCTTTATATTTTCACCTGAAGCTGACTGAGAAGTCACCACTGACTGCTCCATCCAGAGACAATGCTAGATTCAGTTCTGCACAAATCCCACTCAAATTAAAAGGTGATATTTAAAAAACTGACTCAAAGTCAAGGCAGCTCAAACCCCTGAGCCAAGCATTTTATTTCAGCTTTTCAATCGGGCAGGAAACAAACTGAACATCTATACATAGCACACATCCTAAACCATTTTAAAAACAGACTTTAGGCTAAGACAGCCTTGTTGCAACTTAGGCAAGCTCTGGACAAGGCAATCTGCTCCCAGCTGACCATCATCCTGCAGCTGCTGCAGGTTTTTTCGCCCCCAGCCCAGGTTGGTGTCACTCACCACAGCGCATCTCGTCCTCCCCGTTGGGGCAGTCGCTCACTCCATCACACCACTGGGAGGGGGACATGCACACCCCCGAGGAGCCACACTCGATCAGGGAGCTGAGACAGTGATTCTCTACTGCAGGGAGACAAACACAGCCAGGAGGCTGCACATCAGCCCAGCTCTCAAAGAGTTTCCCACTTGGATGGAGCAAACCGCTGGAAGCGGCTCTTACAGCGGGAGGTGGGAGGGAGCCCAGCCTGCCACAGCAGAAGATGGATTGCTCTGTCCTTTGAATCGCTTGTCAGATCAAGTCTCTGAAGCAGCTGATTGGATTTTGGCCACTGGCCTCCCCTGAATAATCAGGCACCGTGAGGTTGTCAGAAAGGAGTCAGCTTTGCACTGGCAAAGCGTTAACACGTGGAAAAGGAGGAAGAGAGTGAACGCCTCGATTACGTACTCTGCTCTCATTTAAAACAAGATTACACCCTTTTAATTTGATTTAAGGAAATCACCCTGCTTAAATCAAAATGAGTCAAAAAAATCATTCATAGGGTCATTCTAATAGTTCTAAATTAACTCTCTTAAAATCATAGTATAGTTTGGAAGGGGTCTTTGAACATCATTTCAGTCAAACCCAAATGCAATGAGCTGGGACATCTTCCATTAAATATCTCTTTCTCTTTTCCTGAGCAGAACAGAAAGAAGAGGCTCCTAAAAACAGCAAATTTTTAGTTTCCTAATATTTTAGCAAAGCAGCTTTTAATGAAAGGGGAATTCAAGACAAACTTCACCTGAGCTGAACAGAACTGGTCCAGCCCAGAATCAGAGCTCAGCCACCCCAGCTGGGGATGACTTCCAAGGCAAACATCCACAGTACAACTTAGAGTGCTGAAACAGGTTGGGCTCATGAAATGTTTACACAAAAGCCCCACAGAAAGAACTAAATGGATGTAAATGACTTCTGCTCCAAGAGAGATCCCACTTTAGCAAAACAAAACACATCTTGACCATTTACAGTCTTGCAGTCAAGTTTTACACACTTACTGCAAACTCCTCCCTTCACCTGAAATTAAGTGAAGCTCAAATTTGGAGAGTAATAGCAGCATTAAAATTAAAAAGAAATGAAAGCACAAAACAAGGAAAGAAAGAAAACAAAACAAAAAAAAACCCCACAAAAAAAAAAAATAACTGAAATAAACAAAACACGAACACCTAAACCTACAAACAAAACTGAGCCATTAAGAAGCAATATTAGTTCATCTCTTAGGAGAAAAGAATATTTTTAATTCAGCATAAAGCATAAAATGAGAATGAGATATTTCTAACTTGAAAATCTTAATACATTAAAAGTAAATAAATAAATAAATAAATAAAAAGAAAAAAACAAAGCAAAACAACTTACCAAAATACCAGATAAAGAAAGCAGCAATTGCACAACAAATGACTATTAATATAGATAATAATATGATTATGGTTTTCCTTAGACCTGAAATGAAACCAAGGAGGAAAAGAGAAATTAGGTTCATGAGTAATTTTCACCCACCAGCACTATTTTATTTGACATTGAAACCAGTCATTTTTAGCCAGACTTTTCTCCATTCCACCATCCTTCCTCCCCAAAAACCCAGCTGCACCAGCAGCCCAGCCAGCTGTCCCTTCTCCATCCACAGGGAAGCTGCTCCTTCCATGCACGACTTGGAAGGGAAGGTCCCTTTCCTTTGGTACC
>NC_031768.1:4277175-4293531 GCF_001522545.3 Parus major
TTCTCCTGGGTGGGGGTGCTACCGGCCTGCTGGACTGGTGGGTGGCAACCCTTGGGACGTAGCTTGGCACGGAGGGAGCGCTTGGAGAGAAGAGCTGTGGGTAAGGACTAGCACCTGCTGCCTGCCTGGCAGCGTAGATGGGCTCTGGCTGGAAGCCCCTGTTCTCGTAGTACGGCGGTGGTGGGCCCTGGGGGTGGTGTGGGGAGGAAGGAGACAGGAGAAGGTGAGGAACGAGGACTGCAGAGCCCCACTCAGTAAAATACAACCCCTGCACACAGAGCGCTTATTGGTGACTCCACTTTGCACACAGAGATCCACAGAACATGCCTAAAACCTCATGTTTTGAATAATAAAAGTAACACGGAGCTGTGAGGCTGGAAAACCCCTGAGAAGATCCATTTCCTGATCCATAGCAACCCAGCCCAAGAAGGATCCTTGAGCCCAGCCCTCCTGAGATGTTTGCACAAATGCTTGCCCTGGGATGTCTGACAGGGTAGAAATAAACAGCAAGGACAGCTGTGGGCAGCACCAGCACAGAAAGAAATGCTGACAAGTGACAGCTTTTGTCCAGGTCCAGGATAAATGCTTACTGCCCCATTTCGTGCTGTGACAGCACCAGGTACACCTAAGCTATTTCTGACACACACTGGCCTGCAATAGCTGGTGGAATTTGTTATAAATACATTTTTTATTGTTGGTTTTCACAAATATTAAAATGAATGTTATGTGTATAAGAATGAGAAATTTTGTTGTATTAATATAGTTTTCTTTATTTCTGTTATTGATGAAATTTAGAAATAGTAGTATAATACATGTATGTTAGGCTATGGCATAGTATTAAAATAAAAACTGCTTTTGAAAAAAAAAAAATAGCTAGAGAACTCCTGCATTTGTAAACTATCTTATTCAGATGAAGACAGCAGTGACCAGAACTCTGGGGGGAGGAATTTATTGCATTTCTGGTATCAGAGAATGTAAATCTCAATAGCACCAAGAAGATTGATCTATTGGGAAGGGGGCAAGAGAAAACTAAACAGAAGAACACCAAAGATCCTAAGAAGAATGTATGAATATGTATGAGAATTTGTGGATATGTAGTAGGGTTCTGTTTTTAAGGGACAATCCTTTGTTAGTAAGGTGTGCTCTCTTAGCTGAATGCAGAGACACCCAGCAGTATCTGTATAATTTATTTTTTCTCCTAATTGTCTTTTTGATTAACCTTTTAAATTCTATAAAAATTATGTGAACCTTGTTTTTCACAAGTATTTATCCTGGAAGAGCTTTAAGAACTAGTTGGAAGCCATTCTAACCTATCCCACCAAAACAAGCTTAAATAAATCAAAAGAATGTGCTCAAAAGCATAATTTTACCCTGAAAGTATCTGAGCACTTGAAATGTTGATTAATTCCAGCCTCCTACACCTGCCTAACAAAATCTTTTCCCCTTTTGGCCAACGAATATTCCATGTTTCAAAACACTTGTTAATCAGGACATCACTCAATGAGCTGTTGCATATAAAGAAATAAAACCATATTAAAAGGAAAAAAAAAAAAACAAAAAACAGAGATGAATATTGTGAATATTTTGTTTACTTACTAGAGTAGAGGCCATTTTTTCCTTTGTCAACAGTACAGAAACAATTCAAGTGTCAGGGAGTAAAGTGTGAACCTATACAAACAAACAAAAAAGAAAACAATCCCAACTGGAGGCTTTGTCCAGCTTTCTCGTCAGTTTTCCCTTTGGAAAAAGGCCAGATTTGCAGAGAGGGAAAATAAAACAAATTTTTAAAAGAAGCCCCAAACGAAACCAAGCGGAAGTACTTGAAGAGAGGGTACAAATTAAGGTGCAGCATGAAATCAGATCTCAGCAGCCTCTCAATACAAGGCAGAGGATTATACAGTGGCAACTATTCATTAGCACGAGGGCAGCAAAAACTGAGAAGGTCAAGTCAGTGCTCACTCTCTAAAGAATATCCTGGCAGCGACCCACTGGGTGTCAGTGCCGTGTTCAGGTCCTCCTGCCTCTCTCAGCACTTACTCCTGTGTCACTCTGAGGTTTGTGACACAGAAACCAGCAAAGCATCAGGAAATACAAATTCAACAGCACAACTTGCAGCCCCCACCAAGCATGTTTTTGTCACTCTTACTCTCTGCTTTCTTGGCTGTGTGGTGTGGTTGTCTCAAAAACAGGGAGAGTAGCGTGGCAGGGGAGCTGTGCCACAATAAAATGAAAGATTTGCAAACAAAGAGAGGGTAAAATCCTGCATCGAATGTTTCAAGCATCCAGCAGTTTATTTTAAAGTTAAACGTTAACGTTGAGCAAAACCACTGATTGCCACAGACACAAGAAGTACAGAAAGTTTTGCTGGTGCAGATCTAAAACAGGCATTTATACACCTCCACAAGCATTCTAATAAATGCTGCTATCTACTGAGTCTTCTCATGTTGCTTTACAAGAAAAAAAGCCTAGAAAGTGCCTCAGTCCTGCACTTTTCTCTACCTTGCAGAGCAAAACCCTGCACATTGCAGTAAGAACACGGTATAATTCAGCCCAAAGTAGAAGGTTATTTTTTAGAACCTCCACCAAGGCATCACTTTGCCCAAAATTGAACTGCAAATGTCACTGAGGCAGATTCCAACATCTGCTTGGCACCTCAAGAGTGCCAGTTCTTGGGGACACTTCAGGAAGGCTGATGCTGGTATTTGCTTTTCAGAGCTGGCAAAGAGGTGTAAATAAGGCACCACTGAACTTATTTGTGTGGCAGACAGGTGAGAAAGGAGTCTTACTCATACTTACTGAAAGCCCATCAGACTGGTGACTAAGGCTCCAGGACTTCTGCTTTGATTTATGTCCCATCCATCCTTGCCCAGCTCTTCACAGGAGTTGGGAAGTGCAGCTCTGCCCAGACTTAGGGACAAATAAATCACAGGAGGATGTTTCTGTTCCTCCTTCTCTGAAAAGGAGAGGGGGATAAAAAGGGTTAGGAATTTTAGTGATACCAGAGGGAAGTGGTGGTTCTGAGGTAAGCCAAAAGGTACTATGACCAAAAAATTCCAAGAACTTTATTTACATTACCATTTAAAAGGCTTTGCAAATTAACAGGGAAACTGTTCCTCCCCCTTTTTTGGGAGTTTCTGGGAGTAGTTTTGGTTTGCTTTTTTGTTTTTTTTTTTAAATGAACTGAGGAAAAAATATCTCTCTTGTTTAGCTGGTTTTCTACCATCACTCCCAATTCAGTTCTTGTTAATCTATTTCCTATCCAGCTTCTGATTAATAAGAGTTTCCCTGTTAGAAAATACAGGAACTCATAGGTAAATACAGACTGACATATTACACATACACATTTTCCAGTCTTTTAAAATTACATGAGATCAAAACCACCTAACTCTCGTTGGTTTTGGAAATGTTTATGGCAAAAATCAATCTGTAGCATCCAATAATGATACAATTTGGTTTTCCTAAGCACACATCACTCCCACACTTCGAAATGTTTTACAAACACATTAAGGGAACTGCAACAACTTCTCAGATAAGGAAGCTGGGTCATGGAGAACCAAACTGACCTGTCAAACACTCCCCCCATCCCAACAGATGAGAGCTAGAAGGGACTGCTCTGCCTTAGCTCAGTCCAATGCTTTGGCCTCTAACTCACCTCACTCAGACAAATTTAAATAGACCATTTAAAAGTGTCATAAACTCGCTCTGATGATGCAGAGAAGTTCAGTGGGAATGTACAACTCTCCTTCCCTCATTCCTCCTGATGTCTGCTGAGCTATTCTAGCGCTTTACTGGGTGCATCTGAAAAAAAACAAACTTCAGGAGTCCTCTAAAGGGAGCTGGAGATCTCAGACAAGGGAACTGGGAGGATGGAGCAGGCTTCAAGGTGTCACAGGGTACCAGAGGCCTGAGGGTTGGCTTGTTAACACCTTCCAGCAAAACTGCACCCAATAATGAAAGGGACCCATCAGTCCTACACAGTCAAGCCCCTAAATTTCAAAACCTCCAGTATGGATGGAGCAGAACCAGCATTTAGACCCCCAGCAACACAAAAGCTCCAAAACTGAGTGTGTTTTTCTTTCAAAACTCAGGAATAAAGCCACTGTTTCTAATGACATTAGAGACAAAGAGTAAAAAGCCACCACTGAGACACAGTTCACTGAAAAATAAAGGAAAATGTGTTGCCTCACAGCTGATACTTGAAGTATCTGAGCTTCTTACATATGCCTTAACATGTTAATGTTCTATCATGGGTCACTAAGATTAAAGAAATGCATCACTATTTCCAGTAAATCTGTCCAAAATTAAAACAAAAAAGGAACACAGCCAAACAACAATACAAAAAAAATAAAAGTATTAGATTAGTTCAAAACAAATTCAATCCAACAGCTTTCTGGATGTTTTAGAAGTTTTTCTACAGATTTCTGCAAATCAGGTCTTTAAGTAAAAGTTGCAGCAGAAGTTGGTCTGTACTTCATTTGATGATGTCTTATTTAATCCAAAATGGACTTTTCCAGACTCTCAGCCCTCCAAAGGCTTGTCCTTCTCCGTACCACAGGAACAGTTCCTCTGGAACAGGAACAGTGCCCTGGACAGGAAACACCAAGCACAGAGTTGTGCTGCTCAGCTGTACATGGTCCTCACCACCACCTGCTTCTACATCCCTCGCTGAATTTTGGTGAATTCTGGGCAAAAACGAGACTCTGCTTTTGCCTCACTACAGCTCATGGCCCCCTCACACCTCCTGTGTCCTTTGCTGGCCAGGAGATCATCCCAAAAAGGCAACCGACAGAATGAAAGGCAAAGAAACCCTGAAGGCCTAAGCAGGATTTTGTCATGACACCAGACCTGCTGCCTTTTACCCTGGCTGTCCAGCAAGAAATGACAGGACTTCCTCAGCACTCAGCCAGTTGTAATTGTTAATTGGCTTCCACAAGCTTTCACACAGAGATCCCCATAGGCTGTTTCCATGCCCAAGTCAATAGGATGGAATAAGTGCCCCCAGATATCCCAGTTCAACACTGTGAATTCAACTGGCCAAGGAAACCAGAGTTCCATTGGCAGCAGCTTGCTTCCTGCATTTACATATTGCTCCAGTACACGTTTTGTGCTGTTTCCTGAAACAGAAACAACATCAGCTGTTTGCAAAGCTCTGTGATAGCTATCAACAGTTGAAAAAGAAACCCCAGAACAAAAAAAAACTAGTCACAGTTAGACCTATGTAAAAGCAACCACATGTAAACAGAAAGATGTAAGGGGACAGAACAGTCAAAAACCAAATGAATGAAGCTCACCCTCTAAAAGGAGGAAGCATAAAAGCATCCAGACATTCTACATGACCCTAACACACTGCATCACATCCAAATCATTCCCTGTATCGAGCAAACCAACAATCTCAACTCACTGAGATAGCAAAGGAGTAATTTCAGTGCAAAGCTCAACCATAAAGAAGGGCAAGCCAACCTGTTATGGCATTGATGACAGCAGAAAGGAAACATGATTTCATTTTTTTTTAAATTCCCAACCATTTTATGACCACCTGGAAGTTTCAGCAACATAACCATGAGCACAATATAACCATGATATAATGGTGTGGAGGAAAGGTTAGTGGGGCAATAAAATAAAAAAAGGGGAAAAACAAGCAAAGAAGTTCCAGATTCATTTTTATGACCTTTTCACAGAGCAATTTCACAGGACAGTTCCTGCCTTGTCACCTGGACAAGAGGAAAGAAACATGGTCAAGATTCCTGTTTAACAATCAGTAACAAAAATTGTCATGATTTGCAAATGAAGTATAGAAAGGTTAAAAATAATCCAGTTATGAATGAAAAAGGAAAGGAGCTAAATAAGATTTTTTCATCCCATTTCATTAACAAGATTTCCTTGACACTTCTTCAGGAGGTGGCACTGAATATTTTTATTGTGATGGTTAAAAAAAGTGATTTTAATTTACTCCATTTGTCCTCTGGCAAGGATCAAAGACAAATTGACTGAATGTCCCAAACTCATTAAAATCAGGGTCCTACGGTGTCCTGGCCTTTCAACAAACCTTCTCAACAGAGGTGAGCTCTACTCAGCGTGCCTGTGCAGTAAGGTAAGTAATACTTGTAATACATCACAAGTATTTCAGAGAACTCCGTGAGACTGTGCAAATATTTACATGAAAGGCAGCCACAAATAAAACCTAGTCCTTCTCACAGCTCCTAAGAAATAGTTCTGAAGCTATTCTAGATTAGCTCCTAAAATGCCATTATACTGTACAACTACTTATCAAGAGGTGTTAAAAAACAGTGCCTCTTGATAAGCACTATCAGCAGTATTCCCCAGGCCAGGAAACCAAGATTAATTCTACTTTCACGTGCAAAAAAAAAAAGGAGACATTAAAAAATCTCTGAGTGTAACATTTTAAAAAGTTATAGGATGCCATACTCATACTACAAATAATCGTTTATGATCATTATTATTGTTATTATTGTTATTGCCATCTGTCTGGAAACAGACTGACTTCAGACTCAGCCTCGTCACAAGTACCTCACGTGCTTTGTTAGGAGCAGTGGGGTGAGGAAGGAGGCTGAAATGCTCTTTTTTTCCTTTTTTCTCATTTCACTGAGTGGATGGTGAGTGGCACAGGAGCCTTTCAGCCATTTCTGAAGCAGAAAGGACCAAGAGCCCAGAAGAACCAGAGGCTCTGGCACGGTAAGAGATGGACCCACTGCAAACCACAGCACCCACTCCCAGATCACAGGAGGAGCTGGAGGATGCAGCAACAGCCAGATTGGCCTTTGGATTCTTACTTCCCCTACCCTTCATCCCAGGTTCTGCCCTTGCCCTTCTTCCAAGGCATAAGCAAATAACTTTCTGGCAGAAGCATGTTTGCCAGTCATCTTCATATTTGATTGTTACCTTCTGGCTAAATTCAAGTGTCTGTCTACGTCACTGAAAGTCACTGGCAAGGAAATAAACCACTTAAGAACACTTGTTCACCATATTTGAGCTGCATATTAATATGATACGAATAAGGTAGCACTAGGTACCCACACTGCAGGAAAATAAAGCCCAGCAATGTTAACAAACCAGACTTATTTAGATACCTGTCCAGGTCAGCGATTTTTAACCCGTGACCAACACATCCTGAGGAGCTGCAAACCACTTCTAAGGGGTCTATGGCAGATAAGAGTGAAAAGCAAATCCTGCTGGCAGGAGGTTTGAATTCACTCCACGGGGAGGCTCGTGTTGCCAGGAAAGGTTTCAGGGTGCACACATCAAAGCTGTGGGGGAAGCACCGCTGCAGAGCACAGGCACCACTGAGCCACCACCATGGCACTGCAGCTACTCAGGCTGGACCAGCCCTGGACTGGCACAGGAGGAAAAGCCCATATCTACAGGACTGGCAACTCCAAGACAAATATTTTGACCAGCATCCCAGAATAATGTGTTACTTTGTTTTTCCATCAACATCCAGGAACGTAGTTCCAACTTATTTCCAATTTCAGGCTGGGCTACCCTGATAAATTTGCTCTAGGTTGGCTGTCCTATAAACCAGAATAAATTTTAACAGTTTTAAGAAAGAAAGGAAGACAAAAATGCACATGAAGTCCTGCTTTGACATCAACATTTATCTTAGCCCACCTGTCTTTTGGCTTTACATCTACACCTGTAGGTAAAAGCCACAACTTGCCATTTTCCCAGTTCATTGATCTGTGCCACACACAACGTCCACCTCTTTCCCCACCTAATACTGCCCTAGATGATGCAAATAATCCAAGCTGCTTCCTTTAGCTCTTTCTAAATCACTGGAAACAGCAGTGTTACTTAGCTCAGGACAAAGGCTCAGTGTTGACAATGCTCCCTTAAATTCACAGACACCCACCCAGGAAGCTGAGGGTGAGATTGGAGGTCCAGGTAAGCAATGAACATAAAGCCACCAGCGAGGAGGTGTGGGCTGGAGTCACTTCAGAGCTTTGGCACTGAACTTTCAACAGTAGGGCTCCGCTAAGAGTTACTTTTCCAAAATCGCTTGACGAGCTGCGCCAACTTTCACCCGAAATTAGCGCTTTTGCTAGAACCCAATGCATTAATACACACCGAAGAGTCCCCAGAACTAAACTTCGTTCTGATTTACTCTCTGTGCCCTCTCGGTGACCTTGAGGAAGTTGCCCAATCTTAACCTTCATCACCAGGGCAGGAGATGGACAAGCTCTACCTGGAGCGGTGCGGGACGGGCCGGCGCTGGCTGAGCCCTCCGCACCTTCTCGGACCGCGAGAATCCACAGTGCCCATCATCCTCCTTTTCCTCCCTTCCTCCGGGTTCCTCTGGCTCCCGGCTATCCCATCCACCTCCTTCCTCCGGGTTCCTCTGGCTCCCGGCTATCCCATCCACCTCCTTCCTCCGGGTGCCTCTGGCTCCCGGCTATCCCATCCACCTCCTTCCTCCGGGTGCCTCTGGCTCCTGGCTATCCCATCCACCTCTTTCCTCCGGGTGCCTCTGGCTCCCGGCTATCCCATCCACCTCTTTCCTCCGGGTGCCTCTGGCTCCCGGCTTCCCTTACACCCCGGCCCCCGGGGAAGCGCAACTTTCCCGGGTTGCATCTCCCGCTGGAGAAAGCGGCTGCGGACCGGGGGCACAGGGGAAGGCACGGGGGAAGGCAGAGGAGCACGGAGGAAGGCAGGGGGGCACGGAGGAAGGCAGAGGAGCACGGAGGAAGGCAGAGGAGCACGGAGGAAGGCAGAGGAGCACGGAGGAAGGCAGGGGAACACGGGGGAAGCCGCGTCCCCTCTCGGTTTCCATCACCCGGCGCCTCCCACCCTCGGCCGGGGGTTCCCAGGCGCCGCCGCGGTCCCTCCTCATCCCCCCCGAGCACAGCCCAAGTTGCTCAGTTAACTCCAAACGCAGCCGGGACGGCGATTCCCCCCCTGCACGGTGCTTCCCGAGGCGGAGGGGCGGCGGGCGGGGAGAGCAGCGCTTACCTGGGGCTGCGGGAGCGGCTGGGAGGCGGCGGAGGGAGCCGGGAGCGGGCGGGCGGCCGGGGAGGAGTCACCGAGCGGGGCAGGGACAGGGACAGGTGGCCGCAGGTGGATGCGCCGCCCGGCCCCTTCCTCCCGCTGCGGGCGGGACCCGGCGCTGCCCCGAGCCCCCGGAGGGACACGGGTCCTTCCCTTCCCTTCCCTTCCCTTCCCTTCCCACCGAGCCGGACGGAAGCGAAGGGAGCCCGGCGAGGGGGAGGAGGTGGCTGCGCCCCCCAAGACCCCCGGGTTTGTCTTTCCCTGCTCCAGCCCAGCGTGCTGTGGCTGCGCCCCGTGTTTTGAACTCGCCCATGGGTCCCTGTTTTGGCCTCCGTTTCAGGGTGTTGCAGGCAAATAAGGACTCAACACTTCCCCGAACAGGGCAGGTCAGCACCTGATAAAGATTGCTCGTAAAATACCGGCCGGGGAAAATGACTTCCGTTTTCTTTGGACTTTTTTTAGGGTCATTTAATAACGGGGCATTCTGGAAAAGTACTGTCATCTCAATGGTCGCGTTACTTACAACGCTCTGGTGACTTGTGGTGCCACCTGTAAAGCAGACCTAAAGTGAGAGAGGGTTCTTCTCTGCCAAAGCTGAGCTCCAAAACAAAAACAAACAATCAAAAAAAAAAAAAAATCTACTCACATCCCAAAACTTCAGAGCACTACTGGCAAAGTGAGTTCTGAAATGAAGAAATTCCACTTACTGTTAATAACAGCCCCGATTTAGCGGCAATATTGCTGCATGCTACCCTTAACATCTCTGTATGGGGACTGCAGATAAGGCAAAGTACACAAGTTTGGCATGCAAGTGTCTGGGGTTTGTTTATATTTCCTAATGCATCTCAAGGAATTCGATCAAGAGCACCAAGATCGTACCTTCAGTATTTTTCCAGGTCCGTGTGTTTGTTCAGAGAGAACTGTGAATCTGCAGACCCCTCGGTACAAAAACATAAGGAGTGTTGTCGAAAACGTCTTTGAACTTTATCTTGGGTTTTTAAGCTGCACCATTTTGGGGGTTATTTCTGCTCCTGAGCACCCAAAATGAATCAGTGAGATTCAGTCGTTTTCCAGTATGGATTCAGTTAGAGGAATTTGATCTCAAATTTAATCTGAAATAAAAGGTAAAATCATCCCAGACACAAGGAAAACACTGAAGTGTCACCGTCTGTGGTTCTCTAACATGCCCACCTGTGTGGCGTGTCCTTGTCTTTAATTCACAGCAGTAGATGGCCTTCAGACCTTACAGATGTTTTCAATTTGAAGCAGGGTGCCTGATCATTAGATTTCCCTGTTAAGTTTCCTTACCAAAATGGAGGAAAATAGCCCTGCTAATTGTTACTTGGCGTCATGGCCACAAGAAAAAAAAATCCCTCAAGTTCTGTTCTACTAGAGAAGCTGCACACTTATTTTCTCTGGAAATTCACGTATGTTTTTCTCTGAAAGTCGCTTGGAGGTTATGTACTGCTGTACTGATGGTGCCCCTTTCATCTCTCAAGACATAACCTAGTAAGTTATAATCCAAAACTGTAGTTCTTTTGAGTTTAGAATATCCTGGGGCTCAGTTTGGATTTGTCCAGATGTTTTGCTGTAAGCCTACGCGTAAGGAGAGAGATTTTTAAAAATACACGCTTTTAAGGTGCGACATCAATTCAGGTGTCACAAGAAGAGCTGGGCAGAAGGAGTTTAAACCCTTTACGAGGACCCGGGGTTACTTTGTGCGCTAGGAAACACAACCAGACGTGCTGGGGGAGAGATCCAGGGCAGCTCGGTTCAAATGAATGGAGCTCTGCTTAGTTACAGCCTTGAAGATCTGGGCGTCCGCCAGCAGCTCGTTGATTACCTCTGTTAACACCTTTTCTTCTCGGAGAGGGCTGAGCTGCTCAGCCAACAGCGTTTTCCCACCCTCTTTTCCCCATTTATTCCCTCCCCTCCTGGCTGCTATCTGCTTTACTGAAGGGCTTTGCCGGAGTAGTAAAAGCCCTTTTTTTTTTTTTTTTTTCTTTTTTTCCCCTTTGAGCCCGGGTTAATATTCGCCGAGGTTAACTCAGCTTGCTGCCAAAGGTCAGAGGAACAGGAGAGCCTGGCTGTGGGGAGGGGGTCACTGCCTCCTCTTGGCAGCAGAAGCTGTCTGGTCTGTTCAGCTTGTCCTCCCTGGTCCAGGGCTGAGCTCGTGGCCCTGTTATCTCACCCCAAATAGCTCCCTGAGCGTGTAATTGTGCTTTAAGTCGTGCGGAGCGGGATGCGGAGCATTCGTTTTATTAATGGATTATAAACAACCTCTAAATCAGGGCAGGGTTGGGTTTTTTTCCGGGTGGATGCATTTTTTGGGAGGAGCAGGCAGTGTCTGCTGGAGAGGGATGTGGTCTTGCTCGGCAGAGGCTGCTGCCTCAGAATTCGGGCTGTGGACCGAGCAATTGCTCCAAACACCTTTATCGCGCTTAAATAGTTCAATGGTATTAATAATAAAAGTTATTAATAAGTTAAATGTTTAGCAAACCGCTTCCTCCTCCATATTCCTGCCACAAAACGATTTTTGGATGTGATTTTCTGGTCCTTCACAGGAAAACAAACTAACCTTTCCACAGACTGGCGCCAAATAAGCATCTGAATAAATAAATAAACTGATGAATAAACTGCTCTTTTCAGGTGTCTGGCATTGTTAACTGTTGGGAAGGCAGAATCAGAAAGGAATTATAGATATGACTCCTTAGCCAGAAAGGCTGAGGAAGAAATACAAATGAAAGCACGGTTTGAATAATTCAAATAAACCTGTCTGGCATGCCAGAACACATTCTTTCCCCCAATAAAACTTAGCTGAGACCCCTCTCCCCAGTCTTATAAGGAAAAGTCCAAAGTACCCCTGAGGTAACTAAAAATATGCAAAAGCAGCGATTTCTATAGGTCACACACAAATGTTACTGTATTAGTATACTTAGAAAGATTGGTTAGTAAAGGAATAGAATATTCAATGTATAGATTATATAAGCAATTGTAAAGGAGAGCTTCCTCTCTTGCTTCTCTCTTTTTCCTGCTCTTTTCCCAGCTCTCTCACTTCTGTTACTCTCTTTCTTAGCTATCTTAAGTCTTGAACTCATGTATTCATATTTTCCCCCCTTTTGTATTGTTCCCTCTGAGCCAGCTCTGAGCTTCATCTGCTGGCTCCTAGCAGGGCTGTCTCTCTCTCCCACACCCTGAAATAAACTACAAACATCTAACTCGACTATAGAGGTCTCTGCCGTGTCCCAGACTGTCCCCACCCCGAGGTATCTCTTACAGTTAACATTGTGCATCCTACCCCGGGATACCTTTGGCTTCCTATGGCACCTCTTCAGCCCTGCTCTATAGCTCTTCCCTCCTATTTTTAGAATCATAGAACATCCTGAGTTGCAAGAGACCCATCAGGATCATTGAGTCCAGCTCCTGGCCCTGCCCAGACACCCCAAAAATCCCAGCCTGGGCATCCCTGGCATCCCTACCCAAGCGCTCCTGGAGCTCTGGCAGCCTCGGGGCTGTGCCCATTCCCTGGGGAGCCTGGGCAGTGCCAGCGCCTCTGGGGGAAGAGCCTTGCCCTAAAACCCAACCTAAACCTCCAGACTCGGCTCTGTGATGTTTCACTGGTCACGAGAGTGGAGAGATTGGTACCTGCCCCTCCGATTCCCAAGACCACAATGAGGTCATTTGTCATAACTCCCTTTGTTTCTGCGGGCACTTTGTCAACACAGTTCATTTCCCACCCACTTAATGCCCAACTTGCCATATGCTCCCTTGTATTCTGATTTCTGCCCTTGTTTCAGGTGTCTAATCAAAAACTCAGGGCAGTGGGAGATAAAGTCTCCCTAAATCCAAACACTCAGGGTGAGCTTGCCCTTGACACTTTGGGATTTCAGCACAAAACTTCCTTTTACCATTCCAATAGAACTACAATTAGAGCCATCTGCAGGGAATTTCCCAGGAGGGGGGAAAAAAAACCCAGAAATATTCAAATGGGGGTGTCCTCTCTGAATTTTTTCTTCCCTTGGTACCATGAAAGATCCCTGTGGTTGACAAACTTCAGGTACCCACTCACCCATAAAACTACACCAAACCTGGGAACATAATTAGTCATTTAATAACTAAGCTTAAACTGAATGTATGTTGACTTTGGAAGTACATTTGCATCTGGCTGGTATTACCACGAACACACACACACATAAATTTACCTGCTGCAGGTATAGCTGAAAATCAAGATAAATGGGCAGGCATCTTCAAATATAATCTTTTTTTTTATTTTATTCCAGCTGTTGAATGAAGCAGAAGGTCATCCTTTGTTAGGGTATGACTAAATATGCTGAAAAAACACAACTCCTTACCCCAATTACTCCTTATCTGGGACACAGGAGAGGGTCATGGGCTTCTTAGTTCTCAATTATATTTCTTTTTTCCTTTTCCCCCCCAGTTCAGTTTTCTACTATAGAGGCAAAGTTTCAGAGCTACAAAATTAAAATTTTTGCTCAAAATCTTGCTTAAAATCTTTTCCCTCTCAGAGGGAAGACAGGAATAATAAGTGACCTTCACTTTAGTTCATGTGCATGTTGTTTCACTAAGTTTCTCCTGTTATTGTATAACAAGAGAGAATAAAAATTCAAATATTTGCTCTTTCTTGGATTTTTCTGGGTGTATCATGTAAATACAGCTACATTTTCCCATATCAGAAGAGAACTAGACCTAGAAATTTGACCTCCTACCCACATTAAAATAATCCTACTCTTGTGGCACAGAAATTGAATGACAACTTTCATTTAAAGTATAATTTATTTTTTTTTCCTGACACTTGGGGCTTTTTTTTTTGTTTTTTTCACTGATGTAAGAGTTTAGCTTTGTCTAGCACAAAGCAGCAATAAATCCAAACTGCTCAGCCAATTAAGCCAGATTTAGTTACTCATATGCCAGCCTGGTCTGAAGCAACTACAATGCATCAGTAAATTTGAGTTTCGATGCAGAATGAGCTCACTGTTCTCATAAAAAGAAATGACAAAAATGCATTTTAACTTACCATTTTAATTCTTTTTATTTGCAAAAGAAAAACTACTCAGTTCTTATTTGATTGGCTTCAAACAACCAGAGAAATAACTGTGTTTCAGTATAAATTAGAATCATTTAGTCTCCCTGATGCATTCAGAAAAATATGGATTATGAAAATAAAAAGAAACAAATTACAATAAATCTTAAATTTAGATTTTTTTTTTCTGAATTAGAAACAAAAAATGTTTTGGATGTAATCTTGGACAAAATTAACATTGATTTAATGGAGCCAGATTTCTCAACTGATAATTTAATCATAATAAGTTTTTTAAATGTTGACTGTTAACCATGCCATCTCATATTAAAAAAAAACCACCTTATTTTCTATAGCTCCAGAAAGAACAGTGTTTTTCATTTATTTGGTAATAATTCTATGCTAGATAGATTTAAAAAAATGAACAAGACCTTTTGAACAGCTGAATTTTCTGAATACCTGCATGAGATAACCAGAGATAAATCCCATCCAAAAAGAATAGCCTTTTGTTCCTCTGAATAATAAAGAGAAAGGTTTTTTTTTTTTTTTTAACTTTCCATACTAGTTCAGCTCCAGATTTGCTGTATAACTTCAGCAAATTTGTTTTTATCTGCCTGTGTTTCCTGCTCTGCAAAAGGGAATTAATGGTATTCAATGTCAGCTATATTCACATTTAACCAAATATTTGTAAAAGTGCTTGGAGGTTTGTCTATTGACCTGTTATAAAAGGGTAACAATAAAGTGTCCCCTTTATATTTACCTGCAGCTAGACAAGCTTTAATGGCCTGTTCCTGCATCAGGTATAAAAGTACTTGATTTTTATCAACAACTGGACATTGTTTTAATTCCGTGATAAATGGAGCAGATGAAGTCAGAAAACTGTAAATCACTGATTGGTCACCAACAAAACACTGATCCAGTTCATTGGTTATAAAGGAGGAAAAATGCAGCTCAGTTTCATCAGTTTCTATTCTTCAGCAAGCCAGTAATTCACTTGGGACAGAATATACTTAATTGTGAGAGAAAGTGCTGTTTGCATATGCAGTTTTCAAGGAGCTGTGCTTCCCATGGAAGCAGCCAAATGTGTTGTCCATAACTTTTGACAACTTTCTCTGTGACTAAGGCAGGATTTTGCACTTTGATTCCCATATCTTCAATTATTTTACTTTACCTGTCTTTCTAATTTTATCTGTAGTGGCTCAGTGAAACCCTGTTTGCACTATAATATAATATTAATTGGGGGGAGAATGATGATTTCTGAAATTATTTCTGAACCACAGTTACCACTCTTCCATGTCTTGCTATAAAAATGATTAACTTGTAGTAGGATGTCACACACTCGTCACTCTTGCTTCATTTCCCTTGTTAATGACTAAAATATGTCTTACTTCATCAGTCTTAATTTAGGTCTGACTCTTTATTCTGGTTCAGTGGCTGCTTGAATTCCTTAAGAAAGAATTTGTGTGCTTGCCTGCTGCCTATGGGAAGAAGCCTTGTGTTTGAAGGCACAAATAAAGCCAAAATATTTCTTATCCAACAGATCCTTTTTGGTCAACAACGAGAGCTGTGGCATTACAGTTTTCCTCTAAGAGGTGCAAGATTGATGCTTTAATTCAACCTTTACCAACACTTTGTAATTAAGCAAGGAAATTTTCCAAGAGGAAATTCCTGTGCTAGGTTGACCAAATTGATTACCAGATTTTTAGTTCATAGATCTCCTTTGTTATCAAAACCCAAGCAGGCTGAAAGATATCAAAGCTTCACTTGAAGGTAAAAGCAGTTAGCTGGAAGTGTTTGTTTTCTCTGGGATTGGTTGGACATTGGTCAGCAGACTCCTGTACAACCACCAGGTGAGTAATTTTCAGAGGGTAATTTGAACCCATCCCGGGGAAGGAGTACAAGCTGGTTGATACAAGTTTCTGCTGGTGATGGGCCTGTTTTCTTAAATATTTCTGTGTGGAGAACAGCAACAATCTCATAAATACCAGCTAGGGCTGGCATCTGCACTGCTGCTGTACAGAAAACTGCTCAAAGGGCAGGTGCAATAAAAACCACTTGACAACATTGCATGGGCACTGTGGAAAATGGCCTTAAGAAATGAGAATTTCCAGAAACACCCAAAGCCTGTGCTTTAGATCTTAACATTTTACCACTGGCACTAATTGGTCAGGTCGGGCATTGCAAAATACTGATTATCTTGCTGTCTGTGTGGGCAGGTTTTGAAGAAAAAAATTAAAAATGGATGACATAAATGGAAGTCAGGTAACTGAAGCTGACCAGCTGATAGTTAATTTTATGAAGGTGGTCTGTAGTCAGGG